>NC_033795.1:17857694-17877919 GCF_001876935.1 Asparagus officinalis | reverse complement strand
AAAACAACAGACAATATACACTTCAATTCACCATCTCATTGTGAGGTTCCATTTCCTGGCCTACTATAAGGACTAATAAATGCTTCAATCTACAATATATTCCTTCATCAATTAGTTAAATCAGCTCAACTAGCAAACAAAAGCTCGCATTTATTTGTAATGAGGTGCACTAGATTGCGTTTGATTATAAAAGTTCAGTTTCTGCCAAAACAAATTTGGAGAATGGCTAAGAGTCACCCGCATCCTACAATATAATAATTGATGAAAGCTATCACCAAACCATTTATTTTCTAGGAAAGTTGGAATACTAATATGACAATTAATATATTCTCCGTCCGGGTAAGACACCAAATATTCACATGCTCAAGAGTTTCAAACAAAAACTGACAGAATTAAATGTTAGTTCTTTCATGACATCTGCATATTTTATGGTGCACTTGGTAGTAAGATGATTGGAATAAGAAATTGACAGAAAACAAATTGTATAAACTTATGATTCATACACAACTCATAAAACTGAAAAACACGACACGCACATTGATTTGATATAACAGGCAAGATGCTTAACGTTAGTGAGAGGATGACTTCTTAAAAGAGTAATATAGTGGAGAGCATGTATATATTAATGAAGAAACATGACAGACCATGATTTTCTTTGTAAACTTGTGAGTGGAGTGTTACACAACATCATGCTTTCAACGCAATGCACTTTGTGTGACTCACTTTGTAGAGGGCCTAATTTGTTCATATAACTCATCTTGCTACCAAAATATTTCTCTATTACCTTAATATAAAGTTTATAAAGCAAGATCATTTCAAAATAGTAAGTTAGTGTCATTTTGACATGAACTTTACACATTCGAAGTTTCAAACAGCCTCTCCATATAATCTACGGGAAAGGGCCGACCATCCCCGGCCCAGATCTAACAATGCCATGATCCCATGCAACAGGTGCACTTTCCCCTCTCTCAAATCTATAAGTTCTTCCGAGCTACTTTTCCCATTAGTTTGAATCCACATGGATTCAGTCGCCAAAAACATGAGTTCACATTTAGCAAATCCTAGAAGTTTGGATAAGTATGCATAATGCATGTGCAGCCAAAAGCTGGTGTAGTGGCTAGAAAGCTAAGAGAGTTTACTTCTGATTAAAAAGAAATTGTTCTGCACGATCAAAACGAAGAATCTGATATTTGTATAAGATAAAGGCAAAGTTGATGCCCACGATCTCGATGTTACAAAATTAAGATGATAGAGCATATCTCTCAACATTGAAGATTACTGTGTATCTTTATTTCATATAGTTTTTAGTGATCTTTACTTTTGATTCCAGTCAACTAAAAGCTTCGCAACTAGACAACATACTTATATACAGCAATCATAAGGAACCTAAAACAGCTCAGAGAGAGAGAGAGAGAGAGAGAGAGAGAGAGAAGAACAATCATTCTCTTATTCAACTCAACTTAAAACACCAGATGTGGGGACTACATTATTATAACAATAAAACCATAGTTATAATAAACTAATTAATAAGATTCCATTAGAAATTCTATTAATTTCATAAAGCTCGGGTTGAGGTGTCGGTTTAAGCACAAAGGATAAGTATGAAACTGTCCCCTACATGGTCTAATGTTCACATTACATGACTTATATGGTAAACACACAGAAAAGAGCACATTCTATTCAATGCTGTGGAAAAAAAGAAAATTCCATGCTATAGCTAGCTCCTATTCTCAATTATAGACGAAACATTAAAACAGTAAGGATATAGCTTAGTTGGGCTGAACATGATAAGCTTCATGAGCTTCCAGAATGAAGGCAACTTTTATAACATGCATAAAGTGCTTGCCACTGAGGAAAAAAGTGGTGTAATTGTTCATTTTTGTAACCTCTAAAAAAGATATCCATAATCTTAATTTAACTTTGTAAGTTTTATGCTAGGTATATTTTAGTTAGTTTATTTCATGGTTTTGCTAAGGGTAAAAAAAAAGCTCAGAATCTTAATTTAACTTCATAAGTTGACAACCAGCATTAAGCTTAGTTAGATATATGTGATATCATATCATACTCTCTTTAAAAGCACGAGTTCGGAAAATCTTTTTTAGACAAATATACCCCTTTATAGTTTGAACTATCTTATCTATAATCAAATTCTAATTTTCAATGGTCAATATTGCCCTTCACTATTTTGAATATTTTATTTATATCTTAATCTATCCTAATCATAATCATATCTTATCCTAATCCTATGTGAACCATGTTTAGCTTAACAATTTAAAAAAATTAATATTAATAAAATATATAAAACATAAAAATGATATTAGTTTGTTAAGATAAAGAAATTACAAGTCGATAACATATTATAATACATGAAGTATTGCAAAAAAACCATAAAAAGTTTTAAAATTGCAGAAAAGACCCTGAAAAGTTTAAAATTATAAAAATCATCCCAATGTCTCAAAACTTAAAATAAAAAACATGAAATTAAAAAATTAACATCAGTTTGCAAAGAATTTAAAATTTATAGTTAACACCTCAATGTCTCAAAATTATAGAAACACCCTCAAAAGTTTAAATTACAGACAAGCACATTAAAATTCTAAAATTTTAAAACTTACAAACAACACAGATAAATTCAAACGATTACCATGATACACCTAAAATTTTTGATATTTAAATTTAAATTTTTTAATTAACACCCTCAATATCTCAAAAATTATAGAAACACATTCAAAAGTTTAAATTATAAAAAACCACCCTAAAATTCTAAAATTTATAAATAACATAAGATGAATTCAAAATATTACCCTTAGATACCTAAAAAATTAAAATTTACCGAAATTAACCTCAAAATTTTTAAAAAACTCCTTCAAAATTTAAAAATTGTAAAAAAAACTCTAAATTTTTAAAATTTTTAACTAGCACACATCAAATTCGTCAATTGCTAGACCGCTGAAATTTAATATTTTTTAAAATTAATCTATAGTTTTAATAATTGTAAAAGACAACCTCAAAATTTTAGAGTTACAAGAAATATACTAACATTTAAAAAATTACCACCAACACATGAAACATAGAATTTACAACTACCAAACTTAAAAGTAATTTTTTTAAAAACTCTTTTAAATTTTTAAAAATTACAAATCACACCCTCAAAGTTCAAAACCACAAAAATGGGCTAAAATTTTAAAACTTGGTAAAGAAAAATGTAATTGTTTGGTATTTTTCATATATATATTAAAATTTCTAATTTAGGGATTTACTATCCATTTTCAGCATCTAAGAATAGTCTAAGTTGATACTGGTAAACAAAAACAATAAGAATATATATATATATATATATATATATTAAAATTTCTAATTTAGGGATTTACTATCCATTTTCAGCATCTAAGAATAGTCTAAGTTGATACTGGTAAACAAAAACAATAAGAATTGATTAAAAACATCCGGTTAATGGATAAAATTTTTAAAAATATTATAGATTAAAAATTATCGGCACTATATAAATTAAAGTAATTTCATATAATTTTAGTAATAAGTTGGGGTAGCCAAAATACATTCGTAACATTAATTGATAGATGTTTAAATCCATAGAAATGATAAAACACTATAATATTATACCTTAGCATTAATTGATTTTAATTTAGAAACTTTAATCTTTGACGTTAATAATATTTATAGGGTAAAAGAATACAAGGAATTACATATGGAGAAACTATTAGAATATTTAGAGATAACTTTAAAAGAATTGAGTTATTTCCATTGCAAATGGGAAAGTGATGGAAATAAATCTAAAATTCAGAAAACGTCAATGAATCACTTGAATTGGCATTAACATAAGACATATCTATTAATGAAGCACTGAATGAGTTACATTAAAAAATAATTTAATAACTTTATCCTAATCAAAGAAAAAATCTCCATGGAAGACATAAGAAAAATTAGTAAGTATTCATAAATTCCATACTGTGTTCTTCAAATTAAATATTAATATTATAATCTAAGAGAAATTGGTAATGAATAATGCAGGTATTTAGTTTAGATCTTTATGGAAAATGACAGGGATAGAGCAAAGGTAATATTATTGAAATAACAGAAATTCTTATTGGATGCACATCAGAAGAATTCATTTTAGAGGAAAATAAAGAGATAGCTTCTAATTTATTTAAGTAATAAATTAGGAACACAAAGAATTTTATATATATGAAATTAATATTTATTCTCATTGAAATCGAAAAAAAATCAAAGTCTATATTTTGAGCAGTTTGTGTTGAACATCATAAGTACATTTGACTTCTTCGTAAAGTTAAATGAGATGATAAAAAATTAACGAGCCCAGGAAAAATAATAACATAAAAAATACAAAATTAGCCTGATGTCACAATTGATGTAGATGATGAAGATAATACTCTAGAATTGCCCGAGAAATGATAAATGATAAACCTGAAGAAGGATTGATCTTAACTCAATAAAAAATAAAATAGAAGAAATAAAAAACAATATTTTTTGAATATTTTATAGAATAGTTTAATTATTTTGAGTGAAAATAGGAATCTTTAGAAGGGAGTTTCATGAATTTTTTTTAATACTTTTATATTCTTATGTGGATGTTTTTATCATATAAAAGTATACTAGAGTTAGCATTAATCTTTAATTTATATTTTTTTATGAAGTCTATCAATGATTAGGAATAAACTTCATATTCTCTTTTGCATCGTTTTAACATACTTTAAATCAATTATTTTGCCATATTGGTTTTAAATATTCACCTTCCTTGTATAACACTATTTTAATATTTTTTACTTTGCAATACTATACTTTCTTAAATAAAGCTTAGTTTCATATCGGTCAAAAAAAATATGAAAATTTAATTTATTTTTAAATTATATTTATTTTTTGTCAATTTAAATATCAACATGAAAATTTAAATTGGGTGTATCCCATTTAAACAAACATAAAAAAATAATTGGGATGTAAGAGTTTAAAGAAAAAATAAGCACAAACTGTCAAAAATACTTAATCATGATATTAAATCACGTGCATTGCACGTGTGTAAAAACTAGTATGTTCTAAAAACACAAGCATCAATATAGCTAAGCAAAACCATGAATTATCAAATGGGGGTGATTTTGGTTTAAGTTCTCACTGAGTAACTATAGCGAACACCTTCAGAACATCAATGAAACTTGAAGATTCTATACATTATGAGCGAGAGGGTGACAAAACTTACTGTGCCGCTATCGGTGGCGATGACAGCGGTTGTTCTGTTCACGTCAAAGGAAAGAGGGAACAAGCAAAATTAATAAATAAAACAAGATAAAATAAATTTTGAACACTTTGTGAGCAAGAGATAAACTGAAGAAATGAGAAGAAGTTTTAACACGGCAGGGATTGGGCCGTTCTGGGCTGACTTGGGCCTTGTGACGACAACACGGATTTACTTATGCAAAGGACTAGACAAATCTGTAATAGAGGGCAAATCCTACAAGCATACACTAGAGAATCTAATAAATCAATGTATTTGTTAAATTTTTTTTATGACATTTGCTGAATATAGTTAAGAGGAATATGAATATTATTAGTTGTAGTGTAAATTGTAGTAAAGCTTCTATTTAATTATTTTACTAGGAAAATGAAAACTAAAAATCCCTGACAAAGGAAATGTCTTTTATAAGGTAAATTGTGTTGATAAAGTAGGAAAATTTTCTAAGGATGAAGGGTGTTTTCTGCAACAGATAAACAGAAGACAGTTATCTATGAAAACAATATATCGCTGTTAGCCCTGTCCAACTGGCCCGACATGGCCCGAAATACCGGTCGCGGGTCAGGCAAAACCTGTGAACCGCGGACCCCTGGGCCCAACTAGGCAGCCAGTCGGGCCCAAAATGGATTATAATTATATAATATATATAATATATATACTATATATATATTATATATAATAGTATAATAATATATAATAAGAAACAACTTATCTCAACTTAAGTGACGTCCACTAAGCTTTCTTAGTCATGATGATCACTTGAGTTAAACTACATTATCGGATGATTCCGCGCTCCGTTATTGCATGATCGCACTTGATAGTTAATATATATTTATATATATATACTACTATATAATAGTATATATAATATATTATATTATATAGTATAATATATATAATATATATAATATATATAATATATATATATATATATAATATATATATATATATATATTAATAATATATATACTATATGAAAATATGGGTATCTTGGTAGCCAAGCACAAATTTGTGTTTGGTTAGTGAGGTGGCACAATCTCCTCCACTCATCAAATGGGGGACTACATTCACAGGGTTGATGAGTGCATGGGGAAATAAATGCCAAGCCATTTGAATGAGTGGAGGGGACTATGTCACGCTCAAGTATCAAGGCCACTACTTTTTGTGGCTTGGTAACGCAACTACGAAGTCATGCCATTTCTCTCTCTCTCTCTCATCTCACAGACGTCTCTTCTCTCTCTTCTCTCATCTCTCTCTCTATATATATATATATATATATATATTATATATATATATATATAATCTTATATATAATATATATATAATATATATAATATATAATATATACTATAATTATATATAATATATAATATATATATATGCAGAAAAATGGGTATGCTTGGTACCTAAGCACAAAACAGTTGTGGCTTGGTAGTGAGGTGGCTAATTCCTCCACGCATGTCAAATGCTTATATATCTCCAATGTACTCCTCAACTCATGGTGATATGTGGTCCTCCATTTGAATGAATGGAGGAATTGTGCACTAACTACCAAGCACAAAATTGTGCTTGTAACCAAGCATACCCATCATTCTCGTCTCTTCTCTCCTCTCCCTCTTTTTTCCTGTCTCCAGTCGGATCGTCTTCTCTGTCGGGTGCCGTCTCTCTCGTCTCTCATCGTCTCTCTCTCGATCATCTCCATCTCACTCATCTCCCTTCCCGTCCTCCTCTCGCTCTCAGTCTCTCTCCCTCTGGTGCTCTCTCATCCTCTCTTTACTCATTCCGTCGCTCGTCTCCCTCTCGCTCTCCTCTCTCTCTGCTCTCTCTCTTCTTTCTCTTCTCTCGCTTCCTCTCTCTGCTCTCTCTCTCTATATATATTATATTATATGAATTATAATATATATTATATATATAGTAATATTATTATATATGAATATATATATATATATAATATAATGGTGTGTGTGTGTGTGTGGGTGTTGTGTCGTGTCGTGTGTGTGTGTGTGGTGTGTGTGTGTTTTTGTGGGATATATATGGAGGACCTAGGAGTCTGCCTTAGGGTGCATCTAAGCGATGACAATACTCAAACCGTGCCTTACAACAGCATTTTCAAATAATCTCAGCCTTCATCAAATATCACCCCCCCCCGCCAATCCTCACCCCTTCTTCTCATTTCAAACCAAATCTTGAGCCCCTCCCTCAATCTCCTCCCAACCCAACCATCCCGGCACGCTTGCCTTCGAGTTTGGCTTCGCGTCGGCTCCTCGCCTCGGCCCTCTTCGCCCGCCCCTCCACCTCGAGTTCCCTCATGCCCGCCATGATCTCTTAGCTCAGCCTTCCCCTGGCCGCCCTCCATGTCCGCCTCCGCCGCTTGCCCTCATTCGCCCAGCCGCTCTCCTCGGGTTCCCCTCTTCAACTGCATATTCCTTCGAACGTCGGCTTCGCCTGCCCTCGCGCTGCTCCCTCGAGTTCCCAACTTCGGCCCGCCTTCGACGCCGCTCCCTCGAAACACTCGTGACGCTCGCCCGCCCTCCGCCAGCGAAACCAACAAATCGTAGGAAACTCTCATCGCCCACGTGACAAGCTCGAGCTACCCTCGACCACGTCGCCTCACACTCTCCTCAACTCCTCGACGCTCGCCCACAAGCTCCACCACCCTCAATTCCCTCTTTGATGCCTCTACACCTCAGATCTACTCGACACGTTGACACCTCCACCGCCATCTCCTCCTTCAAGATCGGCGACCTTCAGCTTAACCAAGTTATCCATATAATTTTTGGAGTCTCAGATATTCATATAATTTTGCTATGTAAGTTCAGTTAGGGAATTTTTATCTTGTAATTCTTGTTGATTTTGGGATATGAATTATGAATATGACCTTTTCAAGAAATGTATAATAGTGGGGATTATATTTGAGTTTAGATTTTGGGAAAGGTTTATTGTTAAATTGGATATGAACTTTAAATTTGGTTTGAACTATCATAATTTTATTTCATTTGAGAGTCGAACTTATGTCTTGAATTTGGTACAATTTGAGCTATTATTCATTGGGGTTGATTTTAGTTTTTGAGCTTGGATAATGAAATTGTTTAGTGAAATTGAAATATCAAATTGATGATGATTTTTTAAAGATTTTAAACTTCTTATATGTGATAATTTGATAGCTTATATGGACACTCCAACAATTCTCTTACGTGATACAACAATGAATGAAGATGAAAACAAACATATAGCCCTTGACCTTGAAGACGAGGACTATTATCTACTATCTACGACAAGTTTTTCTCTCAGGTGATAATATCTTATTGTTTATAGTGTACTACTAACTAATGACATATACCAAAATAGTTGCCTGTAAGCATGAATTGAGTCTTTTTTTCATAAGTTTTGTTTCTCTATTTTTATAGTCATCCAAGCATGAGGAGAATGTTGATGAGCTTATGTGTGTTGAAAATGGCGAAGGTAATCCTGTTGTTGATCCATATATTGGAATGGAGTTCTCTACTCATGAGGAAGGTTATAATTTCTATAATGCATATGCCAGACTTAAGTAATTTGGTATTCGCAAGGGTCATACATCTTGGTTGGAAAAGAAAGATGCAATCATATCTAGAACCTTTGTATGTGACAAAGAATGCTTTAAATTTTTAAAAGATAAAAGAGAAGAATGTAAGAATGCAATTCGAAAGTCCGATACAAGATGTGGATACAACACAAAGGATGGTTATTGGACTTGTTAGAAGCACTAGAAAATGGGTGATTCAAAATTTTAACATTAATCATAATGGTCATCCATTAACCAGCCCAAATCGGGTAAAGAAGCAATACTGACATCGGACGCTTCATCGATCTCAATCGACAAAAAGGTTGATAGATACTTTTGACGACCAAGGTTTACGGCCTTCTACTATTTGTAAGGTTGTAGACGTTGCTCGTGGAAATGAACAAGGCTCTCTCACTCAACAAGAATGTCAATATCATCTTAGAATTAAACGAAGAAACAATGTCGGCCGTGAGTGTGTGACCATAGTTAGTCAATTTTAAGAGAAAAATGTATCTGATCCACAATTTTACTTTGCACTAGATTTAGAAAATGATAGGATGATGAGAAGTGTTTTTGGATGGATGGTAAAGCGAGGACTTCTTACTTGTAATTTGGAGATGTTTTTTGTTTTGATAATACACATAGAACAAACAATTTAAAACTGTCGTTTGCACTATTTACGAGCGTTAACCATCATCGACAATCTACTCTATTTGGGTGTGCACTATTGGCCGACGAAACATAGAAGATCTTTATATGGTTATTTAGCTAATGGCTAGAATGTATGTCAGGTATAGCACCATTAACAATCATCACTGATCAAGATAAATCTATGTGTGGTGTAATTCACAAAGTTTTCCTCAAATTCGCCATCGCTTTTGTTCTTAGCACCTTCATAGGAATGCCTTACAAAATCTTTAATCAATGAATAATGAGTATGTTGAGAAAGTTTTTATAAAGTATAACAAATAGTATTGGAGTAAAACAGAAGAAAATTTGAAAAGCGTTGGAAAGAAATGAGGGATAAATATGGTGTAGATAACAAGAGTTGGTTAGTAAATTTATACAATCATCAAGATCATTAGGCTCATGTGTATCTTAAAGATACTTTTAGTATAGGAATGACTTCTACTCAGTAGAGTGAGAAAATTAATGCCATTTTTGATCATTTTATGAATGCTAATACCGAGTTAAATAATTTTGTTAAGTAATATGATAATGCTGTCGAAGCTCAACAAGCCGCTAAACTTGAGCAAGATTTTAAGTCTACAAACTCAATTCCTACATTGATAATTAAACATCCAATTGAAAAACAAGCTAGGGAGAAGTATACATAGGATATGTTTGTTATCTTTCAGAAAGAACTCAAGGATAGTTACTCCATACTTCATGAAAGGTTGTCGAAGGATGGCGCAAGTGCTACTTATGCCGTTTGGAATATAGATAGGGAGGCTGAAAGCAAGAAGATAGTAAAGCATCATGTTGTCTTTGATGCATTCAAAGAAAAAAAGAATTAAGTGCTCTTGTACGAGATTTGAGATGGAAGGTATATTATGCAAACATAGCATGCACATTTTAGTAAAAAAGCAAGTATTAGAGCATCTCCAAGAGCCTCCCAAGGAGGCTCCTAAGGGTGATGTGGCAAGGAAAAAGCTCCTAAGTGCTCCAATAAACTCTCAAGCACCCTCCTAAGGGGTGGGGCCCAATAAAAATTATTTTTTTATTAGATTTATTATTTTAAAATATACTTATAGAATGTTATTTTTAGGAGAATGAATTATTTAAATAATATTTGAGCTCTTAGTTGGGAGTTTGTTGGAATATTTCTCCTACTAGGGAGCTCCTAAGTGGGCCCCATGCTTGAGAGCACTCCAACAAGAGCTCCCTACTAGGAGATTGTTAGAGATGCTCTTAGAAATTCCATCAAGAAATATTATACAATAATGAACAATTAATGCAAGACATGTTAGTTTCGGAGTTGTTAGAAATTGCATTACAAATAGTGAAGACCAACTTTCTATCATTAAATATTGGGCCCTTAGGAGTAGATGTAATAAGGCACTAGAAGATACATTGACTTCAAGTACACTTCATGATAATTGGGCCCTTAGGAGTAGATGTAATAAGGCACTAGAAGATACATTGACTTCAAGTACACTTCATGATAAGTTTAGTGGTCTTTTAGACTCATTTTTTAAAGAAGTTGAGAATTACAAGAAAGAGAAGGAACTTAACAATAATAAAAATGAGAGTAATGCTAACAATAAGATGCCTACTTCATCCATACTCATCTCTATAGAGTAAGCAACTCAAATCACTATTCATGATCCAGATAAGCTCGTTGCCACGAAGGGACGACCAGCATAGGCTACTAGAATTAAGTCCGTATGGAGAGAGCACAAGAAAAGAGTATAAAAAAGCAAAGATTTTGTGGATTTTGTAAATGAAAAGGACATTATATAACGAGTTATCATTTAGCTAAGGTATTATCTTTAATCTTAATTTGATGATTTTTTTTCATTTTGATGCATTTGTCATGATAAAGTTGTAATTTTTTTGTAGATAAAAAATGTTGCAGGTGGAGGTCGAGAAAGTCAATGGAGGGCCATAACAAAGTAGTTTGCAAGCGTATTTTCCTTGAGTTACAAAATTAATCATGTGTTTTGGTATAATATGATAATTTAAACTAAAGTTCTGTATGTATGGATGCAATTATGTGTTCTTTGAACCATGTGGTTATATGTACCTTAAGTTTGCGAGTTGATAATGTAGTTGTATGGATTAATTATGTGTTTCAGCATAATGTGATAATTTGAACTAAAGTTATGTATGTATGGATGCAATCATGTGTTCTTTGAACCGTGTGGTTATATGTACCTTAAGAGTTACAAAAAATCAATAAGGAGCCACAATTTTTTTCCAGAACTTTGAGTTATAAAATAGAGATAACTGGGTAAAAACTGGACTAAATAGTTATAAAAATGAATAAGGAGTTACAAAATTTTTTCCAGAACTAAGAGCTATAAAACTTCAATAACTAGGTATAAAACTGGACTAAAGAATTACAAAAAATAAATAAGGAGTTACAAATTTTTTTCCAAAACTAAGAGCTATACTTCAATAACTGGGTACAAAACTGAATAAAAGAGTTACAAAAAATGAATAAGGAGTTACTTTTGTAACTGGATATAGAATATAAAATTCTTCCTTTCCAGTATCGGGTTCATCTTTACCCAAGAGAAGACACCATCCTTCAACTCAAAAATCCGTGTTTCACACGCACGGGGAATTTTATCTCGAAGCCTAAGTAGAGATAAGTCAATGTCTAACATGCGTTATCGGTTTAGTCTTTCACCGAGTGAAAAAGACACCAGAATCCAAATCTGGAGACTTTTATCCTGAATCCTAAGAAGGGATAAGTCAGTGCCTAACACGCGTTGCCGGGTAGTCTATTCCCGTAAGAAAGATGAAGTCTACGTATTTAATATCGTAGCACTAAAAGAGTTAACTCTTTTAGCACAACGTTACATGCAGAACGGACTTAAACAATCTGCATACTACCCGACTTAAACGGTAGTCAATAAAGGCTCATCAAACCCGTTAATGGCTGAGGGTTAGCCAAAAATCCTATAAGTGTGAGAGTCATTGACGCACCAGCTTTATTAGTTGGTCTCGTGACTTGAGCATCCAATAACTTCAGAATAAGACCCATACCTGCAGATGAATCAGCTTTAACAGTTGGTCCTGCAGCTCCAACATTTGGGACCATCACGCTCCAATGCTTTAAGAGCATAAACGGTGTAGACACTGGTCAATGCGTAGCCCTAGGTCAACGCTAGTCAACGCATTGCGATGAAAGTCAAAGTATAGAGCAAAGTTTTGTGTAGCTCTCTTGTATGCACGTGATTCACCTTTTTTGTAAATATTATTTTAATTTTCACAATGATGTTTGTTTTGTATGCGTTATGTGGATGATATTATGTGGATGATACTTTATGGATAAGTGGAAGTGACAAAATGTTAATTGAAAATGTTGTTTATTTGATACCCTCATTTGATATTATGTGGTTGATATTATGTGGATGATACTTTATGGATAAGTGGAAGTGACAAAATTTGTATCCAGTCAGTTATTAAAAGTTTGTACTTACTTATGAACGTTTTGTACCTACTTAGGCACGTTTTGTACCTACTTAGGCAAGTTTTTAACCTCGTAGTAGTTCTTGAAAAAAATTTATTGTACGCACTTAATCAATTTTTGTACCTACTTATGCACATTTTCTACCAAATTTTGCACGTTTTGTACCTACTTAGGCACATTTTGTACCGCTTAGTTTTTTAAAAAAGGTTATTGTACCCACTTAATCAGGTTGTGTACCTACTTAGGCACTTTTTATACCTACTTAGGCACATTTTGTACGTCATTATTGTGAAAAAAATTGTACTTATTAATGTTTTGTACCCACTTATGCATGTTTTGTACGTCATTGATCTTAAAAAATATTTGTACTCAGTTATTAAAGTTTTGTACCTACTTATGGACGTTTTGTACCTACCTAAGCACGTTTTGTACCTCGTAGTTCTTAAAAAAATTATTGCACCCACTTAATCAATTTTTGTACCTACTTATGCACATTTTGTACCTACTTATGCACATTTTGTACCTCATTGATCTGGAAAAAAATTTATACTTATTAATATTTTGTACCCACTTATGCACGTTTTGTACGTCATGGATCTTAAAAAAATATTTGTACCTACTTATGGACGTTTTGTACCTACTTATGGACATTTTGTACCTACTTAAGCACATTTTATACCTCGTAGTTCTTGAAAAAAAAATTGTATCCACTTAAACAAGTTTTGTACCCACTTATGCACATTTTATATCTACATAGGCACATTTTGTACCTCATTGATCTGGAAAAATTTGTATTTATTAATGTTTTGTACCCACTTATGCACGTTTTGTATGTCATTGATCTTAAAAAATATTTATAACTAGTTATTAAAGTCTGAAAAAAAATTTGTACTTATTAATGTTTTGTACTCACTTATGCATGTTTTGTACATTATTGATCTTAAAAAATATTTGTACCCAGTTATTAAAGTTTTGTACCTACTTATGGACGTTTTGTACCTACTTAAGCACGTTTTGTACCTCGTAGTTCTTGAAAAAAATTTGTACCCACTTAAACAAGTTTTGTACCCACTTATGAACATTTTGTACCTACTTAGGCACATTTTGTACCTCGTAGTTCTTGAAAAAATTTGTACTTATTAATGTTTTGTACCCACTTATGTATGTTTTGTATGTCATTGATCTTAAAAATATTTATACCCAGTTATTAAAGTTTTGTACCTACTTATGGACATTTTGTACCTACTTAAGCATGTTTTGTATCCCGTAGTTCTTAAAAAAAATTTGTACCCATTTAAACAAGTTTTGTACCCACTTATGCACATTTTGTACCTACTTAGGCACATTTTGTACCTCATTGATCTTGGAAAAAATTTGTACTTATTAATGTTTTATACCCACTTAGACACATTTTGTACCTCATTGATCTTGAAAAAAAATTGTACCCACATATTAAAGTTTTGTACCTACTTATGTATATTTTTTACCTACTTAGGCACATTTTGTACCTTATTGATCTGGGAAAAAATTTATACCCACATATTAAAATTTTGTACCTACTTATGCACATTTTGTACATACTTAGATATATTTTGTACCTCATTGCTCTGTAAAAAAATTTATACTTATTAATGTTTTGTACCCACTTAGGCACATTTTGTACCTCATAGACCTGGAAATTTTTTTTGTACTTCATAGACTTGGAAAAAAATTTAATTCAAATTATCATCCATACATGATTAATACGTACAACCACATTATCATCAATACAACCAAATCATCCATACGTACATAAACTTTAATTCAAATTATCATCCATACATGATTAATTCATACGACCACATTATCATCTATACATGATTAATCCATACAACCAAATCATCCATACGTACATAAACTTTAATTCAAATTATCAACATTCTTCAAAAACACATGCTTTGTTTTAGCCTACCGTTAATATTTTTTTGACCCTCCATTAACTTTCTCGACCACCATGTAGACGTCTAAAAATACCTATAGGTTCTCACACACGGCTCGAGACAGAGAGCAGAATTAGAGAATAGAGGCTTGAACTTTTGACTATTTTGAGCAAGAGAGAGTCTTCATCTTTTAAAAAACATTTTAAGAAGCTTTTGGTGATTCCTAGAGATCGAAGCTCAGATTTGATCTTTGAAAGAGTGAACATCTTACATCGATAAGATGTTCACTTAAGGTTCTTACTTCGATAAACGAAGAAGAACATCCAAAAACCTTCATGGTTCAATAAGAATCTTGTGAATCGGTGGTCAACGGGTTAACGCACCCCCGACACAGGCAAAGATCCCACAAAAACAGGAGTTGATAAACGATTCTTGTGTTATTTTCTAGAGAGTTGTAATTTTCTTATTTTGTTGTGTAATTCATTGTAAGCGATTGAAGTTTTAATGGATTCCATTTCAAAATCAACTTTCGACGAAAACACACCACCTGCAACATTTTTCATCTACAAAAAAAATTATAACTTTATCATGACAAATGCATCGATAGGAAAAAATATTAAAGCAAGATTAAATATAATACCTTAGCTAAAGGACAACTCGTTATATAATGTCATTTTCCCTTACAAAATCCACAAAATCTTTGTTTTTATACTCTTTTCTTCTGCTATCTCCATTCCGGACTTAATTCTAGTAGCTTGTACTAGTCGTCCCTTCGTGGCAATAGGCTTATCTGGATCACAAATAGTGATTTGAGTTGCTTCCTTTACAGAGATGGGTATGGATGAAGTAGGTATCTTATTGCTGGCATTACTCTTATTTTCATTGTCGTTATGTTCCTTTTCTTTCTTGTAAGTACCAACTTCTTCAAAAAATAAGTCTGTAGGCTGTCTAAAAATCACAACAGATAGTTAATCCTCATCAAACACCGATGATAGAAGTTACAATTTGACGACTTCCAGAATGTTATAATTTAAAGACTTTCACGTAGAAGGTTACAATCTGACGACCTTCACAACAACCAATGAAAGCTCTAAATCAACAACCTTCACAATCAACATCGGGAGTTATAATCTAATGACTCTCATATTTTCATAGAGCCAAGACGAAGGTTATAAGGTGACGATCTTTGTAATGCTCTAGCAAAAGAGACTACAAATTGATGGTCTCTTCATATCAAAATGCGGATATCTCTCAAACCGAAATGAATTTGGCAAAATGGAGGAAGCAAACCGAACCCTATGGGGTGGGTTTGGTTATTTTCGTCTCGTCGAGATAGCTAATTTTCATATATAATTCATCACATTCCGACTTACGGTTTGAAAGTTATGACCTGTTCTTCGCAGCAAGTTATGTTCTGAAGTCCGTCTATGAGACAACACTTCGCCTGAACATTGGACTTAGACTGAAGCTCGCCAAACCCACCTGAGGCTCACCTCTGCATCCAAGATTCAAAACGCAGAGGTCACACCCGCTTTCTAAACTCAAAACGCAGAGGTCGTGACCGCATTTGAGATTCAAAACGCAGAGATCGTGGCTGCATTCCAAACTCAAAACGTAGAGATCGTGGCTACATTCCAGAGTCAAAATGCAGAGTTCGTGGACTCAAAATACAGAGTTCATGCAGAGCCCAACCTTGCGTCCTAAGTCTAAAACGCAGAGTTCATGCAGAGCCTAACTTTGCGTTTCAGAGTTCATAACGCTGCACGACCTGTGCGTTTTCAGCCTAAAACAGGCCCAACTCTGTGTTTGATGTCTAAAACGTAAAGTTCGGGCCTAGAACGCCATTTTCGGTATTTGACTCGTTCAAACACGAACTGAACAGTTCCAAGAACTATTTTTTCTCCACGATTTGAGGGATTTTCACCCCACTTAGGAGCGGATTAAGGGGGCAATTACCACCCTTAATCCCCTATAAATACCAGAAACTCAATTGAGTTAAGGGATCGGCTTTTTACATCAAAAATAGATCGCAAAAGGAGAGATCGGCAACCTCTTGAGCAGATCATCTTTGGATCTTGGAGATTTCTTCGATCTGGAGATCAGAAAAGGGGGTTTTCGCTCAATCTCTGGAGCTTTCATCCTTGGCTTATTAACCTTTCGATTCAAATCAACTCTGTTACAGAGTTTAAACTCGCTCTGAGTTCTAAAACTTGTTAAGAGTTATTTTTAAACTTGCCATGCAAGTCATCCTCAATATCAATCAAGAGGAATCAACCACGTTCCAGTGAAACAAGACGTTCGGATCGTCAACGGAAAGCAAACTCGATGCGAACATTCGAGAGAGGCATTCCATCACCACCGTGAAGAACCCAGAATTAAATAAATGGGAGAATTCAGATCAATTCTCCTCTCTTTTATAATTGAAAATCCAAATTATAATTGAGATTGAGAGAATACAAATCAAATATATTTCTTTTAATTTTTCTTGTTACTACAAATTTTCCACCAAACAGAGTCTAAAAAAGCACTAAACTTATCATGAAGTGTACTTGAAGTTAATGTATCTTGTATCTTCTAGTACCTTGTTACATCTACTCCTAAGGGCCCAATGTTTAATGATAGAGAGTTGGTTTTTACTATTTGAAATGCAATTTCTAACAACTCTGCAACCAATATGTCTTGCTTTAATTGTCCATCGTTGGATAATATATCTTGATGGAATTTCTAATACTTGCTTCTTTACTAAAATGTGCAAGCTATGTTTGCATAATATACCTTCCACCTCAAATTTCACACAAGAGCATTAATTCTTTTATCTTTGGATGCGTTAAAAACAACATGATGCTTTACCCTATTCTTGCTTTTCAGGCTCGCTATCTATATTCCAAACGGTATAAGTAGCACTTGCGCCGTCCTTCGACAACCTTTCATGAAGCATAGAGTAACTATCCTTGAGTTTTTTCTAAAAGATAGTAAGCATATTCTTTGTATAATTCTCCCTAGCTTGTTTTTCAATGGGATGTTTAATTATAAATGTAGGAATAAAGTTTGTGGACTTAAAATCTTGCTCAAGTTCAGCGGCTCGACGAGCTCCAACACCATTATCATATTGTTTAACAAAATCATGTAACTCAGTATTTGCATTCACAAAACTATCAAAAAAGCATTAATTCCCTCACTCCGCTGAGTAGATGTTATTCCTGTAGTAAAAGTGTCTTTAAGATACACTGGAGCCCAATAATCTTGATGATTGTATAAATTTACTAACCAATTCCTTTTTGTCCCTCATTTATTCCCAACGCTTTACAACTTTTTTTTCTGATTTACTCCAATACCATTTGTTATACTTTATACCCACATCCTCACCATAATCATTATGCATTGATTGAAGATTTTTTAAGGCATTCCTATGAAGGTGCCAAGAACAAAAGCGATGACGAGTTTGAGGAAAAACTTTGTGAATTACACCACACATAGCTTTATCTTGATCAGTGATGATGGTTAATGGTGATATACCCGACATACATTTTAACCATTGGCTAAATAACCATATAAATGTCTCCTCCGTTTCATCGGGCAATAATGCACACCCAAATAGAGTAGATTGTCGATGATGGTTAACGCCCGTAAATGGTGCAAACAGCAATTTTAAATTGTTCGTTCTATATGTAACATCAAAACAAACAACATCTCCAAATTGCAAGTAAGAAGTCATCGACCTACCATCCATCCAAAAACACTTTTCATCATCCCATCATTTTCTAAATCAAGTGCAAAGTAAAATTGAGGATCAAATACAATTTTCTCTTGAAATTAACGAACTATGCTCACGCACTCATGGCTGACATTATTTTTTCGTTTAATTCTAAGTTGTGCTTGGTATTCTTGTTGAGTGAGAGAGCCTTGCTCATTTCCATGAGCAACATCTACAACCTTACAAATGGTAGAAAGCCGTAAACCTTGATTGTCATGAGTATCTATCAACCTTTTTGTCGATTGAGCTCGATGAAGTATCCGATGTGAGTAGTGCTTTTTTACCCGATTTGGGGTAGTTAATGGATGACCATTATAATTAATGTTTAAAATTCGGACCACCTATTTTTTAGTATTTCTATCGAGTCCAATAACCATCCTTGTGTTGCATCCACACCTTGTATCAAACTTTCGAATTACATTCCGACCTTCTTCTCTTTTATCTTTTAAAAACTTAAACCCTTCCTTGTCACATACAAATATTCTAGATATGATTGCATCTTTCTTTCTCGACCAAGTTGTGTGACCCTTGCGAACACCAAATCTCTTAAGTCTGGCATATGCATTGTAGAAATTATAAGCTTCCTCACGAGTAGAGAACTCCATTCCGATATATGGATCAACAACAAAATTACCTTCACCATTTTCAACGCCAATAAGCTCATCAACATTCTCCTCATGCTCGGATGCCTATAAAAATAGAGAAACAAAACTTATAAACCTCATTATAAAAGACAACTATTTTGGTATATGTCATTAGATAGTAGTACACTATAAACAATAAGATATTATCACCTGAGAGAAAAAACTTATCGTAGATAGTAAATCATGGTCCTCGATTTCAAGGTCAAGGGCTATACATTTGTTTTCATCTTCAACCATTATTGTATCACGTGAGAGAATTGTTGGAGTGTCCATACAAGCTATCAAATTATCATATATAAGAAGTTCAAAATCTATAGAAAATCGTCCTCAAGTTTATCTTTCAATTTCACTAAACAATTTCATTACGATAATTTAAACAAATTTTAAAGCTCATATCCAATTTAACAATAAACCTATCCCAAAATCTAAACTAAAAAAATGAAAATGTTCATAATTCATATCCCAAAATCAACAAGAATTACAAGTTAAAAACTTCAACAAACAAGTTAATTCATAACCTGAACTTGGCTGAAGACACACATAGATTAATATAAACCAACTTCAACTCACAAGTACACATGCATGAGATTAATACAATTCCGATGTTATATCTAACCCATTTTCTTTGGTGCAGATCTCACTAAATACAATGGAGAGTAGGGTAAGGCCAAGATGCTGGTGGAGCACTAAAGTTAAATGTTCTTGCAGTGCTTTGTGGTTTGCTTTGAACAATATATAGAAACCTTGGAATATCAAAATAATTAACAATGTAAACTTCAACTCACAAATAATTAACAATGTAAACTTTGTTGTATGCTTCAACAGCGACACTGAGCGAGTACGGATAGCTTCGCCTGAGCGGTGTGTTGTGGTGCTGAAGAGGAGGGGGTGTTTCGAGGGCTGAGTGGATGTCGAGGGCGCTGAGCACGTTAAGGCGCTGAAGAGGAGGGGGGGTATTAT
>NC_033795.1:17853414-17857021 GCF_001876935.1 Asparagus officinalis | reverse complement strand
CGGCCGAGAACCCTCCGCCCCCCACCGAAAAACACCCTTGTGTTCATCCTCATCGCCATCACTCCCGTCGTCGAGCTGCTGATCTCGCCGTCGAGCCTCTTCCTCTCCGCAAGATTGATCTGACGCCGCTCTTTGTAGCAGGTAATATCTCAACCCCTCTCTCTCGATCTTTGATTTAGATCCGAGCTCTTTTTGCCCCAAAAGTTAGGGATCTAATTAGAACCTGTGATGAGCCTGAATTTTCCTTTTTTTTTTAAGGTTAATCATTGTAAATGTGTTATCTTTTTGCCCCTTCCTTTTTTTTTGATTTAGATCTCACCTTATAGCCTTTATCCTGTTGCCTTGTTTGAGGAGGGACTTTCTTACAGACTAGAGTGTCGTTTCTTATGCTATTGAGTAGGTTTTGTTAAGTTACTGTGTAAAGTTATGTTGTTGTTCAAACATTTAATGTATACGTTAGATAGTTTCATGTTTTGTATGGAATTATGAGTGCATTATGAGTGCAACTGGTTGTTGATAAAGTATGGATGAAGGTTCTTGATAGCCTCTCATACTTGAGCGTCTATGATTGATGTACTCTGTCAGAATTTTTCAGAGACGAAGCTTGTTCATTATCTCCTTTTCTTATCCCCTCTATTCACAGCACATAGAGTTGCATGTATTTTGGTAATCCATAATACATTATCTCCTTTTCTTATCCCCTCTATTCACAGCACATAGAGTTGCATGTATTTTGGTAATCCATAATAATATTTCGTTGAAGTAAAAAATTTGAGTTCACAGCACATAGAGTTGCATGTATTTTGGTAATCCATAATAATATTTCGTTGAAGTAAAAAATTTGAGTTGGAGCTCATTTCAGAGTTCAGACTAGAATAATTGCACATTTCAGAATTCCCTCCAATGAACAAATTAGCTCAGAAAGTGAGATCGAATGTATCTACCATAAGAGCATATTATTGTTAGACTCAATTGTGTGATATTTGTCTAGCAGGGATAAAACATGATTATCATCATAAAGAATGTGCTAGTGCTATATTTTCATAATGTTTTGACGATATATTTGATATGAAATTTGCAGCTAGGCCAAGTTGTAGCGAAGAAGAAGAGCAATCTTGGGAGAATAAGAGGAAACAGAGAAGAATGATGAAGATATGATGAATGTGTCGCCTATAATGAATGTGTCGCATATTTGTAAACATGTTTATGAAATTCATTAGTTATATGGTTAAATTAATTAGTTATATGGTTATCTTTAGCAGATGTGGTGAATGAGTAAGTCATGTTTTCTCAGATTCTGTCTATAGTGCTCAATTTATAGGCAGAAACAAAGTTGATGTTATCAGTGTTTGAGTAATGACCATGTTTGAATTATGATCCATGTGAGAGGTCAACATCTATGCTTGAATTATGATCCATGTGAGAGGTCAACATCTATGCTTGAATTATGATCCATGTGAGACTTCAGCCTTGAAGGTATTGAACCTGAACCACATTCAGAATCTCTGGGTTATATGTGTCCAGATTGCAAGGCTAAGATTTGCCCATCATTGAACGTATATCTCTAACTTTTTTTTTGGATTTTAGGTTGATTTTGATGCCTGTGATTGCTGTACTCTCAGGCTCCTTTTTTGTATTTATTAACGCATGCAGATAGCAAATAGCACATACAAGCACACACACAAGCTCACAATGTCTTCATCGTCAACTGCCAGTTGAAGCCAACAAATAGCACATAGAAAACACAAGAGAATTTTGAGATGAAGGTCTATTTCATGTGCAATGTACACCATCAGGACTCGTTATTCCATCCTTTCAACATAACCTACCAAAAATTAGTGTTCAGTAGGTTAGTGAAGGGTTAACCCCTTCAACCCTTTTAATCCCCCCACTAATCTTTTGCCAAACACCACCCAAAAGATTATACTGCTATGAAAACATCATATATAATAGCAAAATTACACTCAGCATAAGACAACACTATCACTAAACACTCCTTTAAAAAAAAATATTGCCTCCTTCACTTTCAAACACTAAGCAAAATACATGCCTCATTTCCTCAAAACTATCAATCTTAAATACTCCAGCACTTGTACTGAGGAAAGTCTGTGTCAGATACACAATCAGAAAGAACAAACAAGACTTGAACTGTACACTAAACTCAAAGGCATATAAGCATAACAAATACAACACATACAGCTCTCCAAGTTCTACTAAGCATACAAAGGCGATGCTGAGGGTCTAGGTTATGACACTCTCCTATTACCAACTTCGCCCACACTTTTACGTCGACCCCCCTGACCGTTCACTTTCTGATGTATACGAGGGTTTCTAACAGTATCCTTCGTCTCTTGGAGCTGTTTGAGTGCATTTACAACTTCATTCATCGTCAGCCTGTACCTAGCTTCCGCGATTTAAGAACACACCACTTCATGCGATAGTAATAAGCAGCTTGGAGGAGACCAAGTGAGAGTACGAAAATCCATGGCCAATCATCTGCTGGAAAGAGACAGAGGAGAATATTTTTGATCAAGTGACTTCTTCAGTATAAGTTGCATCCTTTGGAAATAAATTAGCAAGGAAACACATTAAACAACAGATATACGTACATGGACTGGGGTAGCCCAGTGAACAAACCTCATAATCCAGCACCCGTGCATATGTTTAGCTGCAAATATCATGACAAATAACGACCAAAAACTTTATTTGCTGTAAAACAAATGCAAGGAAGAAAAACTTAATCGTTGATATTTACTCTCTTCAAACTGAAACGTCAAAGGTAAAATAATAGAGCATGGATTCATCAAGAAATAACCTCTAGGAAATACCAATTTCAATAAGTTAAAATTGAGTCAACATCCCACATATTACCACGAAATACTCAAAATCATTCTCAAAAGACCATATAAAATCGCAACAATGCTGCAGTTTGAGCCATTATCTCAAGAGAACTACCATAATATAAAATCCACGATGAAATTATATGAGTTCATCGAAAAAAAATTCCATACAAAACATGAAACTATCTAACGTATACATTAAATTTTTGAACAACAACATAACTTTACACAGCAACTTAACAAAACCTACTCAATAGCATAAGAAACGACACTCTAGTCTGTAAGAAAGTCCCTCCTCAAATAAGGCAACAGGATAAAGGCTATAAGGCGAGATCTAAATCAAAAAAAGGAAGGGGCAAAAAGATAACACATTTACAATGATTAACCTTCAAAAAAAAAGGAAAATTCAGGCTCATCACAGGTTCTAATTAGATCCCTAACTTTTGGGGCAAAAAGAGCTCGGATCTAAATCAAAGATCGAGAGAGAGGGGTTGAGATATTACCTGCTGCAAAGAGCGGCGTCAGATCAATCTCGCGGAGAGGAAGGGGCTCGACGGCGAGATCAGCAGCTCGACGACGGGAGTGATGGCGATGATGATGAACACAAGGGTGTTTTTCGGTGGGGGGCGGAGGGTTCTCGGCCGACCGACGGGAGTGATGGCGATGATGATGAACACAAGGGTGTTTTTCGGTGGGGGGCGGAGGGTTCTCGGCCGGGCGATGATGATGAACACAAGGGTGTTTTTCGGTGGGGGGCGGAGGGTTCT
>NC_033795.1:17805985-17851893 GCF_001876935.1 Asparagus officinalis | reverse complement strand
CATATGTATATATATATATATATATATACATATACATATATATACATATATATATGTATATATATACATATATATATATATATATGTATATATGTATATATATATATATATATGTATATATGTATATATATATATATATGTATATATATATATATGTGTGTGTGTGTGTGTGTGTGTGTGTGTGATGTATATATGTATATATATATATATATATGTATATATGTATATATATATATATATGTATATATATATATATGTGTGTGTGTGTGTGTGTGTGTGTGTGTGAAATGAGTATGCTTGGTATCAAACACAAGTTTTTGTGCTTGGTAGTGAGGTGGCATATTCCCCTCCACTCATTGAAATTGATGCCGACGTTCATGTGGGTTGGAGAGTGGTTTGAAATTGGAATGAGTGGATGAGAATATGACAGCTCACTACCAAACATAAAAATTTATACTTGGTAGTAAACGTACCTAATTCTCTCTCTCTGTCCTAGGCCGAGTGCAGGCCCGGCTGAGCCCGGGTCGGACACCGGGCCGGGACGGGCCTTGTGCACAAATAAGCACCCCTAATCACCTTGCCCTCAAAACCGAACATCGCTTTTAGCGCGTCCGCTGTTCCTGCGTCACAACTGACGCCAAAATTGCCCCCATCATCTAGGGTTTTATCACCAACAAAGACGAGGGTTTTAGCCCTCCACTCCGATTTCAAACTCCATCACCAATGAAGAAGAAGAATCACAGGCCTGAAGCCCAATTCCGCCATGATCTCGATACCTGCTCAAAGAACAAAGATCTCAACGGCGCCCTCGATCTCTATCAATCCGCCCTCTCTTCGAACTTCAATCTCTCCTCGTACCACTACAACACTCTCTTGCATCTCTGCTCCTCTTCGATCGAAACCCTAGATCCATCTTCAAAGCAATCAAAGATTGGTTCAAGTTTCGAAATTTTCAACCGCATGATCGAGAGCGGTATAGTGCCAAACGAAGCGACGATCACGACGATGGCTAGGATTGCGGTTCAGAAATCGGAAGGCGGCGGGGATCTCGCTTTCGATCTGGTGAAAACGATGAAGGGTAAGTACGGGGCTGTTCCGAGATTGAGAACATTTGGACCTGCGATTTTTAGTTTTTGCAATGGATTGGAAGCTGAGAAGGCGTACGAAGTTGAGAATCATATGATTTCGATGGGGGTTTCGGCTGAAGAATCGGAGATTGCTGCATTGTTGAAAGTGAGCGCGAAGAAAGGGAAAGGGGAGAAAGTTTATGAGTATTTGTTGAAGTTGAGGAATTGTGCAGGGAGTGTGAATTCTTCAACCGCTGAAATTTTAGAAAATTGGTTTACAAGTGATATTGCAGTGGAGTTTGGGGCCGAAGAATGGGATTTGATGAGAATAAGAGATGTAATTTCGATGAATGGAGGAGGATGGCATGGATTGGGATGGTTAGGGAAAGGGAGATGGGACGTGAAGAGAGGGAATGTTAGCTCAAATGGGGAGTGTTCTTGTTGCAGGCAGAGATTGGCTTGTGTGGATGTTGAGGAGAAGGAAGCAGAGAAATTTGTGGAGTCAGTGGCAAGTTTGGCTATGGAAAGGGAAACAAAGTCTAATTTCAAGATTTTTCAGGTTAGATCGATCCTCTTCCTCTCTATCTAGGGATTTGATTATTCCTCTATGTTTTTAGGTAATGCAGTTGAGTTACATTGGAATACTAGTCATAAATGTAATGGGGCATAGGCACCATTATTGTGAGTAGTTTGCTTCTTATGGAAACTATAGTGCTTGCTTAATATTACAATGTCTCTCAGTATTTGCATTGAAAGTCTGAAATTGTATTTCAAACCTAAGACTATTCAAATGGAATAACATCTTAAAATGGAAAGAAAAAAAAACTTTTTAATATAAAGCTCATAAAAGATAGATTTAGTCAAAATTGGCCTCTCAAAAATAAGATCCGATACAAGTTCAGGCAATCTGCAATCTATGTGTTAGATTGTCTTGTCTCTCAGGATCTATGAGTTTTTATTTATATACAAGTAGTCAGTTTTTATCTGGCAAAGAGCAGCACCCTAACCAACCCATGTATTAGTTGGGTTAGACAGACTGATTTGATCTATATCAATTTATGCCCAAGTCCTACCTGGTAATTTATAATCGGGTTCAGATCAACATATAGGATTGTCATAGTTAATGCGAAAGATAGTAATTCCAGACTACAAAACTATGGTTCAAGATTTTAAGCATCACCTAATACTGTTACATATTAGTCATATTGTGCATATTTTAATCATGGTGGTTTGGCCTGCCAAACTCAACTGATGTTGCCAACATTAGCTAATAGTAACTGATACAAGTTAATATTGGCTAATAAAGTTTAATACAAAAAAGTTCTGAGGTTTTAAAATATAAATAGTTTATTTCATAAGGCTACATTGAGGTAAAATGAATAATGAAAGTAAATAATAGAAATATTATAATTAAACTCTAACCTTTTCCATCTAGCTATGTCATAGACTATGCCTATGATACCGATAGATGAATCCCAGCTGTGAATGTCCAACATTTTCCTACATTTTGAACACCTATATAGGCTTGCTTTTGTGTGCGTGTGTGAACAGGTTAGTGTATTTTATTCAATACCAAAATATGAAATTTGTACAAACTCCATGACGACAGAAAATAAAACCTCAAGGATAGGTTCAAAACAAAAAACCTGTCATAAACTCTATACGTATCACCATCTATACCGACGAAAGCTTTCAAGCTCAATATCCTCATCAGATCTGTACTGAATAACTTCCAGCTTCAACAAACATGTTCTCAATCAGAGCACAAATCAAAGCAAGCATCACCTGCAACTTTCCTCACAAACTGAGGTTGTAAATAAAACCTTGCATGCCAATTTTCTATTAGCCATAATATCATATATCTTTTCCACCTTTCTAAATTGAATCTTCAAGTAGAAAACATATTGACTTTTGATGGTCGCAAAATCTGGTTGAGATCCTCTAAAAACCATATTATTCCTCATTTGCCAAATAATATAAGTGCAGGCCTCCAATGCAGATCTATTAAATTTATCTTTAAAGCCCTTGCCACCCCATTTCATTAATACCCACGGAACAATAGTATTCCAATTAAAAAGACCAGACCTTCCTTGAATAAAATATGTAAACAAAACTCCATATTCTTCTAGTGATAGAACACTCAAAAAATAGGTGTTCAATTGTCTCTTCAACATGATCACGAAGTGGGCAACTAGTATCAATCTCAATGTTTTAAAAAGCTCCCGCGTAGGCCTAGGCCTAGGCATTACCTAGGCGCCGCTCACCTAGGCCTTGAGAATGCCTAGAGGAGCAGAGACCGCTTACGCAAACTGCACGGCTAGGTCTTTGCCTTGATTTCCTTTGTTTTTACCTCCAAGTCTTCTAACATCCTTCGAACTCCTTCGGCTTTCTCCACCTATACGAACACCTCCTCCAACTCCTCTGCTCTTCAGCAAAATCTCTTTCGCCACCACTTAAACAAAAATAGAAATCCTCCTAGGCCTAGAAACTAGGCGCCAGTTTAGCAGCTAGTGGTGCCTTCCTTTTTCGATAACATTGATTGTAATTAGAAAATGAAAAAAATAAGAAAATGCTTAGGCCCCGCCTAGGCTCTATGCGCCGGGTCCGACGCCTAGGCCACCTAGCGCTTTCTATAACCTTGATCAATACACTGATCAACCTGTAAGCCTCTTTTCCTCAAGTGAGTTCTAGTCAAAAGCTTTCCTAGCATATCAACCATAATATAAAAGAGTGTCATGGTAAATTTATTGCACTCCGCACAAATTTTCTTCTAAGTAACTTTAGAGAGGTTTGGCTTAAGAGTAGCATAGGCACCTCTTGAACTGAATTGAGGAGTCCTCGCCAGATAGTACCATCATCCCCAATATCAACAAGAATAGGAGCATATTATCTCAATTTAAGGATTTTCTTAATGACCCAGGAATGACCAAAGGAAACAGAGATATCCCAAATATTAGGTTCTTTGATATACCTCCCATGGATCCATTTCACCCATCGATTATCAGCCTTGAGAGCTATATATCAAAGGTGCTTATGCATCATAGAGTTGTTTGTAGCAAACACATCATGGAAACCAAGAACACATATATATAGTTATTTACTATACTTCAGTAAAGTTTGTTCATTTAACACTAGTGCTGTGGTAGGATGTTTTATTCTGTTTATTTTGGATTTAACTTAGTCTACTTTCTGTTTGTTTAGGAATGGTTGGAGAAACGTGCTGATTATGGAGCTATAGTTGATGGAGCAAATATCGCATTATATCAACAAAACTTTGCGGATGGTGGATTCAGCTTGTCCCAGGTTCGTTCATTGTTTACTGAATGTTTCTGCTATGCCTGACCTTAAACTTCTGTGTCACTATTGATGTTCTTTTGCATGTGTTCCTTTATAGAGCAGCTGGACGCTGTTGTAAGAGAACTTTATAAAAGAAACCAGAGTAAATGGCCGCTTGTTATACTTCACAACAAGCGTTACCGAGCACTCATGGAAAACCCTTCCAATAGGCAGCTGCTTGACACCTGGAGAGCTGAAGGAGCACTATATACAACCCCAAATGGATCAAATGATGATTGGTATGGTTTCCTGATAAAAATATTCCAAATGCACTACTGTTTACAATGAATTCTGCAACTTTGTTATCTCGGAGTTTATGCATAATACTGACTTGCTTTGTGAGAGACCTGGAATGAGACTTACGGATTTATAGTCTTATTTAGTTATAGTTTCTCAAAAATTTTATACTTCTAAATGAAAATATCAGAAAAGTTAATTCTCATCATATCTCCATAATATTTAACTGGTAAAAGAGATTGATCTTGTCATGTCGCAGGCCCGCGGGCCTGTTGGTGCATGCAAGCCGTGGGACCCACCAAGTGTAATGCACTGTTTGGCTAAATCCACTACCAAAATCGACTAGCCAATGTTGCACTTGAGTCTTGAGTTTACCTATTTAAGCCACACAATTTCACTGTAAATTCCCAATGTGGGACTATAAGTTGAGGTCTCACAGATCCTGTCCAACCATACTCTTATCTGCATGCAAAAATTAGAACCGTGATTTTATATCTATTAAATATTTCATTATCTTCACATCTATTTATAAGTTCTTTTTGTAGCATGCTGTTAGTCTCCTTCCATCTATTAATAAGATATACTTTGGGCTCTATTGTTTCTTGTCTAAATACAACTGTTATGATTCAGGTATTGGTTGTATGCAGCAGTTAAGCTGAAATGTTTGCTTGTGACAAATGATGAAATGAGAGATCATATATTTGAGATCCTAGGCAGGAGCTTCTTCCCCAAGTGGAAAGATCGACATCAGGTATGTGCTTTGGAGCACCTCTATCAGATTTATTTTCTTTCTAACATATATACTATGACATCAGCTATGTGCTTTGAAGCAAGGTTTTAAATATCATTTATAGGGGATTTATCAGACGGTCATATCGGATAGTGAAAATTGGGGATATATCAGCGATAAGTAGTATTTATCGGAGTGTCATATCGAAGGTGTGCATGCATAAAATAATATCCTAAAATATAACATTGAATAACATACAAGCAAATAACAAGATAAACTAACCAACTATAGAACCTTAATGAAATTTAAACACACCAAAATGTAAATGCACATGTTTAAGATCACTAACCAAATGTAAATACACATGTTTAAGATCACTAACAAATAATTCTAATAATTTTTACCGCTAATATCGGCCAATTTATTGGCTTAATTGCCGATAATTACCCAAAAATGATAACCAATTAAAATTTGAACTTATCATAGCGGAAGGGTCCCAAAACCATTAAATCGCTGATATTATCGATTTATCAGTCGATATTTAAAACCTTGCTTTGGAGCGCTTCTATCAAATTTATTTTGCTTCTGACATACATACTATGACAAAGGGTGATGATGCTTATCACCTCTAGTGATGATATTCCTTGAGTTTTAAGCTGTCATATTAATAAGTGGAGAAATGCTAGCCACAGTCGCGAGTGCACTACACTCGTACAGTGGCTGGGACATGTGCCTCATACTGGGACATGTAGGGACACACGTCCTTATTGCAGTGCAAGTGCAATGCACTCACGACTGTAGCTAGCACTCTTGTAATAAGTGATAATGCTACCAAATCACATAGTGTGGGCATTAGGATTGATTGATGTTTGCAGTAATGTCCTTATTATGCACATTGGTAGACTTCCTGGTTTATAATCATATAGGATTTGATGAGATAGTTAAGTCGGAACCATGAGTTACTGGTTAAGACAGATTTAGAAACTATCCAGAGCAAGAAAAAATTAACCAGTTGCTTGGTGCTGGTTTGTATTTTGTGTGAATGAGATGTTTTGCACATGGAAGAATCTTAGAATAGTTTATGAGTTTAATTAGTTTACTTGTCAGCATGTATGTTCTTAAATTTCTGAGGTTATTTGAGATTTATCTTATATTTGGCGTATGTTTTTGGTTGAACTTGTTAGATTGCTGGCCAAGTAAGATAATAAAATGGTTTCAATGCAGTGTTGATAATTTTGGCTATACTTCAAGGATCTATAGCTCTAAAATAGATTTGTATAATATCAATCTAACATAGAGTGAAGAAAATTTGGCTGTTAAATTTGAAAAAAAAAATTATAACCAAACAGTTTTTGCTGAAAGAAACTCAGACCTATCCAAACTTGATGTGCGCTTTAGAACTTCACAGTTAACAGTACATGCTTTTAAAATTAAAATAAAAGATCATTACATTCACTTCTTTCTTTCCTTTCTTTGTGATTTTTGCTCCCCCTCTTCTCTTCTCTTTTGGCATGGTGCTGGCATGATGAAATGTATGATTTTTCTTTTCTTTCTTCTCTTCGGGTGGTTTTTTTATGGTTGGGGGGTGGGAGGAGGTTGGGTGGTGTGGGGTGTTATGTAAGTTTGGGAGGGAGGAATTATCTATAAGTAGGCTTAAGCATACGGTCTGTCGGTCAGTTTTCGACCTAAATAATGCTAACCGAATTGAATCAACGTCCTGCTAAGAACCGAACTGCACCGAAGTGAGTCAGTTCTGGTCGGTGCGGTTTTGTCGGTTTGCACAGGAATAATGAGAATGTATACATCTTGTTATCTAAAGCCCAATGCAAGAACAAGCAACCTGATTACTCAAAAATCATTGATTCATTGATATGAGAAAAAAGCATATATCAAACAAAATAATAGAAAGAAAAACCATTCACTGTAAATTGATCATATATTTATCAATGTTAATTTCTTTAAGTATAAGCAACATGAAAATTTCAACTACAAGTCTACAATATGATAATTAACAACCATCAAAATCATACTGTTCTTCTATCTTTTACGCTAGCACAATCAAAATCAACTAGGATCAAATTTATTAAACAACAATCATCAAGTTTTATAGTAACAAAAGAATATTCATATTGGTTGGTGACGAAAAGGATTCATGAGAATAAAGAGATATATACCTCCACCGGCGCAGAGTTTAAAGTCGAAGATGGATATTGAAGGGGTGGTTCTACCATGATAAAGCTGTTGAACTATTATAGTCTTGACTCTTGCATATGAGATTTTCACAAAAGGATTCAAAGGGTTTAAACTTGAACCCGTAGTTGAGCGATAAAGTTGCTGAAGGGATGAGATTTTAGCTGAAGATTTTTTGCTAACCCTACAAGCTAGGTAATGGAGGAGAGGAGTGCAAGAGATGAAGGTTTCCACAATTTCTTGTGAGCAAATCGGAGGAAATATCACGTAAGAGCTTATCACGATTCATCACAATCACGTTTAACTGATTTTAAAATCACTCAGGTTTGGTATATTAAAACCGTATAACCCCACCCAAATACTTAACACACATATGTTTGGTCGGTTCAGGTATGTCGGGTTAAAAGTTTTTCAACCCAACCCGAACCGAATAGCACTTGAAACCGACCCAAACTGTTAAATATCATGCTGTTCGGTCAATTTTTGCTGTTTCACCTAAAATTTGCTCTCCCCTATATATAAGGCTTCCTAGTCAGGTGCTTCTAATAGATATCATAAGATAACTGGTAACGATGATCTCACAAAAATGTTAAGATTAAGTGAAAGAAAAAGAAGAGGAAATGGAGAAAGGAGGGGATAAAAGGGAAGAGAATAATGTATGGGGGCAGAGGGAGGAGTGAAACAAAGAAGAAAACAAATGATTAGAGCCAAATATCTCATGATAAATTTCGTATCTTTAACCAACTTCATATGTGAAGCTTGGAAGCTTCCTAACGACAGGTACAAGTTAGGCAGGTTGGATCTCATCAGAACAATATTGTGTTGAGCTGGTCCTGTGACAAACTAGTACATGCACGGTTTGGGTTTGTTGACCTAATCAAGTCCAGAGCAGAGGAACCAAACATTCTTTCCTCTCTAGCCTTTTGTCAATTGACAGGTATCAAGTGCTAGCAGGTTTCCGACTGTGTAGAATCTAATCACGTCTTCTCTGCTGCTGCCTGATTTACGTTCAAAGCTCCAATTCCTTTATGCTTTTGCTTAGTTGCAATTTATTCCGCTGTTTTCCATACCGTTCTCCTCATCTATTTTAATGGCACTGGGGACGTTACACAGGGTAATGGGGTACGTACATGCCATACTGAGAGCATGCTTAGTAAAAACACTTTGTATCTACACCGTTTCATTTGGAGGGTCCAAAACAGCCAGCCAATAACTAGACTAGACTGCTGGGGTTTCAGCCCTAAGATGTGAAGGGCTTCTTCAAACACTTGCTAGAAGTGTATGTGTTCCATGTTGAAGCTGCCAATGTGTCCTGGGTAGGAATATAGCTCTTCGATGATTGAAAGCTCCCTTTTGGCCATTTAACTTCATGTTTAACAATTGTGTTTTCTCCGAAGCCATTGAAAACTAGTACGATTTAAAATGGCCTATTCTGCATTCATGATCACCAATGTTTTAAAAAGCCTCTGCCTAGGCCTAGACGGTGCAACCGCTTGCCTAGTGCCTGGGTGATCCCTAGGCCGCCCACTTAGTTTTTGGGAGCGCCTAAGGGAGCACAGTCTGCCTACATGGACTACACCATTTAAGCATTGATCATGATTTCCTCCATTGCAGCCTCCATGTCCTCCAACCTCCTCCAAACTTTAACTATGAACACATTCTCTACCTCTTCAACCTTCAACAAAACATCCTCCGCTACCACTTAAGAAATCTACCTATGTGTCACTCCAGCACGTAAGCTTTCTCTAACATTGATATTTACTATCAATAACTGTAATTAAAAACCGAAAAGAAGGAAAACACCTAGGCGCCGCCTAGGCTTCCAGGCTCTAGGCGTCGAGTCCAACGGCTTCTGTAACCTTGGTGATTACAATGTATTCTTTTTTCTTTTATTTGTCCAAAATTCATCTTTCATACATTTTCATATTATAACCTTCCATAACATTCTCTTTCAGGTTCGGTATACATTCGCTAAAGGTAATTTCAGACTGACAATGCCACCCCCGTACTCTATAGTTATTCAGGTATTTTCAACGTAGCTTATATAAGCTTCACACTAGAACTGCACCTTGCTACTCGTTGTAGCTTGTAAAATTTTCTGCTCGAGACTTGTCTTTTTTTTTCCTGTTCTTTTAGGAGTCTGAGACAGGATCATGGCATGTGCCGGTAGAAAACCGATGCAGTGATGAGAGCACCAGGGATTGGCTTTGTATAACTAGACCAGAGTCGCACAATAGTGGCAAATCAACCCATGCAAAAGCAGAAGAGATGCATGATGCAGAGAAATTTACAGCTGAGAATGTGAATGGTGTGAAGAAATCATCCTCAGAGCTGCAAAGTGGTGTAGTTATACCTTTAACAGGGAAAAGGAAAGAGAGATCTCCATCACCTTCAAAGCCACCAGCTGGCTGAGATTTTTTTTTAAATTTATTTATCTCCTATGTTGTAACCGTAATGTTCTGGATGATTTTAGCATATGTCCTGAAACTAGAATTCAGATGGAGGAAAGAGGTCTCGTCACATATGTTCCTTTGGTGGCGTGAGTTCTCTTTTGGGCGAATATTCTGGTCATAAGTTGTAGTTCATGCTAGTAGGTCAGAGATAATACCAGACTAAATAAATTTTGAAATAAAATTTGCTTGTCATTTTTGTGATGTTCTTATCTAATGCATTTGTCTATTACTATGGATGCAAGCAACCATTTTCTTCTCCTCGCCTATCTGGTCTTATTTTGAGTCCACAATAAGGATGAAGTAGCAGACTCATCCTTAAGGCATGTGCTGAGCTTCCAAGTTCTCTTCTAAAGTACCAGTTTACATATTTTGTCTCTTAAGCTATGCCAACATGTTAATTTTACAGGTCTACAGCCAAACATTTGTAGATCAATAACGTGATGATATATATTTTTCTTTGAATATTTATTTCTAGGTTCTTATCGGTTTTATCTCCTATTGTCCCAAGCTAAAACACACTTTAAACGACTTTTCCTTTTTGCCCTTAAACCATTTTTATGAATAAGAAAATCATTTTTTAAACAAAAAATACAAGAAATCCTTAAAAAAAACATTATCGTGTTGCCCGTATACATAGTTCAAGGGAGAAAAAAAAAAGTAAATTGACACTTTAACGGCCAACTTTAGTGTTTACCAATACTATCGCAGTATCTCGTTGCCCATAATATCAAGAACGGTGTTTTCTCGTTGCCCATAATATTAGGAACGCTGTTTTGGATTAATACTTCAGTATCTCGTTGCTCATAATATTAGTAACGTTGTTTTGGGTTCATAATTCAGCATGCTACATACATACAAGAAAAACTGTCTGCCTTGAATCGTCAAGAGTCCTGGTGTCGATATATGGACCGTGCACTGATTTTGGAATACAACGATACGGTTACGGTACAATTAATTTTCAAGGAGTATGTCATTCCCTAAACTTTCTACACAACAGGACACTAGGACTTCTGCCATCAACCATCTCTGCCTTGCTAGCAGCGTTACATATCTCAGCGATTTCATGGATAATATAACTAATCAATCTTGGATGATATTTTAATTTACCAACATTTAATTCTGCCAAATTTTAGTCCAACTTACAAGTGGCAAATACCGCCTGTGGACGAATTAACTCCAGGATTCAGAATATGGCAACAAATTACACTTTTTTGTGGGATACTAATCAAAGTGACAAGTTGTTATTCCGAGTCTGCAAGTGATTATATGAGCATTGCTAAGGAGACGACGACTTCTATCCACACAAAAAAAAAACCATAATAATATTAGTTCCTGAGTAATATCAAACTCTCCCTTAAACTCGCCCTATATAAGGGATGCACATGTTTCACATCAAACACGTATCTGAAGTACCGAGTCATATCAAACTCTCCCTTAAATATAAATAATCTTGCATACATCCTTGTCTTCAGCTCAAGCAAAAAGCATCATTCCTCTTCTTCATCTGGTCAATAAAAATTATATGATAGCGCAGCAGTAGCGCAAAATGCAGCAGAAACAAGGATATGCTTGGAGCTGTTTTCTTAGTTCCCCATCGGTTGGTGCTTGAAACAAAAAAGAGCAAACCTTTCATCTCTTTTATATCCTTGCTCAAGCAATTGCTGGAAGCCATCAAGAGAACATAAACATCTCAATCATTTAGCTTCTAACTAGTGATTCATGTTCTTTAGGAGAAACAAAGGCAGCAGGTTTTGCTCAATGGAGTTTTGGATTTGCAGCAGCTTGCCCACTACCTGAGGCCGGAGTTTTTGTACTAGTACCCCCATCTTGTGTTCCTATCATAGACTTCTTGATCTGGAAGAGATTCAAGAAAAAATTAGTTTAAAAATATGTAGAAATCAGAATAACGCATCCATCTAAGCACTAAATTGCTCACTAGGTTTTTGTGCATGGATCATCCTACGAAATAAGGTTTAAGATCCTGTCAAGTAATAGCCTTTGCATAAAACTTAGAGAACAGATGTTGTTAAATGAAAATTGATACAACGCGCATCCTTTCAGAGCCAATAGTTTGAGCTAACAAGAGTTGTAATAGTTTGACTTTTGTTGGATGTTTGGATGAGTGAAAGTAGGTAGTTTACAACTCAGTAATTGGTTAGAGGAAAGAGAAATTCTCGCAAAAGATAGGAAGAAATGGCCACTAGGAAGTTGGTGGCTAAAAGTAAAGAGCAATTCCATCAAAAGATTAGATGAAAATGGCCACAACAAAAACAGTTCTGATGCTGATATTGGAATGCTCCCAACATAACATCCATTGCATAATGCTTTCGAGAAAACATCCATCTTATAGTTACATCTCCACTCAAGTATAATTTAGGGTATGTGGTAAGAGTTAACATTTTTGCTAATTATTCTAGCCAAACAATATATGTGTTCACAAACTTGAGAATCTAATTGAGCCCAAAAAATCATTTTCCTTCCAGTTTGGCGTTTTCTATGAATATGAATGGTCAGGTGTGTTCCCACGTCTCAGCTCATCATTAGTCACCCTAAAATGAATAGTTGCTAATATTAGGCTTTACCTACTGAAAGATATCTTTTCCTTTTTCACTTGGGCATCAGTTAATGTCCTCCTTTTTATACAATTAATGATTTACATGTGGTGTCAGAGACTCATAGTGGGTTTATATTCATGCATTTTATACTACTGCGCTCAAAATTATTGATCATAACATTTAATTCTGTGCATATAGACTATGCGCTCAAATTATTGGTCATAACATTTGATTCTGTGCATATAGACTACAGTAATCAATGATCTTCATACACATACTAGCTTAAATACTGTGTGTTTACTCTAATATGAGTGAGTGATTGGATGGTACTCTTCAACCATGCGATTAAACTAAAAACTGAATTTTATACTGCTGCGCTCAAATTATTGGTCATAACATTTAGTTCCTTGCACATAATACTCTTCAACCATGTGATTTAAACTAAAAACTGAATTTTATACTGCCGCACTCAAATTATTGGTCATAACATTTGGTTCCATGCATATCGCAATCAATGATCTTCATACGCATACTTGCTTAAATGTGTTGGGAAATTACCCTGATTCCCCTATTGCCAGATTTGAGAGAAAGCGAAAAATAAATGCGCAAAATTGGGGGACACGCAAGATTTACGTGGTTCGGCACAAAATTGCCTACGTCCACGGACTGCTGCAGATCTTATACTGAAAGGGGGAAAATTACAAGCACTCTGAATATTGCTCTGATATTCTCACTGAGTGCTCTCTTTCTCTCTCTGTTTTTCACTCACTGAGTTTTCTCTGGCTCAGTACTCTCTCTTAGCCTCTCTACACATTTTCTCACTGCCTTGGATTTTCTTTTTCTTAGCAGTTGATGGATGGTTAAACAAGGGAAGAGGGGTGGGGGTTTTATAGCCTGAGTACCCCCTTGTTTTCTTCCTGCCATTTGACAAATGGCCTCGTCATTTTCTTCCTCTTTCAAAAATTGCGGCTATTGAAAGTCCTCCTCCCCTTTTTGATTACTAAAGGTCCTCCTCCCCTTTTTGATCACCGAAGGACCTCCTCTCCTTTTTGACTAACAATCTCCCACTTGAAGACTGATTTCAATCTGTCTTCACATCTCGATCTGTGCAGCAGCTCTTCCCTGATCTTGTTATTGTTGCAGGCCAACTGAAGCTGAACACAGCTTCAGTTTGTCAATAGTCACCGTCTTTGTCAGCATGTCTGCCGGATTTTGAGCTCCACTGATTTTTTCAAGCTTCAAAATTCCATCTTCCAGAAGTGACCGGATAAAATGATACCGCATCTGTATGTGCTTCATTCTGGAATGGAAAGACGGATTCTTCGCTAGATGAATAGCACTTTGACTGTCGCAGTATAAGACATTGTCTTCTTGTTTCTTGCCTAATTCATCCAAGAAATTTTGAAGCCACACCATTTCCTTGCTGGCTTCTGTAACAGCGACATATTCTGCTTCAGTTGTGGAGAGAGCAACTATCTTCTGCAGTTGAGAAGCCCAACTCACTGCAGTACCTCCTAGAGTATATACATACCCTGTAGTGCTCTTTCTGATATCAACATTTCCTGCTAGATCAGCATCTACATAGCCTGTTAGTATTGTATCTCCACCTTTGAAACAAAGTGCTTTACCTGTGGTGCCCCGTAGATATCTGAGGATCCATTTGACTGCTTCCCAGTGTACCTTGCCCGGATCATTCATGTACCTGCTAACAGCTCCCACTGCTTGAGCAATATCCGGTCTTGTACAGACCATGGCATACATCAGACTTCCAATTGCTGAGGCGTACGGGACCTTCGCCATGTGTGCACGCTCTTTCTCTGTCTTCGGTGACTGATCTTTGGAAAGTCTGAAATGAACACCTAAAGGTGTACCCACTGGTTTTGCATCTTGCATGTTGAACCTGGAGAGTACTTTGTTGATGTACTCAGCCTGTGATAACATCAAAGTCCCAGACTTCGTGTCTCTCTTGATCCTCATTCCAAGAATCTGCTTTGCAGCACCAAGATCTTTCATCGCGAACTGATTTGACAATTTTTGCTTCAAATTTATAATCTCTTGCAGATCTGATCCTGCAACGAGCATGTCATCAACGTATAACAATAAAATAATGAAGCTATTGTCAAACCTCTTGATATAGCAACAATGATCTGCTTGGCATCTAGTGAAACCGTTGCTGCCCATGAAGTTGTCAAACTTCTTGTACCACTGTCTGGGAGCTTGTTTCAATCCATACAAGCTCTTCTTCAAACGGCATACTAGATTTTCCTTGCCTGCCTTCATGAAGCCTTCTGGTTGCTTCATATAGATCTCCTCCTCCAAATCACCATGAAGGAAAGCTGTTTTTACATCTAACTGCTCAAGATGTAAATTCTCAGCAGCTACAATTTTCAACACTAATCTGATTGTAGTTAGTTTCACAACCGGAGAAAAAATTTCATTGTAGTCGATACCTTCCTTTTGCTGAAAGCCTTTGACAACCAATCTTGCCTTGTAGCGCTTGTTCCCATCATTCTCTTCTTTGATCCTGTAAATCCACTTGTTATGAAGAGCTTTCTTACCTTGTGGTAATTCAGCTAAGTCCCACGTCTGATTTGACATGAGTGAGTCCATCTCATCTTGCATAGCAGACTCCCACTTGACTGAATCCTTCACCTGTATTGCTTCGTCATAACACTCCGGTTCACCACTGTCAGTCAGCAACAGGTAGTGCAAAGAAGGCGAATAACGCTGGGTTGGCTTAGGAATTCTGGAGGAGCGTCTCACTTCTGGCGTGCTTGGTTCTTCTTGAACTGCTTCAGGGCTAGTCTGAACATCTTTTTCAGAAATCTCCTCAAATTCAGCAAATTCCTTTGTTTCAGCTTTTGTACTGGAGCTACTTGATTCTGCAGTTGATCTGTCTTTGTACATCACATTCTCATTGAATATGACATCTCTGCTTCTAATGATCTTCCGATTTTCATGATCCCAAAATCGGTAACCAAACTCATCACCACCATAACCAACAAAAACACATTTGTTAGATTTGGCATCAAGTTTACTTCTTTCAGCAGAATCTATGTGTACATAAGAGATACAACCAAAAATTCTTAAATGTGAAAGGTTTACCTCTTTTCTGCTCCAAGCTTCTTCCGGTATTCCACCATCCAAGGGAACTGAGGGTCCGCGGTTGATTAGATAGGCTGCGGTATTGATAGCTTCAGCCCATAGGAACTTGGGCAAGCCGGCATGTAACCTCATGCTTCTGGCACGTTCATTCAAAGTTCTGTTCATGCGCTCTGCTACGCCATTCTGCTGCGGTGTCATGGGAACTGTTTTCTCCATCTTGATCCCGCTGTTTGCGCAAAACTCTTTGAATCTACTGTCTTTGTACTCTCCTCCATTGTCTGACCTCAACCTCTTTATCTTCAAACCAGTTATATTTTCCACCATGGCCTTCCATTTTCTGAAGGTATCAAAGACTTCTGATTTCTTCTTTAGAAAATAAACCCACACCTTCCTTGTAGAATCATCAATGAAGGTGACATAGTACAGTGAGCCTGCAAGAGATGAAACTGGAGATGGTCCCCATACGTCGGTATGAATCAATTCTAACCTTTCTGTCTTGGGTGTCTTGCCAATCTTTACAAAACTGACTTTCTTCTGTTTGCCATTTTGACAGAAGTTTCTTCATCCCTTTCTCGCTCATATGGCCAAGCCTTTGGTGCCATAGGTTTGATTTTTCATCTGCATCTGTTACTGCAATGATATTCTCTAAGTTAGAGGTTATATAGAGAGTACCACTTTTCTTACCTCGAGCAATGACGAGTGCTCCTTTGGTAATCTTCCATTCATGACCCGAGAAGGTTGTACAATAACCCTCTCCATCAAGCTGTCCCACAGAGATCAAATTTCTTCTAAGACCAGGAATATGTCTCACTCCTTGCAGCTTCCATGTGGTCTGATTTGGCAATTTTAATCGAATGTCTCCCTTGCCAACAATCTTCAAGGTTTCATCATCTGCTAGATGTACCTTTCCGAAATCACCGCTGACGTAGTTCTCCATGATTTCTCGGCATGGGGTGGAGTGGAAAGATGCCCCTGAATCAAGAATCCATGATTCAATCGGACTGTTGACGCTTAGAATCATAGCATCACCTCCTTCCTCGGTCACGTTGGCAGACTCCTGTGCGCCGGTGTTTTTCTTCGGTGCCCGACACTCCCTCTTGAAATGACCCTTCTTGCCACAATTGTAGCACTTGAAGTCTTTCTTTCCTGATCTAGATTTGCTCCTTCTAGATTTTGATCTGCCGTGATTTGAACTTCTTTCTGAAGTTCTTCCCCTAGACTCCGTGTGTAAAGCTGAGGAGGTTGAAGCTTCACCCGATTCTCTCCGTCGGATCTCTTCACTAAGAACCAGATCACGAACATCATCGAACTTCAACTTGTTGCTTCCCGATGAGCTACTCACAGCCGTGACTGTAGCGTTCCAGCTTTCTGGTAGAGAAGAAAGAAGTATCAATGCTCGTACTTCTTCATCAAATTCAATCCCAACTGAACTCAACTGGGTTGTGACTATGTTGAGTTCATTGAGATGTTGAGCTGTCGATGCGCCTTCCGTCATTCGCAAATTGAACAGCCGCCTCATCAAGTGAACTTTGTTTGAGGCAGAGGGCTTCTCGTACATGCTGCAGAGAGCCGCCATAAGACCCGCCGTGGTCTTTTCCTTTGCTATGTTGAAGGCAACGTTTCGGGATAGCGTCAATCGGATAACTCCAAGGGCTTGTCTGTCGAGGAGAGCCCACTCTTCATCCTTCATATCATCTGGCTTCTTTCCCGAGAGAGGTTGATACAGCTTCTTCTGGTACAGATAGTCTTCGATCTGCATCTTCCAAAAGCCGAAGTCCGCACCATCGAACTTCTCAATTTTCACCTTCCCTTCATCTGCAGCCATCGCTCCCACTCAAATCTGACTTCCTCTGGATCGTTTCTGATAATTTCTGCGAACCACCGTGTATTAAGACACCTCTGCCGACAAGTCAGTACCGCCGGCAAAATTCCACTATTCACGAAATTTACTATTCACGTGAATAGTAACATTGCAGAAATTTGACAGACGTCACAACCAGAGCTCTGATACCAGTTGTTGGGAAATTACCCTGATTCCCCTATTGCCAGATTTGAGAGAAAGCGAAAAATAAATGCGCAAAATTGGGGGACACGCAAGATTTACGTGGTTCGGCACAAAATTGCCTACGTCCACGGACTGCTGCAGATCTTATACTGAAAGGGGGAAAATTACAAGCACTCTGAATATTGCTCTGATATTCTCACTGAGTGCTCTCTTTCTCTCTCTGTTTTTCACTCACTGAGTTTTCTCTGGCTCAGTACTCTCTCTTAGCCTCTCTACACATTTTCTCACTGCCTTGGATTTTCTTTTTCTTAGCAGTTGATGGATGGTTAAACAAGGGAAGAGGGGTGGGGGTTTTATAGCCTGAGTACCCCCTTGTTTTCTTCCTGCCATTTGACAAATGGCCTCGTCATTTTCTTCCTCTTTCAAAAATTGCGGCTATTGAAAGTCCTCCTCCCCTTTTTGATTACTAAAGGTCCTCCTCCCCTTTTTGATCACCGAAGGACCTCCTCTCCTTTTTGACTAACAAAATGTTGTCCGTGTTTACCCTATTATGAGTGATTGGATGGTACTCTTCCACCAAGTGATTAAACTAAAAACTGAATTGTATAATTTGAATTGGCAAAACGTAAAGCCACAAACTTTTCCCTTTATTCTTATTGTTCTCGAAGATTTCAACTGATTAGCTATCATATCCATTGATTATGTGGTGCCAGCTATTAACATGCTTAATAGTGAAAAAATTAAAATAGGCTACCATGGAAAATTTTATGAAGGAAATAATCAAACTGGTGACCAATGATAAATAATAATAATAATAATAATGCAAGTATAAGAAAGAGAAAATGCAGAAACACTAACTGAGGATTGCAGTATTAGAACCAAACATACCATTGCAAGCCTCTCTTTATGAATATCATTTGTGGACTGCATGTCATCCCAAAAAAAAAAATAAGCTGAGGAAAACAATTAGTAGAAGTTCCTTTCAGAAGAAAGGAGCAGCCTTGCAACTGCTAAAGTCATAATCATTTATAAAAACAATATATATTGAAATATCCTACCGGCTTCTTGTAACACTTGATCTCATCTCCGCTAAAGCCAGGCAAGGACATATTCCAATGTCTCTCTGCAAAGTATAATAAAGGATTTTATGGTTGTAACTATGGAATCACATAAGAGGAAATGGGAGGGACCTGAAACCCAGCCACATCAGATAAGGTGCCATTATAAAATTCTTACCTACATGTACAAGTATGTCCTTCGCTTCTAATGTAGTTGATTTTCGATGCTTAGCCAAATGGCAAGCTGCTGTAACTATCTGTAATGCCAAGAAATATCATTAGGAAATATGCATCACTTAATGAACAAATAGAGAGTTTAGGAAATAGACATGTTAAGAAATATCTTTGATATGCAAACTACAGATATTAAAGAACGTCCACAAGTATATCAGAAACCATATTAAGGTTGAAATATTAACCATACAAAAACTTTTTTCCCTCGCAAAACTTCATGTGGATTCTCATAATCAATGTCAGGGTTCTGTCAAGAACAGATTTTTCTGCGAAACTAGGGAAAAGAGTTCCAAATAGGTAAAGTCATACGGCTATTGTCAATGCACAGGAAGACATAATTGATTATGAGGGCAAAGGAATAGTTTATTTCTTATTGTTAGTAACACAATAATCTTCAATGAGAACAGGAACTCACAGATTCAATGAAATCATCAGCAATCTCCAGGAGGTCATCTTCAATTTCAGGACGCAACTTTTCAGACCGATCAACCTGTTGAAAAAGAAACTACACTGAATGAATATTGTACCCTAGGAAACAGTTGGCAGAGCAATATACACATATACTTGGAATACACGTCTAAACAACTAAGAAAATATTGGATATTGTCACAACAACGTCTTCTCTTGCAAACATGAGCGATTAGACATACTATGGTTCAAAATTATAATGCAAAATGCCATTTGAAAAGGTGAAAACAATAGCACTTTGATGTGAATTGTAAGGCATAGAAAACGGTTCTGGCACCACCTTGCATGGATCGATGACATAGCGACGTAATATACATTTATAAAATCTTGAAATGAAATACGATTTTGTTCTTATGATATTTTTTTCCCAACATCATGGAGTGATTGTGAAAAATTGAGTAAGTGCATAAGGATTGCTTCGACAATAGATTTCTAATGTTCTTGGTCAGTGACACACTAGCAAAATTATCTGATAGTACTTTTCACTTTCCCCGAATCATACAAGTGTACAATATATATATACATACATACCCACATGCATATATGCACATATATACATACACAGCCACGTGCATCTATGCACATCACCATATCTATACATATTCAAGGATGGATGTGTGCATGGGTTTGCATGTGTAAATGTTAATTATCTATATATCCTTGTAAATATGACAAATGGTGTGGCCTTCAAGGCATTTGTAAATTACAACTACCCAAGTGCCTCTTGGAGCTGACCTTCAAATCACTTCTTAATAAATTGACACGTATTCATGTATGTAAAATGCTTACATAGTTATGTATAATTGTATACTCACACTGGGTTCATTATTAAAAGTCACAAAAGCAAGTTATAAGTTCAGAGCATATGGCAATAACAAAAGGAATTTGGTATCAAGGTTGAATAAAGGGGTTTTACTTTCCAAATTATAGAAGTAATTCACATTTAGGTAGTACCGCATAAGAGAAGCGAATTAATTCTTAAAGAGAAGATCCAACCTGTGTTACCAATTCTCGTATACGCTTCCTGCTTATAATATCATTACTGATCTCTTCAGTATCATTAGATCCCAACCCAGGTTGGGCCAAAGCTTGAACATTTGACTTTTGCACTGTAGGTACAAGAGCTTGTGAAGCTTGATGTTGTGAAGGAATATTTGGTTGATTCCTAAGTGGATGGTTGTCTTGTGACTGGTTTTGCAGTGAGCTTTGCTGTTGCATATGCTGTATTTGTTGTAGTTGGTGTTGCTTCTGCTGCTGTTGCTGCTGAGAAATTGATGTTTGTTGGTGATGCTGTGGAAGATGAGGCCTTTGCTGCATAGTTGGTGGTCTCATCTGGGGTCTGTAAGAAGAGGAAGGTAAAGAAGCTACATTTGATTGTTTTGCTTGGGATGACATCCACTGCTGATGAAGAGGTTGGGAACTTTGTGATGCAAGTGATTGGGTAACGGGAGAAGTAATGGAAGGACCTCTTGGGCCAAGATGACTCGGGAATTTCTGCAGCAAAAAGAAAAAAAATGAGGACTACTTTTTCATCCGAAATGATTTCCAACAATAACATTAGATATGAGCTTCTACCTCCAAGAAAAAAAAAATCAGGGTAGAAATAATTGTGGAGCAACATGAGAATCAAAGGCATGGAAAATAATACAACCAATAAATACAAGATTGTCTTAGCGGGCAGGTTTTTTCTTATTTTGGTATTTAAAAGCTCAAGAACATGCAATGGTGCAACCCATTATAGAAGTTAAAAGGATCAATAAGTCAGAAATCAACTGCTAAATACAAGATTTTAAAGCCAATCAAGTGTAATATTAATTTTCCCTGAAATCATCTGAAGGATGATGCACGAAAGTAAAAACATCAATGAACTGCAAAAAGGGGCAACGAAAAAGAGGAAATCTTCACTCCTGATCCTTCCAAATTAAAAGGAATAACAATATGCACTTCAAGACTTTATAAATTACCTTAAACATTCATAACATTCATGATACAAAAAATGCCAGAAGACCAAGAGCATTAAGAGCATTGTTTATGACAATTCATATCATTGTAAGTTTGTTTAGATGCAAGTTTCACAAAACTACCATACGCTTTGTCGAGTTTTGCACAAAACTACCATAAACTCTTTTTAGTAGAGAAACTATTAGGAACTTTTTACTAAACTTTGATAGCTGGTGGCAGCTAGGATAGGTTGTAATCCTCTTCACATGTGATATTCTCTATTACCATCATTGTCATAGATGCTAATAAAGGTAGTTTAGACCTTCTATCAAAGACGTTAACAACATTAGAAACAGATTCCTATGGTTCATAACACTTTTATGTAGTTTTCAACGTTCATGGTAGCTTTCTCTAATAAAAAAGTTATGTTAGGTTTGCGCAAAACCCCCCAAAGTTCATCGTAGTTTCTTGAAAATTACCCTGTTTAATATAAACATTATGGTATCCTATTTTTGTACTTCAATCAGTTCTTTCTTTGCATGACAAGTGGAGTCAGAAGTGCTAACAAAAGGCGGAAATAATGGAATTAAAAAAGAGATTATCAGTACATACAGATTTACCAACTTACTTGAGAGTTTAAACCCTGGCTAGGTGGAGTCACCGATCTAAGTTGTGGCTGACCAAGTCTCTGCTGATTTTGCCCAAGAGCCCCAGTAGGTCTCATCTGAGAAGTACTCAACGAACCAATCATCCCTATTGTCTGAACTCCAGGAACAGGTTGCCTAGCCTGAAAAAATATCATCATGTAAATTTATAAAAATATAACTTTCAATGCACCCCAAAAGACATTATTTTGCTTTTATCGCATCACAAGCGTGAAGGCAAAGCTCTTAAAATACTACCACCCTTCTTCTTGAAAATAGATATCCAGCATCATGTCCTCAATATGTGGGAATTCATGAATAAACAGAACCTTCGGATGGGGTAACCGCATCATTTTCTGCTCACTTTTACTATTTTATGAAATTAACTCCGCTAGTCTTTAATCACTATATGATAACTTCGGCAAAATAATTGAATGAATTAGAATTTGATAATTTCAAGGAACAAGCAAAGTTCCTTCAAATTGTTAGGATGGTGCAACCACAACATTTAGCAATGAATAGACCCTTAGGACAGTACAACCACAGCATTTTATCCACGCGCCGAAGGGCTTGCTTACATTTGCACCAAGTGAAGGGAAGTTAGGAGAACTTATGATAAGTTAAGTTAAAGGTAACATGTAAAACTTATTTGGGAAATTAATGAGAGGAATCAAGGGGAACTAATTTCACCCCGAAGGTTACAAAAGTTTTATACTCTGTCTTCAGATTGTCATATTTATTGGAATTGAAGGTGGGGAAAAAAAAACTGAACTTTTACTTGATTGAAAACGCACCCACCTGATCGGGCCCACCAACAGAACCCCTCGGCACTGCAGCAAAGGGCTGCATATGAGAAGAACTCGGGCCGCCGAACGGACGAAAAAAGGAACAGACGACGGCGGCGTGATGATGCGAATATCCAGCAGGAACTCCAATCCCTCCTCCGCCGAGGCCGCTTCTTGGGATCGGTTGGGTCGGTGGCCGAGGCCGCGAGATCGCCGGCAGAGTCCGCTGCTGCAATTGAGGAGGTTGCTGAGGCTCTAGGGTTTGGGATTGAGCAGGGCTAGGGCTAGGGTTTGGGGATGGGGCTGATGATGCTGGTGGTTCGATTGGGGTAGAAGGCGGCGGATCTGAGGACGATGACGGTGGTGGGTCCGAGGAGGGGGCGGGTGCATCTGTGGGTGCGGATGTTGATGGTGGCGTTTCCATGGATTTTGAATTTATTTGCTGTTCGGTTCTTTTGGCTCTCTTCCGTTTTTATTTCTGGGAGAAGAGGCAAAGGGGCGGGGCATAAATACCCACCCTTCAACTTAAATTTCATATTTGCAGTTTTTAACCCCTACAGATTTTGCAACTGTTTCCTTTTATCTTCGAAATCTTCTTTGCAACTAGTTAGCAGTTATACTATGTACTATGTCTAAGAAAAAGGACTTAAAAATTCAATCAAGGCAAAACCTCCTTATTTTTTTGATTTATTGTTTTCTTCCCTTTCGAATTAAATTTCTTATAGCAGTTTCAACACGTAAAATTTTTGTAACTGCTTTCCTGTTCTTGTTTTTTTTTTTTTTAATTTATGAAAAACTTCTTTTAACTGGTTATTAAAACAAAATTAAGATGTGCAGAGTGTTTTCGCCAAAAGTCGAATTTGTTGTCGAATTCATTATATCTTCGGTCGATTACAATAAATTCAAAGAAAACAGCCTTTTTATAAGACTCTTTTACACAACAAAAAGAAAATTACAACTCTTGAGAAAATAAACGCAGGATCGTTGTTTGGATCACTGCTTTCGTGGGATCTTTGCCTGTGCCGGGAGCGCTTTGACTCGTGGACCACCAAGTCACAGATTCTGATTGAACCGTGAGGGGTTTATGATTCTGACTTCGTTTATCGAAGTGAGAAATTGAAACGATATCTTATCGATGTAAGATAGTCGTTCTTCTTGAAATCAAGTCAAAGCTCAATTTCAAGGATTGGCCGTAAGATCAGCACCTCTGCTCTCTCTCTGCCCTGGATTGCTCTGGATTGCTCTGAAGTGCTCACAATGATCAGCCTTCTGGAAAAATGGCCTTAGGAGGGTATTTATAACCTCCAAGAACAGTTGGTAGAAAACAGGTTCGCGAGACAGTGTTTGCTGTCTCGCTGGGCGAGACAGTGTTTGCTGTCTCGGCCCGTGAGACAGTAAATTTGCTGTCCTCGAGACCGCGACGACATAAATACTGTGTCGAAACAGTAAACCCGCAGGCAGTTTTTCGTTTTAACATGTCTCGCCAATTTCAAACTCCGTTATTTTCGCAGTTATCCACTGATCTCGGCCCACGGAGTTTCCACGTTCTTGAACGTTGAGTGGCCACGTGTAGGCGCAGTTCAAAGGTATGTTTTGACCATCTGGATAACTGTCTTACGTGTGAGACAGTAAATTCTGTCTGCCGCCCGGCGAGACAACGCAAGATGTCTCGCGTGGCGAGACAGTAAACGAGTCTGTCTCGCTCTGCAGAACAGTGAAGACTGTCTGCACGCGAGAAGGTAAAACTGTCTCGCACGGCGAGACAGTCAAGTCTGTCTCGCGTGCGAGACAGTAAAGACTTATGTTCTTCTGCCTTTTTGGATGATTTCCTCTTGAGCTGTATTTGGATATCTTTCAGCATTTTTTGACGCCTACACAGAGAGTAAAGGGAGATGAACTTGAGACCCCTTTCAAAGAAACCCCACGTGCCCTCCCCCTTCGACTTTTTACCTCCGAACCTTCTTAATGGATCACGGGATTAGTTCAGTGACGGTTGAAATTAATCAGACTCTATATCATAACAGACTGAATTCAATGATCAGCCCTTGAATCCTTCCACTAGTGGCAGAAAATTTTCTCAAGCAAGTTCAGGTTTCATGAAAAATCCACGTTCTCATACTGTCAAAAGGACTACCCTTGATGATATCCAGCGTAAGCGCCCGTGGTCCTGCCGAGGAAAATACAGCTATTTTCAGGTGCCGGTGTTGAGCTCATGACATTAATAGCCTCTGAGATATCTCCAGCGTGGTTCCTGACATCAAACAAAAGCCCATCGGCTTATTTAACTCCGGGAGCGAAATGGAGTCGACAAACTTGATGTTTCTTAGATCTTGAGCTCACTTACAACTTAGAGGAGATGTGCGCAAACGACAACTGAGCCTCGGATGACAAATTGGAATGCGACGCCGATTGCTATGCTGGATGAGTATCATTCCCACACTACCGGATGAGTATCATTCCTACACCACTAGCACATTGAACCTAGTTAGCCTTCGCAGTAGCTGCCAATGGATGAAGAATTTGTTGGGAAAAAAAACTTATAGAACCTCAATCTTTTCCCATTTAAAATAAAATCCAACAGAACCAGTGAATTTTTTTGTTATCTAAAATAAATAGAGTATGATCATCTCTTGTTTCACCAAAGGGATGATAATGAAAAGCTCATTGAAACTTCAAAAGGGGTTATCTGATAACCCCTAACTGCAAGGGGGTTTTAGATATTTTGGAAGTTATGGGAAGTTATCTGATAATCGTCCATAGTTAAGCGGGGCTTTCTAATATTTAGCCTTTTTTTAATATTGATATTTTGGTCCATAACCTCCTACACAAACAACTGTTTTTAATTTTGTATAATTTTTTTTGAAGTTTGTAGATATTTTAAACTCTTATTATAATGAAAAACAATGGATTAATAGCCACAATTGTTCTCAACAACAAAAAAAAAACTATTTGTAGAAGATTATGCACATCAAAATTGATACCTGGAATTAGCAGAAGTAACTCCTGAAGCTGCTACAGTGCTTCCAGGAATAATTGTATACGAACCCTAAGCCTAGTTGGATTCAGAGATGTTCTTATAAATCATCAAAATACTCGTTCATCAATTAATTAAACAACTAGATATACACATCAATACTATGCAATTCAACATCGTTTTCAGACTTTCTTACCCTTAAAACTATAGGATTTAATGAGACAATATGAACATCAAACCTTCGATAAATATAGATCGCCACAGCGGTGAAATACTAGTTGCAGTACTAAGGAAACTCTGAATTCCCAACAAAAGTCGAAACAAGTATCGTGTGCATAAAAGCATGGAATGATCCAATCTCGATATCGAATATGTCTAGAAAAACAATATTAAAAACAGATCCAAATATAAGCAAAACAATCCACATAGGAATAAGGAATAAACCAGAGAGTTAACAAAACTATTACTGATAAACTTAAAATTTGAGATACTTTACAGAAATGTCGAATCACTCTAAACAGAGGAGTAACCTTGAAGAAATTATGCCCCACCTACAGTATCATTAGGTCTGCACAATACTTCTGAGGATGAGATGACAGCAGTCCAAAGAAGCGCTCTCTTCTTTTGAATACCTCGACTACAATTTTACTTCGTCGGAATCCTCAATATCAGTAGCTTATTAAATTGTAAAAGAAGACAAGAGAATAATTCATTTTAATTTTTCTGTGTCTCTCAAATGAACAGAGGAGGTCCTCTATATAGGGTTCAGGTGAGCTAAGGGGTTAGATAAGGATATGAATGCCAGTTATTGCAACATTTGTAACATCTGCTATAACTATCATTAAAATCTTATAACGTTCATAACATATGAAATGTTCAGGCTGGTTAAATGCAGCACATGCAAAAAGGGCACACGCCGGACCGCGCCCACGAGACCGTGCACATGAGCCCGTTCGCTCGTGCCTGCAAGCACTTGCCCACTCGCTTATATACCAACACAAGTGTACATTTCTAAACCTTTGTTATCCCATATATAACTCGTATGTTAACTTGAACCAATTAAAATACATCCAATTATCAATGTGGGACTAAAACTCACATACTACTAATTAAATACCTTTTAATTTTTATCTATGAAATCCAACCATATAAATAGTATCCTTCCATATAAATCCTCCATTATTCATTTATATCAACAATCCCTCACAATTCGCTAAAAATAAAGAAGAGCATAGGTATCATACTTTTGGAGAGGGTATCGTCCAATTTGAACTTTCTCTATAGTTATCCAATTTTATCACCACATGCACGAAGTGAAACTAAGTCTTAAACTTGAAACTTTTGATGTGGTGATATTTATTGGTAACAACACAATATAGGTTATAGTAGCAATCTTTAGGTTTGATGCATTATGGTCATGTGTCCTTACCTTTTCATGAACATTTTTAGGAATAACCTACTTCCTATAATTATAGCGACACAATTATGTTTACATAGTTGGGCATCTCCGGTGATGCAATGCTTTCATCTTGTTTTAAAGACTTGATCTCATTCAGAGTCAAAACACTCTTACTATACTAGCAATTAACAATACCTTCCAGGTATACATGATGATAGACTCGGATAAAAGGTATCAGTCTACTATTAGGTGTTCAACTCACAACAGTTTGTTGTTACCACATTAAACCTACTTTGTGGGATCTCCAGTCAGATAAGTTGGGTTGCTACCTTCAATGAATTAGGAAAGGGTTTCAATCCCATTATCAATTTGGATTTAAGAACAAGTGATAACTCGAGTCCTTTTGTAAAGGGATCTGCTGTGTTGTCCTTAGACTTGACAAAGTCCATAGCAACTACCCCTTCATCAACAAACTTTTTCACGATCTTTATCCGTACTTGGATATGACCTCGAGTCTTGCGGTTACACTTTAAACTTTAATCCTTGCAATTATGGTTATATTGCCACAATGCACAGAGACTGCAGAAATAAGCTTGTTGATCATGGGCAACTCGGACATAAGTCCCTTAAGCCATTTAGCTTCTAAATCAGTATGTCTAAAGCACATAGCTCTGCCTCAAAAGTAGACTAAGACAAAATGGTTAGTTTAACAGATCTCCAGGTAATAGCACCGCCATCCAAGATAAATACATACAATGTATAATTATTGCTACCTGAACCGACATAGTGTGGTTGTAATAGAGTGATTGTGTACGTTGATCGGTGAGCGTTGAAAACCGACATAGTGTGGTTGTAAACGTTATTCGGGTGAGCGTAGAAAACCCGATCGTGATAGTGGATTTCTCCCCGGGAGTGGGGAGCGGAGACGTAGGACGGAAGGTCCGAACTCCGTGATCATTTTAATTGTGTTTGAGTGTGCTTTGGCGTTTATTCTTATTTGTGCTCATTGCTCATATCGCCATTGTCTCATTATTTACTTTGCTCACTATCTTAATTATGTTTATTTCACCCATGTGTTAATTTGTATATCCTTGCATATATCTCATAGTATATCTCATTGCTAGGATATATCTCATTGTTCATATTGCTTATCCTAGCTCATATATCTTGTTGTATTTCATACTTGTTAGGATAATTTATTAATTAGTTTTAATTGAAATAAAATCGGATTAGATTAGCATAAGACCCTAATCACCCCCCTCTAGGGTCTAACAATTTGTATCAGAGTTAGCATAAGACCCTAAATCACCCCCCTCTAGGGTCTAACAATTTGTATCAGAGCTTGGTGCTCTTTGATTTAAGGTCTAATCACCTTGAGTTAAAGATCCAAGTTATCTTTTTGAGATCCAAGTTATCTTTTTGTACTAATCTTGTTTTGATTGCATTTGTATCTTGCTTGCATATTTTTACATTATGGACATGCATGGTTTAGGTTATGCCATTAATATTGCTCCTAGATTAGATAATTTTCCCTATGCCCAATGGTGTGTTAGATTTAAATTTTTTGTTCAATCTAAACACTTTGATTTATGAAAAATTATGGATGATGCTTACATTGTGCTCACTTCGGAGAAATCCAAGTGGAATAAAAATGATCATCGAATGTTTACAATGAACAATATTTTGTTAGAATATTTGCTAAATGCTTTTAATTCATCTATGTCTAACAAGTTTGTTCATTTTGATAGTGCTTACACCTTATGAAAACTTATTGAAGCACATCAAGGGGACTTGGAGGCGATCCGACAAGCTTTGGAGAATCCCGCTTCAAGTTCAAAAGGAGCGTCATGCACATGCGCATTAGGCGATAGCCCTAGTGAGGTTTGCGAGTTCGAATCTATTAATGATTTACCTAATGATGAACTTGCTTGTGCTAATGAAAGATTATTGCATGTCTACAAGAAATTATAAAATGATTTTATTGATTTAAAAAGCAAGCATGAGGATTTGAAATTCGATCATGAGTTGTTAGCATCTAAGTTTGAAAATATTTCTAATGAAAATGTGATCCTTAAAGAAAACAATGAAAAATTAAAATTGGATCATGTTTCTTTAACTTCAAATGTTGCTAGTTTAACTCATAAAAGAGATAATGCCATGTTAGAAGTAAAGAACATACAAAATAACACTGCTTCTTTTATAAATGACTACTTATGTTCTACTTCTAAAAGTGCATATGTGCCTAAAAATGAAGACTTGAATCTTATGAAAAATTGCATTTCATCTTTAGATTCAACTTTGAAAATATGCATTGATAACCATAAGAAACTTATGGACAAGTGTGCTAAATCTAGTGCTACAAAATCACCCACACACTATGCACACTTGTATAGCAAAGTTTACAAGTGCTCCATTTGGGTTATTTATCTAAATTTTGCTATGATGCACACAAACATAAGAATTCTAATGCTCCTTGTGCATCTCATGTAGCTTCTTCATCTTGTACACTTACACATTCACATGCTCATTCTCACAAAGTTCATCATAAGCATGCTAGTGTGTTCAAATGTGATCTTTGTGGTCGTTTTGATCACTTGGCAAAATATTATTTTGATTTAAAAAAGAAATTTCATTTGCCAAATATTTCTAGTAGACCACATGTTTTTAAATATGATGTTTGTGGTAGATTTAGCCATTTGGCGAAGTTTTGTTATGATTTGAAAAAATATTCAAACTTGCTAAATTTCTCAAGTAAACCACATTTGTTTAATAATGTTTCTCATTTGCAATATAATTTAAAAGAAAAATCTTTATTTGCAAATGATTCTCGTGCACGAGCTAATGGTCCACAAAAACAAATGGATCTCTTTCATTGCACAAATTACAATTGGAAGGGTCATTTGAGTGATTATTGCTTTGACCATGTTAGTGCACTACATGTGCCCAAACGGGTTCATAACCCTAGGGCTTTGAGCTTTATTGATAGAGGTCATGTCCCTAAACAATCCGACACCAAAAATGCTTGGGTGCCAAAATAATTTTTAAACCAAGAATTTTAATTTTTGTTATTTTTCTTTTTCTTGGTTTTTAAAATTATGCTTTAAACTTTTAATATGAAAACAATTTTTAATTGATCAAATCTTTTGTTTTCATGATTATTAATCTCGATTTTGATGAGAGGTTTGTGCTTATATAACCCTCCGGGTTAATTGGGTGTTTATTCTCAAATCTTATTTACCGGGTACAAAAAGTCCTTATATGGGTTGAAACAAGCTTAAGAGCTTGATGTATTGTTGCCTCTCTTGCATTTTGTCAAAAACTTTGTTTTGATTTGTTTCTTTGAATTCATTATATTTCACTTATATGATGATATTTATATGTTTATGCTTATGGATCATCTATTCGTGTTTTATAATGTATTCTATGAGTTGTTTGATCAAGTTATACAAAGAAAATTTCCTTTTTTTTATCAAACATTGTTTTTGGACTTAAATCTTGATTTATGATTTCATTAATTAATTTGTTTTCATTTGAAAACTTTTTACATGTTTCTCATGTTCCTCTTCTTTTGATTTCATAAATCTGAAATGAGACGCTATGTTTCACTTTGATATATTTATATATGTTCTCATTGTCTTTATGTATGTGAGTTGTGTTTAGCATATTTTCCATCTATGCTTGCTCACATATGTTTGTCATGATCTTCATTTCATATATTCATGAGGCATTTTGATAGGGGGAGCAATCCCTATATCTTTCTATGTGTTATACTCACATATGCTTATTGATAAGGGGAGCTTTCGCTCTCTTTATCCTTTTGTCCCCTTTTTGATGTTGTCAAAGGGGAGAAATATTATGAGTATATTCTTTCTTGTTTATATGCATGATATATTATACTTTATATATTCATTTCCTTTCATGCATATATCCTTTTTGTAAATTGTTTGTCATCATCAAAAATGGGGAGATTGTTGGCCTTCTTGTTTTGATGATGTTTAACAAACAATTTACTTCTAATGTTGTTTGTCTAGTGTTTGTGTTTTCGTATTTATTCTAGGCAAATAACGAGTTGGAGGATGAATGGAATTGTGCTTCAACGATCATATCAAATGGAGGTTGGTGGAATTGTGGAGTGAAGCTTATGCAATTCAAGTTCAAGATCCAAGTTCAGCTTCATCCGTATAGTGTACCAAGTCAAGCTTATTGAATATCAAGATCGGCTTGGGTAATCTAGTTTAGGTTTTATATTATGTGTGTTAGATACTCTAAGCTCAATATTATATGCACACATATTTTATTGGTTTTCTTGTATATATATGTAGTCATATATATATACAACACAAGTTTTGGTTTTTATGTCTATAAATATGAAATTACATATTTTATATTTATTTTTGTGATTTGGTTTAACTACTTAGATATGAAACAAATATATTTTCATATACATACTCATATGTTTCATTTTCTATTGTATTTGTGAAAATATTGTATTCATTGTTTATAGACTTCATAACAATAGTTTATATCTTTCTTTAAGTCTACAAAATCATTTTGTATTGTTTTAAAACATGGCTAAGCTAAAATGTCAAAACTCATATGTTCATATTTTTATGTTTTGGACTATTTTGCAAAATAATAATTTTTCACAAATAGAAAATGTAATTTGAAAAATTCTTTTTGTAATATGTTCATTTACATGTTTATATACATTTCTCAAAGTTTCATTATTTTTGGACTTCATTTGTTATTTTTTAACATATTTATTAAAGTCTCAAAAACAGTTTTTTTATTGTGTCAGTTTGCCAGCGCGCCACGCGCAACGCCCGGAGCGTCCAGAAACTCTCTATGTTTCTTTTGTGGCTCACGCGTCTACCGTGGAGGTCGACCGTACGCTGTTCAGAGAGTTCGCGGTCGACCGCCGCGGTCGACCGTCAGTTGTCCAGAGCCCTACCTTTGCTTTAAGTTGCTCCGCGTCGACCGCTGCAGCGTCGACCGCCGCCCCCCCGACGCCACACTGTACTGTCATTCCTAACGGCTATTTTCTGCAGCCGTTATTTGGGGCTTTTGGTCTTTTATTTGGGGTTCTTGGCTGAGTTTTTGGGAGGCTATAAATACCCCCTTGATCTCAGTTCTCAATCTAACCCTAGAAATGTTTTAAACAAGTTTTAAAAGAGTTTAAGTTTGGTTTTAAGTTTGTTTAAGGGTTTGGTTTGTGAAGAATTCTACAAGAGGAAGTGGAGATCAATTCATTGATATTTGAGCATCAATCCATATCTCTCTCTTGTCATTTAATAGAGAAGTTTTCTAAACTCTATCTAGCTTTACATGTTGCTTAGTTATTTGATTATCATTCTTTAAAACTAGTTTTTATATTGAGTTTAGATTTTATTTTATTTTCTCATTGTTTACACACACAACCATTGAGCTTATTGTATTTACATTCATAGTATAATTTGGGTTGTGGGGAGTTGTAACAATTAAGAGTGAGCTATATTGAGTTCTCATCTATTGTAGAGAACAAATTTATTATAGTTGTAACAATTAAGAGTGAGCTATATTGAGTTCTCATCTATTGTAGAGAACAAATTTATTATTTGTTAAAATTGTGAGATTGTAAAGTTTTCGGTTAGTTAGAAAACCGAGTGTGAGGAGTGGACGTTGATCGGTGAACGTTGAAAGCCGACATTATGAGTGATTGTGTACGTTGATCGGTGAGCGTTGAAAACCAACATAGTGTGGTTGTAAACGTTATTCGGGTGAGCGTAGAAAACCCGGTCGTGATAGTTGATTTCTCCCCGGGAGTGGGGAGCGGAGACGTAGGACGGAAGGTCCGAACTCTGTGATCATTTGATTGTGTTTGAGTGTGCTTTGGCGTTTATTCTTATCTGTGCTCATTGCTCATATCACCATTATCTTATTTTTTACTTTGCCCACTATCTTGTTTATGTTTATTTCACCCATGTGTTAATTTGTATATCCTTGCATATATCTCATAGTATATCTCATTGCTAGGATATATCTCATTGTTCATATTGCTTATCCTAGCTCATATATCTTGTTGTATTTCATACTTGCTAGGATAATTTATTAATTAGTTTTAATTGGAATAAAATAGAATTAGATTAGCATAAGACCCTAATCACCCCCCCCCTCTAGGGTCTAACAAAAGTACCCTAGAGGGAGGTGAATATGGTTAATGCTAATCTAATTCGATATTAATGCCGATTAAAAACTAATTAACAATCTATCCTAGCAAGTATGATATTCAAGAGATATATGCAAGGATAAGCAATATAAACAAGGGTGATATAAACATGCAACAATGGTGATATCAACAAAGAGCACAAATATAAATGAACGTCAATAATAAACACAAACAAACGATATGATCACGGAGTTCGGTCAACCCTTGACCTACGTCTCCGCTCCTCACCTCGAGGAGATCTCTACTATCACAAATGAGTTTTCGACGTTCACCCAAAAATATTTACAACTCCACACAATCTCGATTTTCTAGCTCACCGAAAACTCTCACAATCACTCATAATGTAAACACACTCTACACCCTCTAAGTGTTAGCCTAGCCCGTGTCCTCCTCCTCAAGTGCTCATATTTACAACCTCTCTAGACTTTATTACTGATGTCACTCCTCTTGGAATCGACCCCGTCTCTCACCACACACTCCTCTCGGTGTACAAGTGTAATACAATGTGATTCTCACAATGAAAGCTCAATACAAGTGTTTGTTCTCTATAATAGATGAGAATGAATTGTAAGCTCACTCTCTAAGTCACAGAATCTCACAACCCCAATTATACTATGTATAAAAATACAATTAGCTCAATGGTTATGTGTGTAAACAAGTAGTATAAATAAATCTAAACTCAATATAAAAATCTAGCTTATGGAAATTTTAATCAAAACAATAAATAGATAGAGATTGAGTTTAAGGAAAACTTCTCTATAGATCAAGAGTGAGAGAGAGAAAGAAATGAAGCTCAAACGGCAATTGATGAACTCCTCTAGCTCTTGTGAAAATTTCTTCACAAACCGAAAGTTGAAATAAACACTAAACAAACTTAAAACATCCTTAAACTCTTTCAAAACTTGTTTAAATAATTTTCTTAAGTAGGTGGAAGAGTTAAATGCAAGGAGGGGGGTAATTGATAAGAAACCCCAAGGCCAAGAGAAAGCTAAGAAAAGACCAAATAAACCAACCCAAAAACAAATCTGGAAACTAGCCGTTAGCAGGCAACGGTCACAGCGGCGGTCAACCGCGACACACGTTCGGTCGACCGTGAGAGGCTGAAAAACAGAGGAAAGTCTCTGGACTACATCCGGTCGACCCGACGGTCAACAGTGAAAGCGTAAAAGCCAGACCCAGACGGCTATCCTGGCGGTCGACCGCAGAGTGACACCAAGCCTGAATTGTAGTTTTTTGATTTTGAAACCATGTTAAAAAATATCAAACAAATTTCAAAAATTGTAAAACTTTGAGGAATGCTTATAAATATGATAATGAACATGTTACAAAAAGAATTTTTAAATTGCATTTCTCATTTGTGAAAACTTATTATTTTGGAAAAATGTCCAAAACATGAAAACTGATATATTTGAAATTTGATGTTTTGACATAAACCAAAGTTTTGAAAACTCTCCAATAGATTTATAGACTTGTAAAGGATATGAAATGTTGTTATTAAGTCTATAATCTAAAAACACAATATTTTACCAAATACAATAGAATATGAAACATTAAAAAGTGTATATGAATATAACTATTGTTTCTTATCATAATACCAAAACAACTTATCCACATGAAAACAAATATGCATATATATGAATATATATCTATTTGCTTGTAAAAACTTTGTTTGTGGATAAACAAAAAAAACGGATAAACCAATAAATTGTGTGTGTATAAGATATTGAGCTTGAAGTATTAAACACGCATAATATAACACCTAAACTAATTTACCCAAGCTTGTGATCTTCAATATGCTCTCTTAGTTGCGGATGAAACTTGATCTTGAATTTGACTTGAATCGCAAATTGCTTCATTCCGATATTCCGCCAACCTCCGTTGAATGTCTTTGTTAAGGTGCAATCCATCCAACCTCCAACTAATATTTGTGTAGATTACCTAACAAAACAAATGCAAGCACTCGACGCACAATGTTAGGAATTGTTTGTAATCATCAAAACAAGATTAGGGAATAGGCTCATAAACATGAGACCTAATAAGGCTAACATGCACAATATTTCTGAGGATGAGACGGCAACAATCCAAAGAAGCGCTCTTCTGTTGAACACCTCGACTGCAACTTCACTTCGCTCGCTTATATACTAATACAAGTGTACATTTTTAACATATTTGTTATACCATATATAACACGTATGTTAATTTGAACCAATTAAAATACATTCAATTAGTCAATGTGGGACTAAAACTCACATACTACTAATTAAACATATTTTAATTTTTATCTATAGAATCCAACCATATAAATGGTATCCTTCCATATAAATCCTCCATTATTTGTTTATATCAACATAATCCACAAAGAAAATTGGCTGAGGTGGGCTCGGACCTGCAGTTATCAATATAGCGTTGACTCTATTTTTTTTATCTCATCATGAAGAACAGCAAAGATTGAACCAACATGCTTTGTAGATTGCTAGTTGAATGAAAGAAAAAGTTGCTGACGAGTTCGAGGGGTGACCTACTCTCAGCCAAGAAGCCTTGGTAGTAATAACAGGCACCAATTATTTTTCTGTCATTCATAAGTTCGAATAAGGAGTATTGATTCCGCGGGATTAATAAATGGAACTGAAAATATTTTTTAAAAAAAATCTCTAAATTACAGTAGATGAATTATGAAAGCTTACACGTAATTACAATGATAATTAAAACGTTCGAGGCAAGTCCAAATTGCAATTACAATTGCCATCAACCATAAGAGAAGTAAAAAAAATCTTGATATATCAAATCATCCGAAACTATAACTAAAGTCATAAGTAACAAGATTTTCAAATTGAACTAAGCAATTGCAACTACAGTCGTATTTGACATCAGTTGATGCAACTGACACTTCTATTGCAATTACACCTGTAAGAATCAAATAGTCTCTACATTTGGTATAGAGTGCGACATAAATTTGCAAACTAGTAACAATGGAAATTATTGCAATATTTTTACCTGTTACAGTTTGCAAGAGTGAAATTGTCTCCAATGATGTATGCCCCCTTAAATCTGTGAGGAAGTGCCCCTAAACCTTTAACATTGAAACACTGGGATTCTGGCCAGACTCCTGTAATAGAAATTTAAAGGTTTTTTTAAAGAATTTAAACAAAATTAGGAATAGAAATTAACTAAAATTAACATAAGCTAGAAAAATCTAGAGAGAAAATGACATTTATTTTACCAGTGTCAAATCGATGCAATAATGATATTGGATTCATCCAACTCCTAAAAAAATCCTACAATTGTGTAGCATGAGCAGCATGCGTCTTCGCTCTCAAACACTGGTAAACTTCTCATCAACAAATTTATTAAAATAACTTGTCAAAAAATCACCTTTGGTCGGATTAAAGATATCTGAGTAATTTCTACAGCACAATAATTAAAATTAAAATTATTGTTAGATTTTAATGGTGAATTTAGTATTAATTTGAGCAATTCAAGATCAGCATACATGTGGGCTTTCATGTTGCCTTAAACATCAGGTCAACCCTATTAGGACCTAGGACTAATTGGGTGATTGCATTGGCTGTTGATATTAACCAATTTTTTTAAAAAAATTATCTTAATCAGAAAACAAATTAACATTATAAGTTTATAATAAGTAGGATAACATATTTTAATGATGGGAAGCCCAGCCTCAGATAGTAATGAGCCAGACTTAAAACAGGACAAAAATTGGGCCTTTTCGGGGAATTAATGTACAGTTTACGATACTGGGCTGTTTATGGGCTAGCATACTCAGTATTAAAGAGTGTTCTCTCTTTGTTTTGTCCTACAACTTTGTTGGACGCAATCCTTTCACACAATAACGTTCAAACAAATCCAACCGCACATCAGATAGCCCAGATGTCAAATGGTTGGTTTTGGCTAGGTGTTGGTTAGGTCATAAATGGGTGGGCACATTTATGACCATTTGACCATTTATGATCCATTTAGCATTTGCTACATGGGTCACTTTTCATCCACTCATTTACTAAATGAGTGGTTTATAGGTGACCCAATAACCCATTTAGTTATGATGTTTTTATATATATGCAAGTTTTAGGAATCTACTTGCAAACTTTTAGGGTGTTTTCTGTAAACTTTTAGGGGTTTTTTTGTAAACTCGCGGGGGAAGGGGGGTTTTGGGGAGTTTTTTGCAAACTTTTTGGGGCTTTTAAAATCGAGAAACACATACAAGAAATATATAAAGAATTGGCCTATTTTTACAAGTTTCATATTGGATGAATTTGGGTGGGTTATCGGGTTTGGACCAGAATTGCCATCCCTACTAATACCTATGCTCGGGGATATTTCCAATCCACCTTTACTCTGTCCTTTGAGAGGCTTTCTTTGTTTTTTTTTTTCCGGCTAAAAAAACAACGTATTCTTCCATAAATTTGAAATCTATGATAATAATGACATAGAAATAGGAGGAAAAACATTGAACGTAAGCGAAAATAATAAATATTAGGTAACATCAATCATGATTTTATTATTTATTTTCTTACTAAAATAACCAAATACTGCTGTATACAGCCCGTGGACACGTCTCATGATGTTGACTGTAGTCAACTAAATACGGCCCCACGAGGCTAACGCCGAGGGCGTGCTTCAGTCAGCACACTTTCCATCTCTACCCTCACCCGTCCAGCCTAATTACTTCATAACCACAGGCCCAACAGCCGCGTAAAACACGGCGATGATCACATGGAGTTCAACAATTGAACGGCCGGGATAGCCTCCTTTCTCCACCGGTCCGCTAGATCCCGGCGGCAATGGCACTTTCGTAATAACTGGGAGAATATGAGGACGTTTCCGTAACAAGCTCAATTCCAAAAGCAGAAAGGAAGACGGTAGGAAACTGGGAAAAGGAGACTAGCCATCTAGAACTCTCGGAGAGCACACCAATATAAAGACAGCTGGTTGTCTTCCCGTCGCTTGTATTGTTTTCTCCTTCAAAAAAAAAAAAAAAAAATTCAAAATTAAAACAAGAAATCTCTCTTTCTCAATCTTTCTGATGCAAAATTGCCGTTCATTTTAGTTGGATTTCTCTTTCTTGACCAAGAAGTTCACCTAAGAGAGAATTCCTTGTTTCAAACAGTTGCGTGTTGATCTCAACCTTTCTCATCCGATTCTTTTCCCTAGATCTTCAATTTCTTCGAGAACTGATCGTTTAAATTGTTCAGATCGGAGTTCGGTCTGATCGATTTGTTGAAGATGGCCGAGGAGCAACGGTGCCAAGAGGCTCATCGCCTCTGCGCCAACAACTGCGGCTTCTTTGGGAGCCCCGCAACCCAAGACCTATGCTCCAAATGCTACCGCGACTTCCGCATGAAGGAGGAGCAAGCCTCGTCGGCGAAGATCGCCGTCGAGAAATCTCTCCAGGCCTCGCCGTCGTCGGTCGTCGTGACGGATCCGCCCGTCGCTGGCGTCACGCTCCCGCGTCAACCGCGGCGGGGCGGGCGAAGGGTGCGTCGCCGGCGGGGAAGCTCCGTCCGGCGCGCGCGAACCCGGTGAATCGGCGTGCGGGAAGAAGGTCGGGGCTGCTTGGGGTTCAAGTGCAGGTGCGGGGCGACGTTCTGCGGGGCCCACCGGTACGCGGAGCAGCACGCGTGCGGGTTCGACTTCAAGCGGGCTGGGAGGGAGGCGATCGCACGTGCGAACCCCGTTGTGAAGGCTGAGAAGCTCGATAAGATCTAGACTGGCGGAGAAGATATCGACCGTCGGTATGACCGATGCGCTGTCTCTCATGGGCGGCTGTGGTGGTGTCAGAGCGCGCCGTTTCGTCGCCGGGGGTCCCGGTGGTTGTCGCTTGATTTGGTGGTTGTGTTTTTTTTATGTCTTCTTATGTTTTTTTTTAATAAGGGGAAAAGGGAAAATGATGAAAATGGTTTTAGGCGGTGGAGACGATGAATGTTATAAAAGGCGTGATATATGATATTTAGCTTATTCATTTTAATTTCGTTGTTTTGTTTTCTATCTTTTTAATTTCAATTGATGGTGGGTGGTGTCGACGTAAAGGATAAACCTCTCGACTCCGTCGTGTAAGAATGATAGAATTATCATCGAATTATGATTCTTTTTTTGTCTCCCTCAAAACCATCTGGAAAAAAAATAATAGATAAAATTATTATACAGAAATTAATTTTTATTTTCAATGTAATGGAAATCAATTTTAATGGGGATTTTTAGTCTGATTAATCTCCTCCTATGTAAAGTTCTTACTGAAAATTTAAAATTATCTTAAAAATCTCACATTTATTAGTTAGATTAATCATCTTCTAAGGGGGTGTTAGTCAATTGGGACATTTTCATGCAAAATGGGATAATTGGTAAAGTGAAATAATTTTTCGCTAGTGGGATATTTTAGTGGGATAAATAGGAACAATTTTGTGAAGCGGGATATTTAATAAAATAACGTGGGATAAATTTTTATAATCATGAAATATATATTTATGCATTTTAAAGATATAAATACTATTTATGTATTTTAAACTTACTATTATTGATTGATAATTGCTTACAAGAATGTTCTTTACTATTAAATAACTTTTGGTTAGAGTATAAGATATTGATAATTATTATTATAATGATGGTGATAACCATAATAGGAAAGAAGTAAACAAAAAAAAAGAAACATAAAAAATAAAAAATAACAAAATAAATATGAGTTCTAGTTTTTTATCACCTAGTTCCAAGCTAAAACTTAGAATAATTTGAGAGACAAGAACTCTCATTTTTGTATAGAAAAATAAAAAAAGTGGGATAATTTTATATCATTATCCCAATTCTAGTTTTGTTAGAGTTCTACTTGACTAACACTGTAAAATTTTGTTCTAGTTTTAGTTCTATGTGACTAACACCTTAAAAATTTATCTCACAGATTATCCCAGTTCCAAATTTAAATTCTAGATGACTAACCCCTCCTAAGTAAAATTTTTGCTGAATATTTAAAATTACTCTTAAAAAACTCATATTAAAAACATGTAATTTGTAATTCATTATTTTAGTGTTTACATTTTATTAGGATATAAATTACACACTTTAAATTTTAGCTTGCTTTTTATTTTTAGTGAAATTTTATTAGGAGTGGTTGATTGGAACAAAAATCCGATTTAAAAATAGTTTATATATAAATTAAAAATACAACATGATTTCTACATAATGATATTAATTTTAAGAGTGTTTCTAAAAAAACCCTTATTATTAATCTTGATTGGAATTTTTTTTTCTCCATATTTGTGTGATGTGAAAATTAGACATGTTTTCTTCAGCTCAAATTTTAGCTTAGTTTTTTACACTGATTTAAATTCGACCAACTTTAATCTAGTTAAAAAGAAAATTAGGGTTTCTTTTTATAGTTGCCAAATAAAGTCTTACAAGCTTACGAAGACTTATTTCGAAAGAAGAGGGAGAGGGGGGGGGGACTGTTATCTTTCAACTGAAAAGGAACCTAAAACGATATATTAAGAGAAGCATCATTATGTTAAGGGGATGTTATTCATTCCGGATTGTTGATTTGGACTCGGACAATTGTTCATGAATCCGACATTCTTGGATTGGGACTTGGACTCGGATTTTATGGTTAGAGACCCAGATTTAGATTTGGTTTTAGATTTTTATGAGTAGAATTCTTGAACTTTTGACTTGGATTCTTGAACTTTTTCTTTGGATTCATAGACTAAAAATTGGATTCTCGGACTAAATTTTAGCTTTGTGGATTATTACTTTAGAAGTTTCAAATAAAATTATTATATTTTTTTGAACTGAAAAACAGGGTGAGGCACCATGTTCATAAGATATATTATATAAGGATATTTAAAAGAAGTCTAATACAAAAATAAAAACCAACAACAAAATCGAGAGGTAAGAACACAGTAGGGAAGCTGGTAAGGAGCGGACCTAGTCGTTACTTACCGAACTAACACTAACAGTGTTCTCACCCAAGGTCAAAAGAAAAACACACTAGATACTATGTAGTCTGGTACATCAAGGCCCCAACGCAGTAAAAAAGAAAAAGCCAACAACAATCATATCCTACTTGATGCGGCATAAACATATACCAAAAAGTTGCAAGTGCACAACTAATTAAGTTATAGTATAAAGAGTTATCGATCCCACGAGGAATGTGTTTTGTAGGAGAAAATATAAAATCGGTTCTTATGTTGTGTGCGTGACAAATAGGAGTGATGAGTGAATGTGATTGTGGAGAGATAATGAGAGTGAAAGTGATTGATGAGTGAATGTGATTGTGGAGAGATAATGAGAGTGAAAGTGATAGTGTGTAAATCAATGTTTTTGAGGGTGGATGTGAGTAAAAAATAAATGTGATTAACAAGGCAAGAAGGAAGAATGAATAACATTGAGAAACAAATAAAAAATCAAGAATGTAAAGATAGCGGATTCAATTAAAGATATGGGTAATCTAGAATTGAATCCACTTTTTAGAAAAAGGTGATTCCCTAGAGGGTTCTAGCCTAAAGGCGAATCAAAGAAAGTGAAAAAAAAAAAAACTAAACCCAAGAGGGTTCTAGCCTCAAGGTGAATAGTGCAAGAAATTAAAATCTAACTACAAAATAAATTATAAAATCTAAACTACAAAATAAATTATAAGAATTAATTGCAAGAAAATAAATCTAATCTATAAGCATAAAATAAATCTAAGGCAAGAGGGTTCTAGCCTCTTGGCTATTTAACCAAAAAAATAAAATCTAATTACAAGCATGAAAATAAATCTAAACTAATAAGCAATAAAAAGAGAAATAAGAAAAACAAACCTTCAAATTAATCTACATCTTCATCTTCATCATCCAACAAAGAGAAGAAGAGAAAAAATTTGAAGTGGTGAAAAAAATATTTTATTAATTATAACAAAAGTTACAAATTTGGAAGGCCTTCTCAATTAAGAGTAGTCCTCCTCTCTAAAAGGAGTTACAAAAATTTTCACATCCCTAACCCCTCACCCTCAACCCCTATTTATAGTAAACATCAGTGAATAAGAGCCCTTGGATCAAACTTGAGCCCCAAGAATGCAATTTCGGCCGTTGATGAAATTTGGATGACTTTGCATCGATACAGGTATTGATGCCCGCATCGATGCTCCAATAAAAATTTTGACTTCACGGTTGACTTCGTCTCGTCGATATAAGTGATTTTCATATATTATATATTAAATTACACCTTCCGGATTGGGAGATATCGTCGTTTCTTTGCGGCCAACTATCTTGAATATATTTTTTTTCATATTTTTTTTATTTTCTCCGGCTTCTACAGGCTACTCGGCTTGATTCTGGGCTTGGGCTTTTTGACTCTATTGATTTTTTTTTATTTTCTCCGGCTTCTACAGGCTACTCGACTTGATTCTGGGCTTGGGCTTTTTGACTCTTGCTTGTGTTCTTCATTTAATTCATGGGTTTTTGTTGAGATAAGAGATCTTGGGCTTTATTATTCACTAACCTGTAATTAAAGATAAAAACAATTATTAATGGCATATTTATTCATATAAAATAGATAATAAGGGTATAAAATTGTAATAAAATATGATTATCACTACTCAAAACACTGTGAGAACTAGGGCAGAGAGGAAGACTGGTCGCATCAACTGAAATTAGAGAGATTGTCCCCGAAAGCTCCAGCAGTACCCTTCATGGCGATTTCTTGTATTTTCAGATTTTTAGCAGCTCGACGAATACGCCTCGCCAGTCTATCATCTTCGGCCCCTGTCTAGAATATGACATACCTAGTAATGTTAGCAGCGATATTAATAGGATTTGCAGAGAAATCTCTAAATATGAGATAATTTCTACAACTCCACATCTGCCAGCAGAAGCACGAAAATAAATAATTCCAAATAACTTTAGTATCAACACAAATATTTGGATCCCTGTATAAGAGAGTTAGCTCCTCCATAGATTGGAGTCATCTGGCAAAAGGGGCATGAGGAAGAAGGGTGGACCATACTGCTTTGGCAAAAGGACAGAGGATAAACAGATGGTCTTGAGTCTCAACCTCCTGGTTGCAATGAGGGCAGCGGGGATCTCCTAACCAGCCTTTGGAGATCAAATTTCCCTGGTGTTGAGTTTCTGTTTAGATATGATCCAGAACAAGACTTTAACCTTCAGAGGGATGTGGGATTTTCATATGAAATTGTGAATATGGGTCTTAACCCTACCAGAGGTGATGATGGTTGTCACACCCCGGTTCTAATTTTTGATAATTTGGAGCGTGACTCGGCCGACTATGCAACCATCGGTCACATTCATGCCTCTGAATCATCTTGTACACAGATATATATGCTAAAGAACTACTACATAGAGCATGTAACTAAGTCAACAAAGAAAATAGATAAGTAAAGAAATCTCGGTAATTACAAAGTTCTACAACAAGTCCACAGCTATCTAAAATGGGAAAGAGAAAAATACATCATAGTCTGGAAAATCACAGGTGATTACAGGAAAAGTCTAAAATAAATAACTACCTAAATAAACTGAAGCTGAGAGAGTGAACGGAGAGAAGGTGATACTGCCGCTGGTCTTAATCCTTAAAGTACTCTTGGTCCTGCGAAGGAAGAACAATTTTCGAGTCTGGGCAATGCAAACCCCAGGGGAGTCAGAAAACTCTCAGTAAGCATGTAAAATGAGAAAATTGTGCGCATGTAAGTGTATGTGGAAGGTATATAGAAAAGTTGGAAACTCAATTAAAGATGAATAAGGGAATTTCTAAACATGGATATCAAACAAAGTCTACCATAAAGCACATATCTTATACCCTATGCTAAAAGGAGTTTAGATTTAGAAACCCACAACACGAGATGAGTACGTCGAGAGAATAATCCAAACAAGGAAACCCTCGTATATACCATATATCTCAAATTGTAAATCTCTAAATATCAACTTCTAAAATTCTATAAACAAACAATATAAATATACACCACCAATACTTCATCTCAGTCATGCTATGCATGCCAAATCTATCACAAAGCATATAAACATATTATTCTTATTTTACATGTTATTTGAATTAGAGAAGAATATTTTCATGTGTATAAATCGGTTCCCCGTGAACCGTCCCGGGAACACGGCTTCAAGTCAAGTATTGGCCCTTTGGCGCCATGTATATATAACTCAGGATATCAGGAATGCACATATGCCCGTTTATATACATGTTATATTCTCCGTCTAATTCCCCTTTATAAACCCCATGTTTGTCAGTTTAATTTTTAAGTGACTGTGCATGAAATGTTATGTACTAACCACAGTATTACCGTGAAATAACTTCTGTAAAACTATGAAAAATAACCGTGACCCAGAACATGTCTAATCAAGAGCGGTGTATCGTCTAGTTGATGCTATAATAGTAATAGACAAGGAAAAATCTCATATCGGGATATCGATGTCGAGAGCATAGCCATGCTATAAAAACACGCTTATAAATTATATTTTTAACAGGAGTGGTCTTCATGCACAGTCTCTCCTATTGGATGACACTAGGTGATCAAGCAACAAATTTTTATAAAGTCATGCATGTCAAACACAATATCAAATAAGATAAGTACTATGTATATAAACCGGGTTTTAATCTAATCATGATAATTCTAGTAAACTCCATTATCAATACCTGATAAGTCTTGCCTATTTAGGCACTTGAGTCCCTATGGCACAATATCCCGAAAAATGTGAACTGTTCTAAACTCATAAGTTCATAACAAGTACATCAATAATTCATGTATCATATGGTTGTAGGCTGTCTAAAAATCACAACAGATAGTTTATCCCCATCAAACATCAACAAGGGAGGTTACAATTCGACGACTTCCAGAAGGCTATAATTTGAAGACTTTCACATAGATGGATGAATGTTATAAATTAATGACCTTCACGACACCCGATGAAAGCTCTGATCAATGATCTTCACAACCAATAATGAGAGTTGCAATCTGACGACTCTCACATTTCAAAGAGATAAAGCGAAGATTACAAAACAACGATCGTCACGACGTTCTGACAGAGGAGATTACAAATCAACGATCCCTTCAATCCAAGACGCAGGACTCATCCCTGCATCCCAGAGGTGAAGCACAGGTGGCCTCATTCCAGAGTCAAAGTTAGGCAAACGCGGCTCCTAAATGCTGCAAACGCAGCTTCCATTCGTTGCCAAACGCAGCTCCTAAATGCTACAAAACACAGCTTCTAACCGCTGCCAAACGCAACATCTAACTGCTACCAACGCAGCTTCTAACAGCTGCCAACGCATGTTCTGTAGGATCTAAAATAGATACATTAGAACACTAGAGGGAGGGTGAATAGTGTTCTTTTAAAATTTATGCAAAGTAGATTATAAATTGTAAAGAAAAAATGGCAATCTTAGAAATTCATAAACACAAACATAAAGTTTTATACTGGTTTCACCAATCCGGTGTACATCCAGTCCCCAAGTAAATCCCGCTTGAGAGTTTTCACTATGATTTTGAATAAACTTACAAAATCAAAAGCAAGCATGACC
>NC_033795.1:17803668-17804985 GCF_001876935.1 Asparagus officinalis | reverse complement strand
TTGGGTCTGCAGGCGAGCTTGCAGGCGAGCTGAGTCTGCAGGCGAGCTTAGGACTGCAGGCAGACTTGGATCTGCAGGCGAGCTTGCAAGCGAACTGGGTCTGCAGGCGAGCTCAGGTGCGCAGGCAGACTTGGGGTCTACAGGAGGATTTGAGACTGCAGGCAGAGCTGGGGATTGCAGGCAGACTTGGGTCTGCAGGCGGATTTGGGACTGCAGGCAGACTTGGGTCTGCAGGCGGATTCGCAACTGCAGGCGAAGCTGGGGACTGCAAACGAACCTGGGTCTGCAGGCGATCTTCAAGCCGTTAGGCGAGCTCTATAGCATGGATCGAAGAATAGGCCGTAACTTTCAAACCGTAAGTCGGAATTGGACGAATTATATATGAAAATCGCCTATCTCGACGAGATGGAGCCATCCGAACCAAGCCAAAGGCTTGGTTCGCTTCCTCCGTTTCGCCAAATTCCTTACGGTTTGAGAGATATCTGCGTTTTTCCCTTTTTCTGCTATTTCAGGCGAGTTTTTAGCAGTTTTGTTCTGAACTTCTCTGATAAGGATTAAAGGTAATTTTTATTGCCTACAAAACCCCCTCCAAAGTTTTCAGACCTGAATCAGGCCGCATGGGGTCTGGAACACTTTGGATATGAAGACCCGTAAAGTGATCCCCGCTCAGATGGAGTGAGGAGCCCTCCAACAAGCTCGGTGAGCTGACCTCTTCGCTCGCAGCTGATGATCGCCTTCTAGGATTTTGAGCAAACCCTCAGCTATCAACGGACTTGATTTGTCTTTACCAACTGCCGTTTGAGTTGGACTAGCCATGCTCTTGCCCTTAGCATGGTAAGTTGTCGAGGAGTTTCTCTTAGGCTCAATGCTAAAATTTCTCCTCTATCCTTAGCCTTTTGAGGCGTTTAGATTAAGGGAGCAGTTTAACCTCGTATACCAGTCGGAGGGTAGGAGCAGTTTAGACTCATGCACCAGTTGGAGTGAAGGAGCAGTTTAGCCTCGTGCACCGGTCGGAGGAAAGGAGCAGTTTATACTCCTGCACCAGTGGGAGTATAGGGGGCAGTTTAGACTCATGCACCAGTTGGAGTAGAGGGGGCAGTTTAGACTCATGCACCAGTTGGAGTAAAGGAGCAGTTTAGACTCATGCACCAGTTAGAGTAGAGGGGGCAGTTTAGACTCATGCACCAGTTGGAGTAAAGGAGCAGTTTAGACTCATGCACCAGTTGGAGTAAAGGAGCAGTTTAGACTCTGTAGGATCTGAAATAGATACACTTGAACACTAGAGGGGGGGGTGAATAGTGTTCTTTTAAAATTATT
>NC_033795.1:17800454-17802668 GCF_001876935.1 Asparagus officinalis | reverse complement strand
TCTGATACACGTTGCTGTTTAGTCTTTTCACAGGAGAAAGACGAAGTCTACGTATTCAATAGCGTAGCATAATGTCACATGCGGAACGGACTTAAACAATCCGCATGCTAGCCCGACTCAAACAGTAGTCGATAAAGGCTCATCAAACCTGTTGATGGCTGAGAATTTGCCAAAAATTCTATAAATGCAGGTCATCGACGCATCAGCTTCATTAGTTGCTCTCGTGACTTGAGGATCCAACAACTTCGGGATAAGATCCATACACGCAGATGAATCAGCTTCAATAGTTGGTCCTACAGCCCAATATTTGGGACCGCCACGCTCTAATGCCTTAAGAGCTTAAACTATGTAGACTCCAGCAAACGTACGAGTATAAACTATGTTAACACCGATCAACGTGTTACGACAAAAGTCAACGCCACACGATGCGTTACAGTAAAGATCGATGCCGGTCAACCGCATCAGCAATCTCGCCAAACTAAGGCAAACGATGATTTCATGGAGTTCAATCGGATTCAGATATGAATTTCTAACGAAGATGATCAGTTCAAAGTCAACTCAATGGCACGAGCTAAGTTCAGAAACTTACACACCAATCTCAGTTCAAGATTTCGACAACGGTCAGACGATAAACGCAGTGCCGAAAGAACTTCATCTATTCGACGAAACAATGAATAGATTGAAGGCTGAAGAAGTTAAGAATTGAGGTAGTTTAAGTTCACTCTATGAAATTGAGGAGATGGCCTATCTTATCCAAAGCATTCCAGACTCCTCTATAAAAAAATGAGTCTTAAATACTTTGGAGGGGGTATCTGTAGGAGTCTAAAAATACCTATGGGTGTCCGCACACGGCTCGAGACAGAGAAAAGATGATAAACGTTACTATTAGAGTCATAGGAGCTCATTTGACAATGACAAACACATGAAGTGAGTCGACGGATCATACGAAGCAACGGAACTTCGGAATAACGAAAACGAGAGCTGATCGGGAGCCCCGCGCCGTTTACAAAAGGCGGAGCACCCCTTATGTCACATTTATTCCACATATAATTCAATCATGGGAGCCTGTAGATCTCCTCGTCGGCTTTCCAACGCATCTTGAATCGCCTTATTCCGAGGTCGGATGAATGAGTTAAGGCTGTTACAGTAACCGCAGGTCGGAATTTTACTACAGTACCCACGGGTCGGAATTTTGCTACAGTAACCATGGGTCGAAGTTTTGCTACAGTAACCACGGATCGGTTTTTGCTACAATCCCGCTGGTCGGAATTCTGCTACAGTACTGCGGGTCGAAATTTCTGCTACAGTACCTGTGGGTCGGAATTATGCTACAGTGCCGCTGGTCGGAAATTTGCTGCAGTAACCACGGGTCGGATTTTTTGCTACAGTTACCGCAGGTCGGAAATTCCGACCCTCGCTACAATAACCGCGGGCAAGTTTTCCGGCCCGTGCTATAGTAACCGAGGCAGGGGGTTCTTTTCCCCCTGAACCAGTTGAGGCCGAGCCGAGATTCGAGAATGCAGGTCTAGGGGCTGCTGAATGGGTCGATGAACGATCCTCGCAGACCCCTGTGCAAGAGGAATCAACCATTTGTGTCGACGCAGAATACGCCTCCGTCGTCGACATGAACGCTCCTCGTTCAAAAAGATCCAAACAGCGGCGACGAAAAGCTCTCGCTCGTCTCGAGGCGCAATCCCTCATCCCCCACGACAGCCTGAATTATTATTCAGGCTTGGGGGGAATCAACCTCTTGAGCAGGTTCCCATTTTTGGCGAAACGGCTCAAACCGGGCAAGCCTAGCAGTTTAGGCGAGCCCAACCTCTTGAGCCAGGTTCCCAGTTTTGGCGAACCGCTCAAATCGGGCGAGCCTAGCAGTTTAAGCGAGCCCCACTCTGTGAGAAAGGTGCTCAATTTTGGCGAACCAAGGGCACCTGGCGAACTGAGCCCCACTTCTTGAGCCAGGTTTCCATTTTCGGCAAACCGCTCAAATCGGGCAAGCCTAGCAGTTTAGGCGAGCCCAACCTCTTGAGCCAGGTTCCCAGTTTTGGCGAACCGCTCAAATCGGACGAGCCTAGCAGTTTAGGCGAGCCCCACTCTGTGAGCAAGATGCTCAATTTTGGCGAACCAAGGACACCTGGCGAACTTTGCAGTTCAAGTGGTCTTCGTCAAACAAGCGGACTTCACCAATCTCGCCTGACGGCTCAAGTTCGCCAG
>NC_033795.1:17794962-17799454 GCF_001876935.1 Asparagus officinalis | reverse complement strand
TTCTTCCTCTCCCATTTTCTAATCTGTCTTTGTTCTTAGAAAAGACACAATTTTCAACTTCCAATCCGGACACTTTGTGCACGGGGAATTTTATCTCAACTCCTAAATAGAGATAAGTCTACGCCTGACACGCGTTGCCGGTTTAGTCTTTCACCGATTGAAAAAGACACCAGAATCCAGTCTGGGGCATTTTATCCCGAAGCCTAAGTAGGGATAAGTCAACGCTTAACCCGCGTTGCTGGGTGGTTCGTTCCTATGAAAACGACCGAGTCTACGTATTCAGCATCGTAGCAACAAAAATTCATGCTTTTTATGCATGTGGAATTTTATCCTGAATCCTGAGTAGGGATAAGTCAACGCCTAACACGCGTTGCCAGTTTAGTCTTTCACCGATTGAAAAAAGACACCAGAATACGAGTCTGGGGATGTTTATCCCGAATCCTAAGTAGGGATGAGTCAGCGTCTAACACACGTTGCCGGGTGCTATATTCCCGTAAGAAATGGCGAAGTCTATGTATTCAAAATCATAGCACAAAGTCTAGGAGAATTAACTCTCTTAGCGCAACGTTACATGTGAAACGGGTTTTAATAATTCACATGCTAGCCCGATTCAAACGGTAATCGGTAAAGGCACATCAAATCCGTTGAAGGCTGGGGGTTTGCCAAAAATCTTAAGTCTACGTCTAACACACGTAGCCGGTTTAGTCTTTCACCAATTGAAAAAGACACCAGGGTCTAAGCCTGGGGAATTTACCTCGAAGCCTAAGAAGGGGTAAGTCAACGCCTAACACGCGTTGCCGTTTAGTCTACTCACACGAGAAAGACGAAGCCTATGTATTCAAAGTCATAGCACCAAGTCTAAGTGAATTAATTCTCTTAGCGCAGCGTTATGTGCGGAACGGATCCAAAATAATCCGCACACTAGCCCGACTCAAACGGTAGTCGGTAAAGGCTCATCAAACCCGTTGAAGGCTGAGGGTTTGCCAAAAATCCTAAGTCTACGTCTAACACGCGTCGCCGGTTTAATCTTTTACCGATTAAAAAAGACACCAGAGTCTAAGTCTAGGGAATTTTATCCCGAAGCCTAAGAAGGGATAAGTCAACGCCTAGCACGCATTGCCGGGTGCCATATTCCCGTAAGAAATGGTGAAGTCTATGTATTCAAAATCATAGCACTAAGTCTAAGAGAATTAATTCTCTTAGCACAACGTTACATGCGGAACGGATCTAGAATAATCTGCATGCTAGCCCGACCTAGCCCGACTCAGACGGTAGTCGGTAAAGGCTCATCAAACCCGTTGAAGGCTGGGGGTTTGCCAAAAATCCCACAAGTATTATGGTTGATTATTCCATACGGAGTAAGACATCATAATAAAGGAGACATAATGAATGAAAAAGACATATTTTCTATTAATAAAATTGAGTTTGCAGGTACAAGAGTTACAATCAATCTACATGAAGTTTGTGACTACGGACTTGCTGTTCAAGTTTAGTCAATTCCTCTGTATAAGTTCGCTCAAGCTCACACTGCAATGCAACCTTGAAGGATTCCTCGGTGAGGGATAATGTTTTCGCAGCCTCTTGTTTGATCTTGGCTAACTTCTATTTCGAGAGCTCCAATTTTTCGGATATCACAACTTGTGAACGCTCCAAGTCATCATTCCTCATCCCCAAGATAGCCAAGACCTCCATTTGATCCACCCGACTTTGTTGCGTTTGAATCTCAAGTCCAGTAGAAGCCCGAGTGTCGCGCCATGCTTGTAGACGAGATTCCATCCGGATGACTATGTACGTTGAAGTACCGGCAGTCTTCAACTCTCGTAACCGTCGGAATTCGCGCTCCAGCCGGTTCAAATCGTCGACATAGCTAACCTGCAACAAAGATCAACAGCTCAGTCAAATCAAGAATCGAGATACATGAATCAAAGACTGAAAGGGAAATTGCGAATCTTTAATTGAAATTCTACAAAATGGAATTTTCCAATTAAGGGTCCAATTAAACCTATACGACATTCTCGGTTCAAGTTAAGTGTCACAGAGTCAAATATAAGGCCTCGAGCATGTCAACACGTGGATTTACAAGCTCAATCATATACAAGAATAGCTCGAATTCAAGGCATATAAGGTTCTTGAGTCATACACGGATTAGGATTCAAGGCATACATGAGTTCAACCATACACGAGGGTGCGACCATATATAAGTTTGAATTCAAATCAATTCTCGGCTTTACATATGTTCAAATTCAAGGCATATAAAGGATTCAAGGCATACATGAGTTCAACCATACACGAGGGTGCGACCATATATAAGTTTGAATTCAAATCAATTCTCGGCTTTACATATGTTCAAATTCAAGGCATATAAAGGATTCAAGGCATACATGAGTTCAACCATACACGAGGGTGCGACCATATATAAGTTTGAATTCAAATCAATTCTCGACCTCACACATGTACAAATTCAAGGCGTATAAGGTTCTCGACCACATACGAGGTCGGACTCAAGCCATGCACAAATTCGGTTATATACAAGAGCTTGGCTATATACAAAGTTTGAGTTCAATCATATACATGAGTTCAATTATAAACGAGTTCGAATTATATACAAAGTTCAAGCACATAAACGAATTCAGCCATGAATAGCTCAAAGACCTCAACAAGAATTTTCAGCCATGTACAGTTCGAAGAGTTCGACAAATATTCGGCCAATCCAAACCCCCCAAACAAGTTAATGAGCTCGATTTTCATTTTCAACTAGATACAAACCCAAGAGCCAGAACCAACACAAGGGCATGATCATTTCTCGCCTCGAAGGCTCCAATTGAAGGCTAACTATTATCTGAATATCTCAAGGGCTCGGGTTCAGATCCGAGAAAGTGAATTAGAAGATTTATTCTCGTTAAGAGTTTTGATTACAGTTTGAAACCGAACCAAGGATCCGGATTTGATGCTAAACCAAGGATAAGCTAAGCGTCCCATGCAAGTTCGTTTCGAGTCTCATTCACAAAGAAGATCAGTTTTAGTTTCATTCAAGACCAAAAAGTAGTATATTGATTATTACCCAACGGAGACTTACACAAGATAAAAACAAGAATGGAGTTTCAACTATTGTCCGAAGGAATCTTATCCAGGATTAAGTTCGGATATTGACAAAAAAAAAAAAAGAACCACGGTTGTCATTCTCCAAGGCCAACAGAAGTGCTATTTTCGTCCAAAATTACGAATATCAAAGGAAATTGCTATCTAAAACTGAAAGGAAACAAATTTCGGCCAAGAACAGTCCAAGAATTCGGCTATCAACAAAATCCCAGTTTTTTTTGCCCAAATTCGAAGAACTAGGTTTTCAATTATTGAATCAAAGCTTGAGGAACTAATTAAAATCAAAGCAAGGAAATCAAAGTCATGGAAGAATACTTACCCAGGTTTTGAAGCTTGAAGAGGAGAAGAAGCCCACCGATGCTCAGGTCCAAATCAAAATCGCCGAAACCCTAGATTGAAATTTTCTCCTTTGCTCGAATCCAAGTGGGAAGAAGAGGAGCTGATGGGTTTTAAGGAGAGGAACTTTGATTTGTTGAGAACTCTTGAGGAAGAAGAGCTCTCAAAGAACAGGAACTCAAGGGAAGAAACCGCAGTGGGGAAGAAGAGAACTGGGACCGGAGTTTTGGAGAGGAAGAAAAGGATTTTTTTTATCCCATGCCCCTCCCGACCCGCGTTTTGCAGGTCGGACACAGTCCGACCCGCGTGCTCGCGGGTCGGATTGATCCGACCCGCGATCACGCGGGTCGGATTCATCTGACCCGCGTGAATGCGGGTCAGACTCTTATTGGCGCCTGTTTTCGCCCGTTTTTCGAATGTTCGAAGTTCAATTTCATCTCCCGGATAATTTCGCGGCATTTTCACTCATATTTGGAACGCTCAGATTTCAATTTCATCTCCCGGATAATTTGGCGGCGTTTTCACTCAGATTTGGAATTTTCGGAGTTCAATTCCGTCTCCCAAATAATTTCGAGATATTTTCGTCTATTTTCAGAATATTCGAGACCCAATTTTATATTTTGGGTGATTTTGTGACTTTTCGCCTATTTTCGGAATATTCGGGACCCGATTTTATATTTTGAGTGATTTCGCGATATTTTCGCCCACTATTGGAATATTAGAAATCCAAACTCCAACGGGTACATGAGTCTAAACTGTTTCCCATCTTGACAGGAAGTTCCTGGAGAATATTACATATAATAATTCTTAAGGATAACCTGGCAACCTCCGACGGGTACATGAGGTTAAACTGATTCCCGAAACTCCCAGGAGTACACGAGTATAAACTGGTTCTCCTCAGGTTAACGCGAAACCCTAAGGTCAACGCCGGTCAACGCGTAGCCCTAGGTCAATGTCGGTCAACGTGTTGCGATGAGAGTCAACGTCGATCGATTCGAAACCCTAAGGTCAACGCCGGTCAACGCGTAGCCCTAGGTCAACGCCGGTCAACGCGTTG
>NC_033795.1:17751986-17794506 GCF_001876935.1 Asparagus officinalis | reverse complement strand
GACCCGCGCTTGCGCGGGTCGGACCAATCCGACCCGCACTTGCGCGGGTCGGATCAGTCCGACCCGCGCAAGCGCAGGTCGGATTGGTCCGACCCGCAACTGTGCGGGTCGGACCAGTCCGACCCGCAACTTTGCGGGACGGACCAATCCGACCCGCAATTGTGCGGGTCGGATTGGTCCGACCCGCGCAAGCGCAGGTCGGACTGTTCCGACCCGCGCAAGCGCAGTGCGGAACCCGAAACGCGTTTTGACGGTTTTGATGTTGTTTTCGTAGGATTTATCTGTTCCAGGGGTTCCCAACTGACTTGATATCATCCCCAAACGTGGTTAGGCTGTTGTTAACTGAAGATAGAGCCAAATCACTTGTTCTCATCCAAATAACCGCTTCCGAAGCCCTATAAATACAAGTCTAGGGCCTCCTTTCAGCGGGGGCGATTGATTATCAAGACGAGGAGGTGCTGCCGGATTGTGGAGTCAAAGGAGCACGAATTTCAGCGAGGGTTGACAGATCTTGGCGAGTTCTTCGACATAAAGAAGGAGAGTTCGAGAGATCCGACGCCCGTTCCCGTCCGTCCCTTGAGATTAGGCTTGGTCTTAATCTCGAGAAGAGCCCTGATTTCGCTTGGTCGATCTCAGCGCTTCAAATCAAATACTTCCTCGGTGAAGACGAAGCTCTGCCGAATTTTTCATCAACCGGATCCAGATCAAAGGCGGTCCACGGATAAACCCCGGCACAGGCAAAGATCCCACGCAAGCAGAAGACCGATAAACGATCTCTGCGTTTGTTTTGACGAGAGTTGTAACTTTTGTTTTCATTGTGTAAAGATCTTATAAAAAGATTATCCTTTTGTTTTCATTGTAACGACCGAAGTTGTAATGAATACCGCAATGAATACATTAACTTTCGACGCAAACATATAGTATTTCTATCTGAACCACTATAAAATTTTACGTGTTCTCTAGTTTATTTTTTATTTTTGGTTCTTTTATTTGATACTATTTTCGCTGTAAATTCTGTATTTTAGCAAAAATCGGTTTGTGAATAGCTTATCGAAATTTGCGATGCCGACATTTGATTTGTGACTTTGAGGATTTGATGAAAAGGTAGTATTTTGGTTTTGTACAAGTTTTCATAGTCCATCTTTCTTTTCCAGTATTCATCTTGATTGTAAAAAGTCTGATTCAAGAAACTGTGACAATGTATTCAATTTACATATAAGATAGAATTTTAAATTATTACATTCTTTTAAAAAAAATACTAATAATATGTTCTTTTATTATGCAATATTTTCTCAGAAATTTTAGATGTAAAACTTATAATTCATTGATTTTGAAAAATTACTATTTTATTAGATATCTAGGACTCTAGTGGGAAATGTTATTATATATTGAGTTTTACCTCACCCTATTTTTTTCAAATTTTTTTTAGATTTTCTGTATCTTTGCATATATACTAGAATTTTGGATCTAGTATTTTGCTTGGAGACGTTATAAGAAGAAGCCTTCTCTTTGTTGCTTATGTGTAGCTAAGCGGCATGTTCTCAGTTATGTAGAATGGTCGTATATTGGTAAGTTTGAAATGTAAGTACTAGGTATATGTAGTTTAGAACTCTACCATTAGTAGGTATTATGCTTTGAAAAAAGCTATGTGATATAAAGTGTAAGGCTTGATACGTGCGTGAGACTTATCTTGTGTATGGGTCGGGGTCGCTATTGCCACATACCTGTATTTATCTTCTGTTGCTATTTTGGAGTGTGTAAATGATTTGAAATTAAGATTTTTATTCGAGCTGATTTGAGTAAGGGTAAAATAGCAAAAAGATCTCTGCTCTGTTCAATTTTGATGTGGGGTATTTTTCATTTCAAAGCTGATGAATTGTGGGGCGTTTTTGAAAAATATTAGGATTTGAGGAGTATTTTTTGCAATAGTGATGATTCTACACACACACAAATAACCCTTCGTTTAATTAGATGTTAATAGATTTATACACGCACACAAAAATAACCCTTTGGTTAAATTTACACACACACACACACACAAATGACCCTTCGTTTAATTAGATGTTAATAGATTTTAGTGGTTCAAATAGTTAGTACTTTGAGAAAAGTGGATTTTCTGTCAATTTGTTATGTATGTGTAATTAGTACCCCCCCCCCCCCCCCCCCCAAAAAAAAAAAAAAAGTCAATTCTAGTTTGCAAAAACTATTCTAATCTCAAACTAATTTTGCCATACATGACAAAAATATATTTTCTTACTGGAAATGCTTGCACTTTCACTTAAAAGGCAGGATTTAATAAGAGGGGTCATGAGAGGATGGGAAGGGCAAAAGGCAGATCTGTGTATATAGGGCAACGATGGAGCCACATTAGGGCCAAGGGGTCTTAGCCAAATAACAATAAAAATATATAAACGTGCTAATTTGCTAATGGTAATTACATGAATAGTAAAAGACTTAGTTAAAATTAGAGAAATATATCACTCCAAATCAAATATTATAAGAGTCAGAGACTAATTAAAAAATTCAATGATTGGGGAACTAATATCAAAATATTGAGGGACTGATATCAAGCTACGTGCAAGTTGCAAAACTATAACTGTAATATAAACCCAACAACTTGTTGGTCCTGCCGCAACTCACTTCCTCTCTTCCCTTAGCCCTCGGGTTCCTCTCTTTGCCATCACCCTCAATTCCTTGAAAATGAACGAAAAAAATATCTTTTATAACGTTGATGTCACGAAAGATCTCAAGAAAAGAAGGCGAGAAGAATGATATATACTGTCAATATTATAGTCTAATTTAAATTATGATTTTGAAAGCGTTTTGTGGATTGATTTTTAGATATTTTTATTTTTATTTTTTTTATTTTGGGAATGTTGTTTAGACGTTTAGATGTTAGGTCCTTAAAAAAAATCTAAAAAATATGCTGTCCCGTTTAATATTTTATGGATCCCCTTTGTAGTAGTTTTCTGACTCTGCCACTGGCGTAGAGTTTTCGGAGGGGGGAGGTGGAGTAGTGGGGAGGGAGGTGGAGGACAAGGGAAAATGAATTAGGTGGAGTAGAGAGAAGAATTTCAAAGTAAGAAGACACAAGAGGAGGAGAAGACTGATCAACCACAAAAATCAACCTTCCACCACTCTTCCTCCTATCAAACATGAAGAGTAGAAGGTATGTCCATCGCTTATCTCATTGTTCCTCCTCAAACCTAGGGTTCAGCACAATTGAGAAAAAAGACTGAATTAGCTGATCGAACAGCCCCGAACTTCAAAACTTTGGTTCGGTTCTAAATCCACTTTCACACGCACCGACCAATCTTGTGAAGACAAATTGGATCTTTGTTATATCTGGTGTTTTTAAATTAAAAACAAATCCTACTTATTCTCCTTAAAATCCCGCTTGTTTAATTAGGTTTCCTTTCATAACTGATTTCCTAGTTTCCTAGCCTCCTAATTAAGCCTGCAGCTTCGGTGCTCCATGAAGAATTGTTGGAGTACCGGTGGTATATCTGTAAATAAATTCCTTAAAAATAGCTCTCACATCTCTAGATTGATAGATTTGACGGTTATAAGGTATTCCACACCTAAAATTGTAATTAACTGTAATTTTAATTAGGTAAAATTGTTATTTTAGGAAATACAATTTAGGAGAGAAACATAATTTATGATTAGTTAGAATTCTCCAACTAACTAATATTTCACGTTATAATTTTTACCGCGTTATCATGTAAGGCTCCGCACTTTCCATTAAAGCAAAATTCTACACGAGGATCCTCCAAAAAATCTCGTGAAGAGAAGCGCTATGAAAGGTACCCCCATCTTTTTCCTTTTTAAAAAATTTTAATTATATAGAACACTATGTTATGCTCATTGTTCTTTGCGTCTATAAAGTCATTGGATGATGATTAAAATACTCTAAAGTAATTATGTCATGTGATGCAATTTATTGACTAAATTAAAAACTTAATCTCTATATTTATAAGCTAAGTAATCAAGACGACTACAATTTTTACTACGGAAGCTCCTACAGTTTGCATGCATGCGCTCTCTATCACACATGAACACATGGCCATGGTGCAATATTAAAGACTTTTTGTTTAGGTTCATAGTTCAAAGAGTCATAAATTCCATCATCTAAGACTTAAAAACTATACAATGCTGAACTAGTAAATTGATGTGATCTACCCTATAGAATTGTTTGTCATACAACTATAAACTTTTATTGACTTTCTTAGAAAGGAAAAAGTCACAATCACATATATTTAAGCGATTTATTTAGGCGTTATAATTTTATTTTTCTTGAACTTATTTTTGATATTTATGCAAAAAATGTCAGAGAGGAGAATATTGGTATTTATTGCAATCCAACAAAAATGTTCAATATCGTAAGTGGCTTAACAGATGTACAAAAACAAGCAATAGTGCATATGGGTTTGGGAGATATTTTATATATTCTTGGTATAAGAATGAGTCATTGCCTTTGTTATTGGTTAATGATTAAGGTAAATATAGAAACACGTATAATTAAAATAAGAGATTGCGAGGTGTCACTTTTAGAAAAGGATGTCGTTTACTTGATGGGATTACGTGCTGAAGGTGATATTGTTATGCTTTGCAATGAAAGTGTTGACCCAGAAATTTTGAAATATTATGTTGAACCATTCACGAAGAAAATTACAATCAGACACCTTATAAATTATATTAGTTCATCTGATGGAGCAGACGATCATTTTAAGAGATATTTTGTGCTTCTATTACTGGGACTTGTGCTAACTCCTATAAATGATAAGGATTGTATACCCCAATATTATCTAAACATTCTAGTTGATGTCAAAAAAAAAATCTCTTCATACAATTGGGCTAGATTCACTCTTGACTTTTTATTTTCAAACATTACAAGTCAAAGAAAAAAAATGCAAAGTACGTAAATGGATGTATGCTTCTGTTACAGGTAAATTCTTTAATTTAAGTGAGCTAATATTTTTATTTTTACTATTTTATCTTATAATAACTATATATGCTTCTCATTTATATTAGCTGTGGTATTATGAGCACTTTAGATTTTCGGGTAATGACTTTGATTACAATGCTAAAAGTCTTCCAATAATGGCTCATTGGACTGAGAAGCAATGTGCATCAAGAGAGAACAATGAAAATTTATTTGGTCGCGCTGATAACAAAATGTATCATGAATTACAAAAAATGTAGATGATTAGTTTGTTTTTGGATTATTTTATATTACTAAACCCAAATGTACATTATTAATGTTCTTTCTTAAAAGCTAGTAGTACTATTTGATTTAGCAATGCCTTACATGCAACAAGAAACAACTCAGGCTTCACAATAATAACAAGCAACAACATCCAATCAAAACGTATGTAAGGTTTAACTATTGATTCTTTATTTAGATTTAATCTAGCTTGGTACTCACATAATCTTCTTATTATATTTAATTTTATCTTTGTAAACATGTTTTTTAGGAACATTATGCTACTTTTAAAAATAAATCCAATGGTCAAGCTGGTCAAAACTTAAGGCCAAATCATGAAGAAGAAAAAGAAGAGGCGAAGGAGGAGAAGGAAAAAAGACGATGAAGATGAGGAAAATGATAAGGTTTCAGATGAAACATTTGATTACATAGACAAACATATGCTATCATTTCGTATGGCTTCAGTTGAACGGAGTGTGCATTGCTTAGAAAATAATATAAAAAATGCTTGAAATTAGACAAGCTATGTCCGAGATGAGAGATGATGTTTCCACACTCAAATTTGACATCAAAAAAAGCAAATTATATTCAAAGGTTAAAAGTTTGGTTATGCATTATAGTACTTATAAACTTCTTTTTTACACATATTCTAACTTAATTTTTATCACCACTGTTTCTAGAATCATATGCAGAGAATTGAAAAAAAATTATGCAATATTTGCATTAGTCTTAAAGGAGAATCATTTGAAAAAGTTAGGAGAAATCCACCTAGCCATGATAGTAACGTCGGAGATAGTGTTCATGTAGATTTAATTATGAAACCTCCTAATCTGAATTCAGAATGGATGAATGATGAGTCTTATGTGTCACCTCATCATGAGCAAAGGGAAAGCAAAGGAGAGAAAATTATGTCTTTTGTTCAAATAGGTGATATCATTCTCACTGGAGAATATTTGAAGCATTTGCTTGCAAGTGGAAACCTTGGAACGGATGCATGGTTATCAAATGAGGTACTTATTCTTTATTCTATATAAAATCAAATGCATTTATGGTAATCATAAAGTTATTCTTTGTATTTTGACTTTGGTTTGGTGAATGTAAATAGTAATTTGATGATTTAAAATTATATTTTTTAGATAATGGATGCATATACATATTTTCTTAAACTGTGAAGCGGTAATTAAAACTTTGACAACAAAAAGATTAGCTATCAATCATGCTTCTCGTATGGCTTGCTTCAAAGAAATGTGCAACAAGGAGTAACATCATCATTTCATATTATAAAAAAGTGTGCTAATGATGTTCGTGAAATAATGTCATCTGATATGGTATATTTAATATTATGTTTATATTCCCTAGAAAGTTTCTCAAATATTTCATTTGATAACTCTATGACTAAGTCTTTTTAATTATCCATGCTTTTATAGGTGTTTTTTTTCTACAAATAGTGAAGGAAATCATTGGTATGTTGTTGTTATGCTTCCTCAAATTAGGAAGTTCCAAATCCTAAACTCGATGCATGATGGAATAGTTGAATCACAATACAAGACAATTAGCATGTTTTTTGTAAGTACATGCTAAATACTCACATTCACTATTTTGAACGAATAAGTTTGAATATTATCTCTTTTGATATCTTATAGATGCACGGAATCCAAGCATGTATTGAAGTTGATAAATTACAATCCCTTGAGATGGTCGCATTATTAAGACATGTAGATATTACTAATTGGGATTGGACTATAGTTCAGGATATGCCGTAACAAATTAATTCGTAAGACATTCCATAAAATTTTCTTCAATTCCATATTTTATGATCCTATAATGAACATAGTTACATTTTGTTTTATTTTATGAACTTGAACTATTAGGATTGATTGTGGACTTTATACATTAAAGTTAATGGAATATTGAGATGAAAGTCATATGAGAATTAATATAAGCCAGGTATGTACATGTATGAAAACTAAATATTGTCACCTCGTGTACTGTATTTACTTATGATTGCTAATTTTCATGGTTTGTTTATTGTCTAGGCCTACATTAAAAGGTTCCGTAGAACTTTGATTGGTGAATTCATTCTATTCGAGTGGAATCAATGTGAAGAAATAAAGAAAGAGATCAAACTTATATCAAATACTAAAGCAACGAGATGACTGAACATGTTTTGTTGGATTTGCTGAGCAAGACCTATAATAGTTTCAGATTAATACATGTATTCCCACATTAGAGATTTAGTATTTTTACGATTTTGATGAGAGCGACTAAACATATTCTGGAGGATTTGATGAGCAATAACTTGTAATAGGTCCAAATTTCTCTTTAATCTCTGTTTACTCGTAAGTATGCTCTCATCACTTTCATTCAAACGTGAAAAACAAAATATCACATAAACATAAGATTTAACAAATGGGCAACTTCGGAACCAACCAATTCATATTGAATTACATAATATGCAAACAAATGCTATTTTAAATATTTAACATGGCATCCATGTGTCCACTTTAAGCATCAACTAGAAACTAAAAATCTTACAATTACCTAAAAAATCAAAGCAAAGAAAGGAAAAACCAAGATACAGTATAGAGGGATATGAGAACAAGATAAATATGAACAATGTCCCTACAAAGACCTGCCCTGAAATCCGTCAAAGCTCCAATGACAGTTTAAAACTATTTTCTACATTTCCTCCAACCTAATCAAAAAAATGAAAAGAAATGCCAACCCGGATTGTAATATAGTGATTTTGCTGACCAAAACATCCTTGTGTAAGTCTCTAGGAAGATGAACATCACCCACCCTCTTTCTCCACCAAAAAAAACTTAATGACAAATCGTCCAACCACTACTGTAGCGAGAGAGAAGGCCACCAGCTAGTTGAAAAGCATGTGATTATAATCTTTGATGAAAAGAGTCTGTAACTTTCCAAGCATCTAAGAATAAGAAGAATTCACATTCATATACAATTTTTTTTACCGATTTAAACAGAACCTGAATAAAGCTAACAAAGACGTTATTTTACCTATTTCAAATCAATGCAGGTTGTAGTCTTCTTGTGACCATGTCATATCAGATGGGAAGTATTGCCTATAATTGACATAACTTAATTATTTTTGACATTTTAGATAAGAGAATATAAAAAAAAAGTAATGATCATAATCTAATTAGAATTACCCAGTGTCGTTATTTACATCTTACTTGTCAACGTTGTTTACTGAAATACTTAGACAGCTCCGAATATTATGACCTTGTTGGTTGCACATGCCACAACGGTTAGTTCGTTTTCACTGTATGCCTTCAATCTTTTTCTAGGTGCACCTTTCGTCTTTGCTCAGATGGGATCTAACACGATTGTTGTATCTTCATCCTCATCTACATTTATCTCACATGTTCCATCATCTGAGTTATAATCATTATACGCTTCAGATTTATTTTCCTTCAGTTTAAATGATGCTAATTTGCTATTAAGAAAATTCATAAGCTCATAAAATTGATCTTCGGACTTAGCTGCCTTATAACACACTTGTTTTGCTAGTTTCACCAATTTTTTGTTTCTAGTTACATGATGTGAGACTTCATTCACTGTGCCATGTCTATCAGAAGTAAATCCAGCTTTAACATTTTTAGTCCATCGTGGACAAATACAACACTCTGGCAATGATGTAAGATTTAGATATTTCATTAAGGAAAACATATGGCTACACTGTGTTCCTTTTGATTCTAGTTGCATGCATTCACATGTTAACGTAACTAACTTTCCACTTTCTCATTTACAACAAACTATTGTGCGAACCTCTGGATTTGAGTCCATCAACAATGTTGTGCTCCGCAATACAATAATTTTTTCCTTTTTGCATGTCAATTTTAATTAGATCAAAAATAGCAGGTGTATAAACATCAACAACATATAACTCTAATTTTCTTGTACAAGTTCTCGGATATGGAGTAAATTGGGAGGTTTTAGAGTCATCTGCTGTCTCATTTCGACGAGCACCTGAAATACATCTATCATAGTGATGAATCATATCAACAAGAGTCATGCCATAGTTGACATATTTATGTAGAATAGAATTTATACTTTCACTGCGTTGTGTACTTCTAAGACCTAAGAAAGTATGCCCATGTAAGTAGGTAGCAGCCCATAAATATTTTTTTTAATCCATTCTTAGTAACCATTTTTTCCCTTTATTACCTAACTTATTAGCAAGAAGCTCTTTCCACTTATTTTCAAATACTTTAGCTGTATATTTTCGAAATAAGGTCTTGGAAGACAGCTCTAACCGAATAATTTCTTATATTGTCATATAAGTTTTTTCCTATATGCCAAGAACACAGCTGATGCTTTACGTCTGGAAACTCTGTGATAATAGCTTCATGCATGACACTATCACCGTCGGTAATAACAGACAAATGTTCTTTTTGATACATCGCCATTTTAAATGCCTTCAACAACCAAATGTAGCTCGTAGTTGTTTTATTACAAACTACTCCACATCCAAATATTATTGTTCTTCAGTGATGGTTTAAACCAATAAATGGTATGAAAGGCATGGCATATTTGTTTGTTTAAAAAGTAATGTCAAATAATAAACTAAAAGCTTCATAGTCAACTCTTGATTGAGATCAGCCCAAAACAAATGTGTAAGATGGCCTTCACCGTCAGTTTTATTCAAATAGAAAAAACCTACATCTTTCCTTTTTCTTTGTTCCATCATATTCAATACAGTTTGTGCATCTCCCTATTCTATTATTCTTTGTGATATTTTACACCACTTATTATAAATATTTTTTTTCTAATAAAACCAACCTTCTCATAACCTCCGTCTCTATACTCCATAAAATCCATAATTTTATTTTTAAGAATGCCACATTGTGCTAGCATATGAATTTTTTCCATTTGTACATCATCAACTCTTCGTTGAGAGTGAAGAAAGGGAACTTCATCTGGGCCTGCAAGCTCATGATTATGCATATCCCTTAAACTATAAACAAACCATCTCCGTGTTTGATTATCAAAAACAATCTCAATACATGCATCACAATTGCATCTGGATAATGCCCGTTCTTTATATATTCTATCCATATGATTAGTTTCACGAATTCCTTCTTTAAAGCAAACAAATTTACGATAGTAAAGATTGTCATTTTTATCATATCTCACTTTATCCCTTCTAATGCTAAAACTCTTCAAATTGGCATATGAATTATAAAACTCATACCATTTATTTTTAGTGGTATAGATTTCAGAATTATGTCCTCGTATCCCATTAAGGATAGGCCTAAGGATTCACCTGGCATGCATATTATTTAATAAGACATAAGCAAAAAAATTAGTCATATAGCAAAATATTAGCCCTATTAAATATTGTTCACTGATAGAAAACGATGTTCTAAAAACAAGGTTCTAAAATCATCTTCTAGAATTTATTAACATATATAAATAAATAAATTTCTAATGTTCTAAAAACAAGGTTCTAAAATCATCTTCTAGAATTTATTAACATATATAAATAAATAAATTTCTAATCAACCAAAATTTAACAACAAATCTTCTAGAATTTATTAACATATATAAATAAATAAATTTCTAATCAACCAAAATTTAACAACAAATTTTATGCTAAACAACATTAACCAATTTTTATCAACAACAATTAGAAACTTGCATAAAGTTTGAATCTAAATAAACCCTAAGTGCGCATACAAGATCAAACCAACAAAATAGACAGTTTTAGTATTTAAAAAGAATGTTCCTAATTTCCAATTAGTACCATTCAGAGATTAGCAAACAATATGTTATTAATTTTCCCACATTCAGAGAAAAGTTAGGCTTCTAATGAGTGATTACATACCTTGATCTTGTTCGAACTCGCCGTGGCTAAGGAAGAGACTCCTCTCAGGGAGCGGAGAAAGAAAATAATTTCTCTATACAAGGCAGAGCGAACACGAGACGTTAAAAAAAATTTTGAGAGGGAGAGAATGCGGATGAGAAACGAAAGAAGTAACAAAATGGTTGCTCTTAGGATAGAAAGCAATTAGAAGAGAATTTTGAAAGACTAAAATACCCTTTCTTATTTTAGCTGATTTTTATTTTTGTCAATTTAAAATTTTGAAAAAAGTCTATTTTTGGAGCACCGAAGAAATCCTCCCTAATTACTTGCGAGTCCTCAACTAAATTGGTTGAGATTTTGAGAATCACAAACACCCCTCGTCTTCAACGCTCTCTCTCTAAAGTTCTTTGCCTTCATCTCTTTAACTAACTCTAGATATCTCGTCTGAGTTCCAGAGATATCTCTCCAAACATTGAATAGAACTTCCTTTTCATAATATTCCATGTTTCTTGCTTTACTTTTCGTCTTTCAAAATGGTTGGCCGATTTTAGGATCGATCTGAGCACTGTGGGATCTTTGATGCTCTCTTCCCTATGGCATTTTCTTTGTGAAACATTGTTGTAATAGCTCCTGGATATAATTGATCTCTCAACTCAAAGCTTTCATAGCTTAACTTACCCAACCCGATCAAACCCACACGAACGAACCGAACAGCCTCGTTCGGTTCGGTTCGGTTGCCAAATTTTGGTAGTACGGTTCCAGTTTTCGATCAAGACTGAGCCGACCGACGGATTGCAACCCCCCCCTCAAACCAATCTTACTTTTTATACATAATTATATATATTTTAAGGCTTGTTCGTGTTAGATTAGAATTCAAGGTTATTTTAATTTTACTGAATGAAAAAAAGTAAGGTACCGTTTGACAAATGGTTAAGTGAGGGGTTAAGGAGACTTAACCCCTTCTTAACCCGCCAAACACTAAAAATCTATACAAAGATTAAAGTGAGTTAACCCACCATAATTTGCCAAACATAAAAAAATATAGAAGAGTTAAGCTAACCCTTCTAAAGGGATTAAAATGAGTTAACCCATCAAAATGAGGGGGTTTACTAATACTCCTATTTAGAAGGATTAAGAGTTAACCCCCCCTCCCCCCCAAGCAAACAACTAAGAAAGGAGCGGTCTGTAGGTGCACTTTAGCGGGAGATTTCTCTCTTGCTAACATGCACCTCCGCTGAGATCTCAATGGCGAAGAAGAAGAAGAATAGTGCGAAAAAAATCTTTAACATTGGTCTTAGAGCTGCTAATTCCAGTTTGGCTGCCTCTGGAGATCATTTCGATGAAGTTTTTGCTGAAGATGATGAAGATTCTCAATCTATAATGGGTTCTACTGGCCCTAAAGGGGAAAAGAAGAAGAGATCCATGGTTGATATCCTTGATTCCACTACTATTCCTGCAACTCCTCAGATGATCGGAGTTCAGATTAGACAACTTAGTAAGTCTCCTCTCTCCCTTAATGGTTCTAAGAGAGTGTCCTGGGCTGATGATGTTGAGTCTGAGATGGATTCTCCTGATTCCTCTCATTTTGTACATCAACCTCCTGTTTCTTTAAGAGATCTGGATACTGATCCATCGACTTCTAAATCGAAGCCTGATTCTGCAACTGTTACATTTATCTCTGTTGATAATTCTAATCCAGATGTTGTGATTCTGGAAAAAGGAGTTCCTACATCTACTCTTGAGGGATCAAAAATAGCTGATAATCCTTCAGATCAAAATCAAAAGAGGAGCTGGATTAGTCTGTTTTCAGACAATAGATTGCCTGGTAGTGGTTTAGATCTGAATTTTATTCCCCCTGAAATGAATGATACAGTTACTTTTGATGAAGAGGAATGGAACGAGGGTGCATCAATGTGAAAATTTTCTCTTGTTGGTCAAGTGATTGGGATAAATGTTAGATTTAAAGCCATGGAAAATTTTGTTAGGAAAATTTGGTCTCATATTGCTAATCCTGAAATATGCCTTTTGAGAGCAGGTGTTTTTCTTTTCAAATTCAATAATAAAGAGGAAATGAATGAAATTCTCACAAGAGGCCCTTGGTTTTTTTGCTCCAGACCACTCTTATTAAAAGTTTGGTCACTGAATTAGGATTTTGGAAAAATGGATGAGTGTATTTACCCTATGTGGATACAGCTACCTGCACTTAAACTAAACCTATGGAATGAAAAAGGGATTAGTAAAATTGCAAGCCTCATTGGAAGACCTATAGCCACTGATAAACTTACTGCAAATAGACAAAGATTGGCCTATGCAAGGGTATTAGTTGAAGTTAAATTACCCACCTCTCTTCCTGATCAAATTGTTATAAATAGTCCAAATGGCAGGAAATTTAATCAGAAGATAGTATATGAATTGAAACCAAGATGGTGTGAACACTATAAACAGGTTGGGCATGATCTACTAAAATGCAAAAAGAAACCTATGGTTCAGAGGTGGATGCCAACACTAGTACAAACTGTAGCAGCCCCAACGGTTGGAACCGTTGGGGCTGAGCATGTCCCCAACGGTTACAACCGTGTTGGAACCGTTGGGGCTGAGCATGTCCCCAACGGTTACAACCGTTGGGGCTGCTAAAACACCCGTTGGGGCACATTGCGTTGGGGCTGATGTTGCCCCAACGGTTAAAAAACTTGTCCCAACGGTTACACCCGTTGGGGCAAATATTTTTTATTTTTTTTAATTTTAAAAAATTAAAAAATGCCCCAACGGTTGGAACCGTTGGGGCCTTACTCAGCCCCAACGGTTTCAACCGTTGGGGCAAATACCTAATTCTAAAAAAAAATAACGATGCTCAAGATTAATCACACTCTTAATTGAGACAATAACAATGCATTCATCAATTCCTTTGATCAAATTAAAACATCCTCAGCTTTTTTACATAGAAAAGATGAAGAAGACACTGAAGGATAACAGAGAAAGGTGACTTGATATCAGGAGGTTCCTCCTTATCCATCAAATTCAAGTTTTAACAAATGATGGAATTTCGAATCTCAGGATGTTCTTGACAAAAAATGAACTTTGGCCTGCTGATGCTCCGTGTCAATCCATTTACATTCCTTGAGGAAGGCCAAACCAACCTCTGTAGCAAAGAGGAAAAAATTGATCATCTAAAGAAATTGAATAATTCCCAAAGAATGACTAACGATTTGATATTTCTATTTTCTAATTTGATGAATATCAGGCATAATGAGATTATTTAAGAATTGCAGGGTATAAATAAGCAGTTATATAAACTAAGAAAATGAGGTTGGTGATTGAATATACCTGTTTTTTGGATGAAGTTGGCTAAGGGGCATCAGTTGGCTTCAGATCCTGAACAATAGACTTGCTCTCCAGTCTCCATATCCCATATCTTCACACTCTCTTGAGTGGCAACACGGAGCCAGTACCTATTTGGACTGAAGCACAAGGCATGAATGAATGCTGGAGACAAATGACACAAATATAAGCAGAAATCAAAACCATAAACATGATTAGCATTTATATATCTGCCAATTGGATATGAAAATTAGGAAACTACACTCACACAAGTTGAGTAGCAACTTCACCAACTTCCCAACCAATGAATGTGCCTCAATTATATACAATATGCATGCCTCCAATCCAAGAACGACAAAATTGGTTTTTTAATAAAGAATTAATGTGTCTTGCAACTTAAAACAACAAAATTAACACAAATTTTCATCAAATGCTGTTAAGCAAACAGATAGTAGACAACATCAAACAGTAACAGCATTGATTATGCAATCTCCCTTAATATAATTCTGCAAGCTTAAACTATAGAAGGCAAGAAGAACAAGAATGACAAAACATTTATTAGGTTTAGACCCACTAAAACTCATGAGATTCATCACAACCTCAACTAAAACTCACAGATAGTCGGCTTCTTGGAAGAGAACATGATTCATGCGACACAACATACATTGCAAAGCCGAAGAATTGTTGCAGGACAAGAGAGGATGGTTGGATTGCTCTCTCGCGACACAACATACATTGCAAAGCCGAAGAATTGTTGCAGGACAAGAGAGGATGGTTGGATTGCTCTCTCTAGAAGTGATTACCCTTCATAAAGTTTCGAAGCGAGTTTTAGAAAAGCTTTTGTGAAATATTGGTAATAGCATTTGATTTGTGTATGCACGAAATATAATGATTATAGAAGGAGCTGGTTCCAGAATCCACGTATAACAAAAGAGATTTTACTTACTCATATTTCCTGGAAAGAATCCTTAGCACATAGAGAGCTCCATATACTTGTTGGTCTTGTAATTGTAAGTTGCATGTTATCCAGTGAAGAAGGCTAGGCCACTGTTCAGGGTAATCGGCATGGATTAAAGTTTTAATGCATTCACCAAGCTGCACCCCTGCATAACAAAGAATATGAATATTTGTGAATCAGAAGACTCTCTAAATAGGATAAACAAGAGAATGAAATACTTGCAATAGCTGATCAAAATGTACTGCATGTAAAGGTGTTTTAAGGACCCACTCATGATTCTAAAGATGTGAAACAGTTATCATTACACCACATCATCTAACAAAAAAATAATATAAAGCATTTTGAATCAGGAAAATGAAGAAAGTCATCATAAACTACAAAGTACGATCACGAATTACATGAAAATTTTTCCAATCAAAGCAATTCAAGATAAGTTTACTAGTAGTGCATTCAAAAACATTATCTACCTTATCTAAGATTAGCTCAATTGTGGCATCAGATACTCTAAGTTCAGATTCAGATAGAAGCGCAATTAGCATCAGTTTGACCTGTAAAAATGAACTGCAGGTGTGAGAATATTGGTAAAAAAAATTCCCACAGCTTAGACATTTTTTAAGGCTACACTTAGTCGTCGACTTGCACTAATGATTTAAACAATTAGTTACTAGGTAGTTTACTCTTTTAAAGCATTGAAAATCTAATTACTTTCACGATATGAGTCTAAGAAGAGGATGAGCATCTTTTTACTAGTGTAAGATATTGACAAATTTAATTAAAATACAGACGGACTTTCTTGGAAGATATGGCTTATTTTACTAGTGTAAGATATTGACAAATTTAATTAAAATACAGACGGACTTTCTTGGAAGATATGGCTTATTAAAAAACGCATTATCCAACATACCTCCTCCTTGTTTCCCCATCCATCATAGGCAACATGGTAACCATTAGAAGTAATAGCCTCGACGGTCGCATCATACCTAAGTATTCAACCAATCAAACACAGAATCAACAAAAGAAAACAACTCAAAATGTCTAGTGCATCAAATATTTATTATGTGTATGAAATTTTCACATAATATATGCTTACCAGTTACATTTCAAGCAGTAAAAGAATATAGCAAAAATCTAACACCGACTACCAGTTACAATGAAGTTTTATCTCAAGTTTCGTGGTCAGCTAATGAATTATTTTGTTTCATGCGGCCATGTTGAGGAACATTTTCATTGTTTACTGTCAAGATGTTTGGAACTTGAAGATTTCACTATTGAATTTTGTAAAAATGGGTATAAACTTTAGCTGGACTATAAATAGAGCCTATATTTTTAGCCAATACTCACATGTCCTTGTTTCTTAATTAAATATTCTCTCCACATTATTAAACCTAAAGGCAAGGGACAGCATGATGCAACACAAGGATGACATGGAAAAATTATAAGCCCCTTTTTATCACAGGAACGAATCAAATCTTAACTTTTCAATTACACAGAGTTAAACAGTGTAATTATCTGCTAATTAAGACTTGCCTTATTAGGTAGAATCAATATTCATTAAACAAGCGTGAGTAATTAAGCATTATTATAAAGTCAACAATGGTTTGTTAGTGCTCTATTACACTTTAGTTAACATACATGTTATCGAATAGAGAGAGATTTAACATTCTGTTAATTACATCCTCCATGGATATTGCCTTCACAGCAAATGAGCTCCGGAGAAACTGTGAAGAATCAGATGCATGGAGAATTCTCAAAATAATTAGCGACTTTGCCAACAAGGCCATACGCAGTGATTAGGGATAAAGAAAGCTTAATTAGACCTGTGGAATGACAACTCACTGCATAAAAAATGCACATTGCCTTGAAAATAAAGTTCAGTGAGGAGCATGGAAAAGTACTAATATTTGATTATATCTCCAATTATTGCAGGAAATAGAAGGAATGGAGGATTACTAGTTGACAACATATTTAAGCAATTAATTCCTGCAATCTATACACATGACTATCAAACTGAAGTCATGAATACAAATAATGGGAAGATAACTCCATCGTGGAATTAGGGATCAAAGTTCTAATAAAAAGTTCAGGATTAATAAGCGGTAAAACTTTAGTACTGGAGGCACTCTGCAATTAAACCTAAAATCAATAAAATTGAGGAAAGCTCATTCCAAGTCCACAGAAACAGATAAAGTGAAGAGACCGGAAAATACATCGACAAGAATCTGCGAAATAGAAACTAGGGTTAGAGGACTTACAAGTCAGGTCCGGCGAAGATGAGGAGGAGGAGAGGCGGCGAGGTCCTATTTGGGAGGAAGAACTAGGGTTTTTTTAAGGGGATTCGGCGGGAAAATAAACGGTTTAAACCGTTGGGGCTGATAAATCCACCCCCAACGGTTGTATACAACCGTTGGGGCTGGACATCTTTTTACTAGTGCAAAGCCAAATATAGTAGCAAGTCAAGTTACAAATGGCAGGAAAGCAGGAGAAACAGAGAAGCAGGTTTCTCAAGAACAAGTTGTACATAATGTTCAAGAGGTGCTGGAAAAGGATTCAGGGATTACTGTCAGTTCAGATACTCTAAGTACAGAACAGGTTGTTCAAGAGAGGCCAGTGGAGCATAGTCCAGGCTTTTTCTGGAACTCTGGTGGGCACTGTTCTCTCATGTTGTGCACGGTCAATCTAATGGCAGAGCAAATTTCTCGCAAGTAGTTGCCCCCCTATCTCAGGTGAGGAACATCAATATGATGAGAAATCAAACTATTACCAATTCTTTCTCTCCTTTGGTAAATGAAGCTAGTGGAATAGACCCTTCTACTATTGATAGAGGGGGGAAGTCATCATGAATTTTTCCTTTTAGAATGTTAGGGGACTAAACAAGCCCCCTAAACAACATATGGTTAGGAACCATATGATGCAGTATAATATCTCCTTCATGTCCCTTCTTGAAACAAAAATCAAAGATACAAAAGTTCTAGATATTGCTAAAAAGATAGCAAATAATTGGGACTGGTGCTCAAATGCTAGCTGCACTGAAAAAGGCAGAATTATATCACTATGGGACCCCAGCTTTCTAGAAGTTCATATTATCAAATCATCACCTCAACAAATTACATGTAATGTCAAAGCTCTTGATGGTAGTCTCAATTGTATCATTTCATTAATCTATGGATACAATTCCTCTGAATCTAGGAAAGATCTGTGGAATGAATTAGGCCTCATTCAACAAACTTCTGGAAATATTCCATGGCTCCTTAGTGGAGATTTCAATGCTATGATCAACAATGAGGAAAAATTGGGGGGTGCTGTGTTAACTGAAGCTGATACAAGAGACTTCAATGAGTTTATTGATGACTGTCAGCTCTCCCACCTCAAAACCATTGGTTGTTTCTATACATGGAACAACAAGCAAGATACAATCACTAGAGTGTGGAGTAACCTCAAAACCATTGGTTGTTTCTATACATGGAACAACAAGCAAGATACAATCACTAGAGTGTGGAGTAGATTAGACAGAGCCCTAGTCAATGACCAATGGATCAATCTGGTTAACTCAAGTCATGTTGAGTATATGCTCCCTAGTTTTTCTGACCATTCTCCCGCCCTTGTTTTAATCTATGCAGATAATATTCAGGGGGAAAAGCCTTTTAAATTCTTCAAAATGTGGACAAAGCATGATGATTTCTTGCCTACAGTTTCAGCTATATGGGGGTCCTATGTTGATGGCTACAAAATGTTCTCAGTCTTCTCTAAACTGAAACAACTGAAAGGATCGTTGAAGGAGCTAAACAAAAGACATTTCCACAACATTAGCGAACAGGTCCAAAGAGCAAAACTGGCATTGGAGGAAATTCAAAAGAAGCTTCAATCTGACCCCTTTAATGATGCACTCATTAGTCAAGAAAGAAGCCTTGTCTCATCTTATAACAAGCTATTAGATTGTGAACTTTCCTTCTTTCATCAAAAATCAAGAATAGCCTGGAGTATTCAAGGAGATAGAAACACTAGGTTTTTTCATTCCATCATCAAATCAAACAGGCACCAGAATAGAGTTCTGGTTCTCTACAATAACTTGGGGGGGAAAATTACAAATGGAGAGGGAATTATAAATGAATTCATTCATATTATAAGAATCTTATGGGATCTGCCACTCCAACTTCAACTCCAGACATCAATGTAATCCGCAGTGGCCCTTGCCTATTAGAAAGCCATGCAAATCTGTTATATGCACCAGTTACTAAAGATGAGATAAAAGTTGCTATGTTCTCCATGCCTGATAACAAAGCACCAGGTCCCGATGGATATAGTGCATCTTTTTTCAAATCTTCTTGGTCGATTATTGGAGATGAAGTCACAGCTACAATTAAAGAATTTTTCAGAATGGGAAAATTACTAGGGGTAGTAAATTCTACCTATATAGCACTGATTCCAAAAATCCAATGCCCTAAGACCCCTACTGATTTCAGACTTATCTCCTACTGTAACTGTCTCTACAAAATCATCTCAAAAATCCTAGCAAACAGAATTCAATCTGTCATGGGTTTCCTCACCAATGAAGCTCAATGTGCCTTCGTGAAGAGTAGACAAATTACAAATAACATGTTGCTAGCACATGAACTTGTTAAAAATTATGGAAGAAAGCATGTGTCCCCCAGAGTTATGATCAATATTGACATCAGGAAAGCCTTCGACACAATCAGTTGGAAATTCCTGCAAGATATTCTCAATGACATGGGTTTTCCAAAGGTATTTACTAGCTGGATTACTACTTGCATTCCCACTCCAAGGTATTCCATTTCTCTTAATGGATCTTTACATGGTTATTTCAAAGGCAAAAGAGGTTTAAGACAAGGTGACCCCCTCTCTCCATATCTTTTCATTCTTGGAATGTAGTATCTCTCTAGGAGCATTAATCTGTTAAAGGGTGACAAGAAATTTAAATTTCATCCCAAATGTAAGAAACTCAACATTACCCACTTAGTTTTTGCTGACGATCTTCTTCTTTTCAGTAAGGGGGAGCTTTATTCAGTTCAAAAAATCTATGACTGTGTAAAAGATTTTGGTGAAAAATCTGGTTTGGAAGCAAATCCATCTAAATGTGCTATTTACTATGGAGGGGTTGAAGAATCAATTAAGGGTGTTATAAGGAACAGTTTAAACTTTCCTGAGGGAAGTTTACCAATCAAATACCTTGGTCTGCCTCTTATAAGTAAAAGAATGTCATATATAGACTGCAGTCCACTTTTCATTAAGATTTTAGGTCAGTTTCAAGCTTGGGTCAAGCTTAAAAAGCTGTCATATGCTGGTAGATTGCAGATTATTAAAAGTGTCATCCTGGGCATCCAAATTTTCTGGACTTCTTGCTACATTCTTCCAGTTAAGGTCTTGCGCAGAATTGATGAGCTCTGTAGAAACATTTTGTGGGGCAACTCTGATCAGAAATTTAAACCTCCTCTTGTGAATTGGGAAAAAGTTTGCACTGGAAAAAAGAATGGAGGCCTTGGTATTATTTCTGCTTCCTTGTGGAACACTGCTGCTGCATTGAGAACTATCTGGTATATTCATACAAATAAGGAATCTTTGTGGATAAAGTGGATTCATGAAAACTACATAAAAAATAGAGACATTTGGTCTGTGAATGTGAAGTCTGGAGATTCATGGGTATGGAAACAAATGCTTAAAGTTAGAGATAAGGCTTTGATTACTTGGGGGGAGTTGATAATATGAAGAAGCTTATCAGCTCCTGCTACAACAACTCAAAAATTCATCTCTCTGACCTTTATTCTATTCTATCCCCAGCTACAGCAGAAGTAAGTTGGTATATGACAGTCTGGGAGAAATTTTGCCATCCAAAGCACTCTTTTAATATTACATGGCTAGCAGTTCAAGACAAGCTCTTAACACAAGATAGATTAATTAAAAGGGGGATCGTCCAAACAAATAAATGTTATTTGTGTGAAGGTGCTTGTATGGAGAGCCGCAGTCATCTGTTTTTTTATTGCAGTTTCTCTAACAGGATTTGGAATGCCATCATGGACTGGTTGAAATTTAAATGGAGGGCATCGGAATGGAGGCTATTACTGGATTGGTATAATTCCAGGCTAAAGGGAAAGGGTATCACTCAAAGAATCAAAAGAATGGCTCTCTCTACTGCTGTATACACTATCTGGAGAGAAAGGAATGACAAACTTTTCAAAGGACAGACCAGAAGCAGTGATCATTTGATTAAAAGCATTAAAGTGGATATCTTAACTATTCTTCTCAATTCCCCAATCCCAGCTGAAGAAAAAGTTTGGCTCTCCTCACTATAGCAGCTAAGTGTAGGTGATAATTGTGTTTTTTTTTTCTCTGTTTTTTTTATCACCTTTTGTCTAGCTGATATCTCTTTTTTAGAGTAACATGATGTACATAAAAGTTACAAATTTGGTGAGTGAATAAAATTTTTCATTGACAAAAAAAAAGAGTTAACCCCCCTAATTATAAAGAAAATAGTCAAAATTATTGTTATTCCCAAACACTAAAACTAATCATAAGGGCTAAAATAAAATTTATTTAACGGGTTAATAATTTAGTCCTTCAGATTATCGAATGGACTAAGTACATTCTCTTTAACCCCTCTTCCTTAATCCTTTGCCAAACGGAGGATTAACTTTACTTGATTCGGCAAAAAGATGGTACATCACTGCCTAAATAAAGTTTATGCCAAGCTCGTGCGATCAACCAAGGTGTTTTCTTTCCTACGAGAATCCTAGCATACACGACTACACCGATAGTTGGAACCCTAGAGTACGTAAGCTTGCCTAACAGTAACAATTTGAAAAGATTTTCGAATGAGAGATTTTTACTAGAGGTCTTGAATATTTTTTTTGTAAATAATGGATTTTGATTAGGGTTAATTCCGGATATATAGACCCTCTAGTCGGCCGAGGTGCCTGTGGCACTCCTCAGCCGTCCCAATACCACACGTTCGTTGAACCGGGGAGTTTGATTGAGCTATCTCATTGTGTGGTCGATGTTTAGTATCCATTTACGATTGTAACAGGTCACAATGTCCCGTCGACTTGAAGAGCACTTGACGTCAAGGTCACGGCCTGATAACTAAGACCGGCATTGCGCATAGAATAAGTCACATGCATGCATGATCACTAAAGCAAAACTTACTAGTCGTAAGCAGGGCGATTAATAATCAATGACCAATATTTTTTTTTTGATATATCTAGTGTTTGGTGTAATGCCTAAATTAACAGTCACACTTTATTTTTGAGTGTTTAGTAGGTATAAGAAAAGGGAATTGGGTCATCTCCGGTACTTAAAAAAAAGTAGCGGAGAGGCCACTACATTATCACTATCATTGATTATCTAATAGATGGTTAAGATTTTTTTTAAGTGCAACGTAGTAACGAGTGTAGATCATGGGGAGTAGATATGGCGAATATCTACTTACCCTAAAATAAAAATATAATTTTATAAAACTACATGAATTTACTGATGATATACTTTATTCTTGGAAATATAAATGGGCTTTTATTTTTCAATTGGTTTAATCAGATTGTTGTCAATTTTTTAAATGCTTTTACATAAATTGCTATTGAGTGTAATGTTTAAAATTTATGGGGAACAGATGTAAAAAAGTACATGACATTATATGCAATTATGTAAATGTTTAGGCGTGCAACTGCACCCCTATCTAGGCTTTGGATCACCTCATATTACCTGAGTATTAGATTTAGAATGAATAATAATCAACTACTAAATAATTAATAGCCGTGATAAAAAAATAGTGGTTTCTTTACTTTCTTTTTGTAACTAGAGGTATATTTGATTTAGTTTATTATTAAATATTCATTTATGCTTTTACATATTATTTATCTAAATTTAAATTAGCATAAATTATTTATCTTTCAAAGCTTCACTTGAGATATTCATAATGCTAACATATATCATAACAAAATATCTATAAGAAATAAATTATTATTATTATTTTAATTAAGATTAATAATATTCTTAATTTAAGTTGTTAAAACAAGTTTTCTAGAAAATGAATTTATATAGACCTAAAATCTATAATGAGACGCTGTTCTATTTCTACATTATTACAATATACTAAATTTTTATGTTGCTAAAACAAGGTATTGCTTTAATCGGTAGCTATGGAATATGGATACTGTCACCAGGGTGTTTTTGAGGATACACTGTGACGTAAAACAGTGTAGGAAAACGATCAGAGTGGCATGATAAAAAAACACCCTGGTGACAGTATCTCTCTCTCTAATTTCATTCCCTTCAAATAATCCGTTAGAATCATTGTTACGCGCCGTGCGGAAGCCGTGCGGAAGCGTGCTCGACAACCAAACGAGTCGGTGAGCGATGAGAGAAGAAAACCAAAACCAAACACGAGTGCAATTCACAAAATAACGACCAAAATCACACACAAACACAGGAATTTACATGGTTCGGCAATTGCCTACGTCCACGGGGAGAGGATGGGGAGATTTCACTATATAGAGGAGAAATACAACGGGTTACAACTCACAAAATCACTCAAATATAACCCTAACCAAAGCTCTCAACTCCCTCACAATATCTCCATCTCAAAGTGCGCAAAACAATGTTAATTCTCACATTAAGAAACCCTAAAAAACATGGTTCTATTTATAACAAAACACAATCCCAAATAGATTAGGATTCTAAAAACGAGTCTGCCACACCCTGGTGTGGCACACACCACACCCATGGCAAACACGGTAGATTCTGCCACACCAGGGTGTGACAGACACCACACCCATGGCAGACAGAGTAGATTCTGCCATACTCATGGCAAACACCACACCAGGGTGTGGTGGAGTCTGTTTTGCTTATTCTTCACGTTTTTCTCAATTCCTTCGCCGTTTTCACAATTCTCCACCTCGACGAAGTGTTCTCAACACTGAGCCGACACCATGTAGGCTGTCTAAAAATCACAATAGATAGTTGATCCCCCATCAAACACCGATGATGGAAGTTACAACTTGACGACTTCCAGAAGGCTACAATTTGAGGACTTTCACGTAGAAGGCTACAATCTGACGACCTTCACGACAACTGATGAAAGTCCCAATTCAACACAATCAACATCGGGAGGTACAATCTGACGACTCTCATATTTTCAAGAAGCCAAGACGAAGATTACAAGAGGACGATCTGTGCAAAGCTCTAGCAAAAAGAGACTACAAATTGACGGTCTCTTCATATTAAAACGCATATATCTCTTAAACCGTAAGGAATTTGGTAAAACGGAGGAAGCGAACCAAAGCATTCGGCTTGGTTCGGATGGATCCGTCTCGTCGAGATAGCCGATTTTCATATATAATTCGTCCAATTCCGACGTACGGTTTGAAAGTTATGACTTGTTCTTCGTAGCAAGTAATGTTCTGAAGTCCGTCTGCAAGACTGGACTTCGTCAGAACATTGGACTTAGCCTGAAGCCCGCCAAGCCCGCCTAAGGTTCGCCTCTGCATCACAGAGCCAAAATGCACAGGCCAAACTCTGCGTTTTCAACCCAAAACGCAGAGTTAATCTCTAAAATAGCACGAACTGTGCGTTTTCAGCCTTAACGTGCGTTCTTCAACAGACTCATCCATGCGTCCCAAACTCTTGACGCAGAGTTGAATTCCAACGCACAAGCGGCCTGTGCGTTCAGCCACTAACTCTGCGTCTCGGAGTTCATCATGCTGAGCGGCCTGTGCGTTCAGCCATTAACTCTGCGTCTCGGAGTTCATCATGCTGAGCGGCCTGTGCGTTCAGCCTAAAACACCCTAACTCTGCGTCTCAGAGTTCATTACGCTGAGCGGCCTGTGCGTTCAGATACTAAAATAGGCCCAACTCTGCGTTTTTAGTCTAAAAACGCAGAGTTCGGGCCCTGAACGCTATTTTTCAGCGTTTGACTCGTTCAAAGCACACAATGAACAGTTTCAGGAACTGTTTTCCCCACGATTTGAGGGATTTTCGCCCCCACTTAAGAGCGGATTAAGGGGGTAGTTACCACCCTAAATCCCCTATAAATAGTGGGAAACTCAACTGAGTTCGGGGCCTTCTTTTTGGGGGGCAGCAAAGAAGCGATCTGCGGCTAGCTTGGGGATCGGATTTTTTCTCACCAACAGAGGGAGATTCGGTCAAGGGCTTTTTGGGATCTGAGACTTGGCAGCAAAGGGGGAATTTCTTGGCTGAGACTTGGCAGCAAAGGGGGAATTTCTTGGAGATCGGATCATTCTCCAACAGAGATCATCTTCAAGTTCGGCAACAGGAGCAATCTCTTGGCTTATAACCGACTTTCGGTTCAAATCAACTCTTTTTCTAAGAGTTCAAACTCGTTCAGAGTTATCAACTCGATCAGAGTTCAAAACTTGCTCTGCAAGTTCTTCTAAAACTCGTTCAGAGTTATCAACTCAATCAGAGTTCAAAACTTGCTCTGCAAGTTCTTCTAAAACTCGTTCAGAGTTATCAACTCAATCAGAGTTCAAAACTTGCTCTGCAAGTTCTTCTAAAACTCGTTCAGAGTTATCAACTCGTCAAGAGTTATTTCAAAACTTGCCACGCAAGTTCTCCACAGCGTCAAATCGTGAGGAGAAGACATCGTTCCAGTGAATCAAGACGTTCGGATCGTCAACGAGAAGCAAACTCGACGCGAGCATTCGAGGGAGGCATCTCATCGCCACCGTGAAGAACCCAGAATTAAACAAAGGGGAGAATCAAATTCATTCTCCTCTCTTTTGTAATCGGAATCCAAATTGTAATTGATTTTGAGAGAATACAAGTCAAATTTTCTTTCATTGTCTTTTTACTGCAAATTTCCAACAAACAAGAGATGGCGACTCCGCTGGGGATGAGCTTCTCTGACAAAGAAGTGGTGGCACAATCCGACGTTCATCTCATTGGAACGACCGTTGAAACTCTGATCATTGAGTTCGATCAAGCCAAGTTTGAGAAGGCCCTCTCCTCCGGATCCTTTAGCCCCAAGGCTATGCGCAAGATCCACAAAGTTTCCGAGGAGACTAAAGCTCCAATTGTGGCCAACTCATCTAAAGACTATCTCCCATGGGGGTTGCACTGTTCATACAGTCCCCTCCCTAAAGGAGAAGACTCGACTTCGGCACGACTCCAAAGGGGAGCCTCAACATGAGCTCTGCATAAGCCAAGCTAAACGCAACCCTCAGGTGTGCGTTTCCCAGATAGAACACAGCTTTCAGAGGCGTGTTCTAACATCAGAACGCAGACCTCAAAACTGCGTTGATCTGGCAGAATGCAACTTTCAAGAGTGCGTCCCAGAATCAAAACGCAGCCTTCAGGGCCGCGTTCCACAAACTGAACGCAACTCTCAAGACTGCGTTTCAGAACCAAAACGCAACTCTCAGGAGTGCGTTTCACAAACTGAACGCAACTCTCAGGAGTGCGTTTCTGAATCCGAACGCAGATCGCAGGACTGCGTTTCACTAGCAAAACGCAGACTTTGGTCTTGCGTTAATCAAGCTAAACACGACCCTCGTGTTCCTTCTTTGGAACACGATGTGATTCGTCATGTTCAAAATGATCAACATGGATTTAAAATTCATGTTTACCAAGAACCAGTCCCATCCTTTAACGGACAGGGGGTTCCATCTCTACCCTCACGCTCTGTGAAGGTTGCTCCTATGCCAAAGGAAACCCTCTCCTTTAGTCGCCGAGATTACTCGAGCAGCCCTACCTCTAAAGGAGTGGGCTCAGTTTATGCCAAACGCAGCCCTCAGTGGTGCGTTGTGCAATCAAAACGCAGCCTTCAAAACTGCGTTGATTTAGCGGAATGCAACTCTCAGGAGTGCGTTTCAGAACCAAAACGCAACTCTCAGGAGTGCGTTCAAGATCCAAAACGCAGACTTACAAACTGCGTTAACCAACAAAAACGCAACCGGCAAAGGTGCGTTTCATCAACAAAACGCAGACTTCGGTCTAGCGTTAGTAAAACAGAACACGACCCTCGTGTTTCTTCTTCAGAACACGATGCGATTCGTCGTGTTCAAAAAGATCAACGTGGACTCAAGATCCATGTTCACCAGGAGCCAGTCTCATCCTTTAATGGACAGGGGGTTCCATCTCTACCCTCACGCTCTGTGAGAGGTTCATCCCAAGTCTCTGACTTGCGGGAATTGCTGTCGATGTTCAACCGACCGACGAATATCGTTTTGCTCAATAATCGACGACATCCTCACAGGAAGAAGACTTTAGAGGATAAATACCTTAGAGTCACTTCTAACATGGTTGGTAGAGGGAGATCATCAACCCTTAGTTCCGACGGGTCAGAGACAGATCATTCTCCAAGCGTCAGAGAAATCACTAACGAGTTTGAAGGAATCTACCAACGTACTCGGACTCGAACAGGAGCCATTCCTCCTATCAACTATCAGAGTTTAGCCAGAGGAACTAATTCCGATGACGAACACTCAGCCATTGCAGAGTCCCAGTCATCAAGCTCTTTTGTTGAACATAAGAGCTTCGCTTATATGACGGGAAACCATGAAGATCTCGCGAAGAGACTTGATGAACAGGAGGCCATGCTCAAATCTCAGCAGGAGGCCATCAATGAACTCATGGCCATGTTGACTCAAATCGTCGCAGACAAGGCCAAATCTCAGGAGACAGATTCGCCGCTTAGGCAAGAATCTTCCCGGAGAGGAAAAGCGTCTTCATCCCGACCTCACACAAGCAAAGGGAAGGGAAAAGTGGTTGATGATGCGGCTTCTGACCAAGAAGCCCACAGCCTGGAATCTTAAATCACAGCAGGAGGCCATCAATGAACTCATGGCCATGTTGACTCAAATCGTCGCAGACAAGGCCAAATCTCAGGAGACAGATTCGCCGCTTAGGCAAAAATCTTCCCGGAGAGGAAAAGCGTCTTCATCCCGACCTCACACAAGCAAAGGGAAGGGAAAAGTGGTTGATGATGCGGCTTCTGACCAAGAAGCCCACAGCCTGGAATCTTCCTCTGATGAAGGAAGAGAGACTGAGAACGAGCAGAATCTTCAGTCTGCCAAAATGGAAGAATTGGAAGCCCGCCTTAAAGCCATTGCTAACAGAAGCGAGCTCCAAGATGAGGGAGTTATCAGACCCTATCCTGCCAAATGGGATGCAGCCCCTTATCCTCCAAAGTTCGAGGTCCCGACGCTACAAACTTTTGACAGCACGGGATCACCGAACCAACATATTTATCATTTCAAGTCACAGACTGGAAATATAATATCGAACGATGCCATACTGGCTCGATTGTTCATTGGCACCCTCAAGGGAATTGCCTTTGAATGGTTCAGGAAACTGCCTGCGGGCTGTATCCAAAAGTGGGCGGATCTAGAGAGACTCTTCCTGTCAAGATTCTTTGAAGAGGATACAGAAGTCTCCATCCATACCCTTCTCTCTACTAAGCAGAAGAAGAGGGAATCAGTCAAAGCCTTCGTCAAAAGGTTTCGAAATATGGCTTTGCGTTGTCCGACAGGTATGACACAGTCTACCCTAGTACAAACCTTTCGACACAATTTACAAACCGACCTCCTAGCTCGAATAGGAGTTGCAGAATGCCGTTCTTGGAGACAACTAATCTCTCAAGGCGAGCAGGCTCAAAAAATCATTGCCAGGATCAAAGCTGAAGAACAAAGTAGGCAGGATCAGCCCGAGCAATCAGACCAAGCCCAATCTTCTCCTGAGCAACCGGACCAGGCTCACTCTTCCCAGTCAGAAGGGAAAGATACTACGGCCACTGAAGCTAATCCTCTTCAGTAGGATGCCGGGCCTCCAACAACTATCACGTTAACAATTACCTCTGATAGTCAAACTCATCAGATAATGGCCTACCTGGTGATGTGATTCTATTCCGACATCATGGATAGTGCCCCACTAGGTGATGTGCCTTGTCTACCTCTTTTTTATTCCCCTGCTAAGTCTTCATCAAGACTGGGGGTTGGTTACTTGGAATCCACTGGATTAAGAGTAACGAATCTTTCGCATCGTCGAGTTAACATTACACTTCTGACGATCATCATCCCCACAGAATATGCATTCAGTTTGCATCACTCCAAATTCTTGTCACGTTAACAATACACCTCTGACAAAACCCACTTATCAATCCTCGTCAATAGGATGATAAGTCCCCAAAGTTGCTCCAATTGCAACACAAATCCTGTCACGTTAACACTACACCTCTGACAAAATCAACTTATCGACTCTTTCCAATAGAACGATAAGTTCTCAAAATTGCTTCCATAGCAATATCTTTCTTGTCACGTTAACACTACACCTCTGACAAAATCCACTTATCGACTCTCTTCAATAGAGCGATAGGTCCACAAACTCGTCAAGTTAACACCACACCTCTGACGACCAAATCAACTTATCGACTCTCTCCAATTGAGCGATAAGTTCTCAAAATTGCTTCCATAGCAATATCTTTCTTGTCACGTTAACACTACACCTCTGACAAAATCCGCTTATCGACTCTCTTCAATGGAGCGATAGGTCCACAAACTCGTCAAGTTAACACCACACCTCTGACGACCAAATCAACTTATCGACTCTCTTCAATAGAGCGATAGGTCCGTAAAATACTGTTATGTTAACATAACACCTCTAACAGTCAACCCCCCAATGAACTTGTTAATTCTTTCGGTGTTTCAAGCTACACAGGAAGAAATGACACCAAAAATCCATGCCTTCACGCATGGGGGACTTTATCTCGATCCCTAATTAGAGATAAGTCTGCATCTAACACATGCTGCCGGGTAGCCTATTCCCGCAATAATAGCAAAGCCTACGTATTCAATATCGTAGCAGGTCGTTATTAATAACGCCAAAATCCATGCCTTACACGCATGGGGAATTTTATCCTGAATCCTAAGTAGGGATAAGTCAATGTCTAACACACGTTGCCGGTTAGTCTTTTACCGTGAAAAGGACATCAAAATCCATGCCTCACACGCATGGGGGACTTTATCTTGATCCCTAAATAGAGATAAGTCTACGCCTAACACGCGTTGCCGGTTAGTCTTTTACCGTGAAAAGGACATCAAAATCCATGCCTCACACGCATGGGGGACTTTATCTCGATCCCTAATTAGAGATAAGCCTACGCCTAACACGCGTTGCCGGTTAGTCTTTTCCCGTCAAAATGACAAAGTCTATGTATTCAAAATCATAGCATCAAGACTAAGAGAGTTCATTCTCTTAGCACAACGTTACATGTGGAACGGACCTAGATAATTCACATGCTAGCCCGACTCAAACGGTAGTCTATAAAGGCTTATCAAATCCGTTGATGGCTGAGGGTTTGCCAAAAATCCTACGCACATTTGCAGGCCCATCAGCTTAATAGATGTGAGTCGAGACTTAAAACAGATGCGCCAAAGACAAGTCTCAAAGACTTAGTCAAAAATGCACGGAAGCCACTTCCATGTCTTAAGTCAAAACGTTGACCCGCGATGCAAAAAACCAAACGCCGAGTTCACACCTGTGTTCCAAATTCAACATGCAACGGTGAAACCCGCATCTCAAGTTCAAAATGCAGGGTCCACCCTCACATTCCAGAAGCAGGATTATGGCGCATACCTTCACACAGGTCCTGTATGGAAAATCCCTTTAACCAAGCTGCCTTCGAAGCGAGTGCAGAGAACAACTCCTTTGTGACAAGGAATCAACAGCTCCAAGATCAGAGTTGAGATCCAAAGTATTCCGAAAATTCGTCCCAGTCAACCGCGAACTTTCGAAAACTTTGGAGGGGGTTCTGTAGGCTGTCTAAAAATCACAATAGATAGTTGATCCCCCATCAAACACCGATGATGAAAGATTACAATCTGACGACTTCTAGAAGGCTACAATTTGAGGACTTTCACGTAGAAGGTTACAATCTGACGACCTTCACAACAACTAATGAAAGCCCCAATTCAACAGCCTTCACAATCAACATCGGGAGTTACAATCTGACGACTCTCATATTTTCAAGAAGCCAAGACGAAGATTACAAGAGGACGATCTGTGCAAAGCTCTAGCAAAAGAGACTACAAATTGACGGTCTCTTCATATTAGAATGCAGATATCTCTCAAACCGTAAGGAATTTGGCGAAACGGAGGAAGCGAACCGAAGCCTTTGGCTTGGTTCGGATGGCCCCGTCTCGTCGAGATAGCCGATTTTCATATGTAATTCGTCCAATTCCGACGTACGGTTTGAAAGTTATGTTCTTCGTAGCAAGTAATGTTCTGAAGTCCGTCTGCAAGACTGGACTTCGTCAGAACATTGGACTTAGCCTGAAGCCCGCCAAGCCCGCCTAAGGTTCGCCTCTGCATTACAGAGTCAAAGCGCACATGCTCAACTCTGCGTTTTCAACATCAAAACGCAGAGTTAATCTCTAAAACAGCACGAACTGTGCGTTTTCAGCCTAAAACAGGCTTAACTCTGCGTTTTCAACATCAAAACGCAGAGTTAATCTCTAAAACAGCACGAACTGTGCGTTTTTAGCCTAGAACAAGCTCAACTCTGCGTTTTCAACATCAAAACGCAGAGTTAATCTCTAAAACAGCACGAACTGTACGTTTTCAGCCTAAAACAGGCTTTCATCTCTGCGTCTCAGATGTCAAAACGCAGAATTCATCTCTGCGTCCCAACTGTGCGTCTCCAATTTACAGAACGCGTGCGGCCTGTGCGTTTCCAATCTCTAGCAGAGATTTAACTCTGCGTCTCATCTCTAAGACGCAGAGTTAAGGTCCAGAACGCCAATTTAGGCGTTTGACTTGTTCAAACACAAGTTGAACGGCCTCAAAACCGTTTATCCCACGTTCTGAGGGATTTCTGCCCCACTTAGGAGCGGATTAAGGGGGTAGTTACCACCCTTAATCCCCTATAAATACCAGAAACTCAATTGAGTTGGGGGATCGAATTTTTTCTCATCAACAAAGGGAGATTCGGTCAAAAGGCTGGCATATTTTGGATCTGGGATTTGGCAGCAACAGAGAGCTTTGGAGATCAACGACTTGAAGGAGCTCTTGAATCATTTTGGAAGGCTTTTAATTGAAGCATTTGAAGTTATTCGGCCTTGGCTTATAACCGACTTTCGGTTCAAATCAACTCTTTTTCAAGAGTTCAAACTCGTTCAGAGTTATCAACTCAATCAGAGTTTAAAACTTGCTTTGCAAGTTCTTCTAAAACTCGTTCAGAGTTATCAACTCGTCAAGAGTTATTTTCCAAAACTTGCCACGCAAGTTCTCCACAGCGTCAAATCGTGAGGAGAAAATCACGTTCCAGTGAATCAAGACGTTCGGATCGTCAACGAGAAGCAAACTCGACGCGAGCATTCGAGAGAGGCATCTCATCGCCACCGTGAAGAACCCAGAATTAAACAAAGGGGAGAATCAAATTCATTCTCCTCTCTTTTGTAATCGGAATCCAAATTGTAATTGATTTTGAGAGAATACAAGTCAAATTTTCTTTCATTGTCTTTTTACTGCAAATTTCCAACAAACACACCAACATGAGTACCAATGCGTCGTCTCTCCAAACTCGGCTGCACCAATGTGGTTGCCTACGTAACCCCTCTCCCAACGGATCAAGCCGCCCATAGTTCATTCAAATGGCCGTCAACGGCCTCAACAATCACAAATATGTAACAAGTTTCGACAATGATCAAACTTGTTACTCGAAACCACTTTAGTGAGCATATCCGTCGGATTATCCTTCGTGTAGACTTTCACAATCTCCACATCGCCATCTTTAAGAACATCCCGAACGAAGTGATAACGAACGTCAATGTGCTTCGTCCTCACATGAAAAACCTGATTCTTCGCCAAATAGATAGCACTCATGCTATCACAATGAATGGTGACGGACCGCTGCGATATACCAAGTTCCTCCAAAAGTCCTCGAAGCCAAATAGCCTCATTCACAGACTCCGTAACAGCCATTTACTCTGCCTCCGTCGTAGACAAAGCCACCATAAACTGTAAGGTGCATCTCCAACACACCGGCGCACGGGTCAAAGTAAACACATACCCCGTAGTAGACTGACGCTTATCCAAATCCCCGGCATAATCTGAATCCACATATCCAATGCACAACTGCCCACCTGTAGTGTCCCGCTCATAAATCAAACAAACATTGAGCGTACCTCGAATGTACCTCAAAATCCATCTCACGGCGTCCCAATGACCCACTCCTGGATCGTGCATGTATCTCGAAACCATGCTTACCGCCTGTGACACATCCGGTCTCGTACATACCATCGCATACATTAAGCTCCCAACCGCACTCGCATATGGAGTCTTCGACATCAACTCTCGATCTTCAACCGACTTCGGTGAAAGACCACCTGAAAGCTTCAAATGGGCTCCTAATGGTACACTAACTGGCTTCGTATCCATACTGACATGAAATCGCCGTAGTACCTTCTTCAAATAAGCTACCTGTGTCAAACAAATTCTGCCCTTCTTCTTATCTCTACCGATCTCCATTCCCAAAATGCATTTGGCCTCACCCAAGTCCTTCATCTCAAACTCATTTGAAAGCTAAACTTTCAACTCATCTATAGCCGACCTGGAAGTAGAGGAAACCAACATTTTATCGACATAAAGTAACAAATAGATGTACGCACCTCCTCTCAACTTGTGAAAATACACGCAAGGATCAAACTGGCTCCGAGTGTACGAATGACCAAGCATAAAACCATCAAATCACTTATACCATTGTCGAGGAGACTGCTTCAAACCGTATAGCGATTTCTTTAACCTGCAAACCAACTTATCTTTTCCTGCAGCTCGGAATCCCAATGGATGAGTCATATATATTTCTTCATCAAGATCACCATGAAGAAATGCCGTCTTCACATCCAACTGATCTAACTCTGATCCATACTGTGCCACCAAAGCTAGCAGAATCCCAATCGAAGAATGCTTCACCACCGGAGAGAAAACCTCATTATAGTCAATACATTCCTCCTGTGCATAGCTCTTCGCAACCAACATAGCTTTGAACCTCAATGGAGTGCCCTCAATGCCCTCCTTCTTTGTGTATGTAGGCTATCTTTAGCAACACTCTGACAGAAAGAGATTACAAATCGACGATCTCTTCAAACCAAGACGTGGAAGTCCTCCCTACGTACCATCTTCAAGACACAACACCAATTTGATCACCTACGCAGCTTCAACCGCTGCAAACAAAGATACAGCTGCTTATGTGAGATGATTGATCTTGATGGCTGCGACAACAACATAACTAATATTATATTAGCAACTATTAGAGGTGTTGATGAGCAGTGTAATGATATTCGACACACCGAGGAGCACATGGTTAAATCATGCAAAGAAATCTTAGTGGAGATCGTGACCTGCAGTTGATAGAGCGTTATTGAGATGCCTCAATTGTCACAAATGGCCTGAATAAGACCTTCTTTACTGGTCTTTGGTGTCATCCATATATAAAGACAGAGAAACCTGAATGCAGCTTCAACAAACAGCTCGAACGTAGCTTCATCGCTGTCCAAGGCAGCTCATCATCGCAGCTCGAACCCGGCTCCAACCGACGTCCAACGCAGCTCATCATCGCTGCCCAACGCAGCTCATCATCGCAGCTCCAACCGATGTCGAACGCAGTTCTACACTGCTGTCAAACGCACCTTCAAACATTGAAGAACGCAGCTCAATATCGCTATAGAACGCACCTCCAGATACTGCGTTCAAATACAGAATTTAGCTTACGTGGGTTGTTACACCCGATTGATGGGGTAACTAAACCCCTACTTAGGTGCGGATTATGGGGGGGGCAGTTACACCCCTAATCCCTCTATAAATATCAACAAACTCAACAGAGTTGGGGATCCCTTTTTTTGGATTGCTTAGATCGGATTTTTGATAATCAGATCGAGGGACGAGATATCATCGAAGATCAGATTTTCTGGAGAGGATCTTAGAGAGAGAGTTGGAGAATTAACTCTTTATACAGTCTGGGGAATCAACATCCATTGGAGGGATCCATACGTTAGTTACTTGGCTTATTAACCGAATCATTTTCGGTTCAAACAACTCTTTTTATCAGAGTTTGTTATTCGTTCTGAATCACAAAACTCGTCAAGAGTTATCAACCAGACAAGATCGTTGTTCCAGTGAACATAGATATTCGGATCGTCAACGAGAAGCAAACTCGACGCGAGCATTCGAGGGAGGCATCTCATCGCCACCGTGAAGAACCCAGAATTAAACAAAGGAGAGAATCCAGATCATTCTCTTCTCTTTTGTAATCAGGAATTCAAATTGTAATAAAGAGTAGAGAGAGTTGTAATCATTCTTTTTCTAAACAGTTAGAAAGAATAAAGTCAAACACAATTCTTTCATTCATTTTCTTATTGCAAATTTTCCGACAAACAAAAGATGGCACTTGCACCTAATCGCCTTCCGACCTTTTGGAAGCTCAACAAGCTCCCATGTATCGTTCTTATGAAGAGACTCCATCTCCTCTTGCACAGCTACCTGCCACGAATCAGCCTCCAAACTCTGCTCAGCCTCTCTGAAAGTAGTAGGTATCATCTCATCGATACTCTCCACCGGAAGTGCATATGCAACTGTGTAGGCATACTATGCTGGCACCCATATGTCTCTCATCTGTCTCCGAACCGCAATAGAATCCTGAACCTGAGCCGTCGGTCCCTGATCCTGCACATGAGTACCCGTATCCTCCGCATCACCATCGTGCTCGTCTGACGTCACCTCAGTCGGTACTCTAATGGATACTGCACCATCTGGATACTGTGGAGCTGCATCAATCTCCACCACCTGCGATATCTCCTTTGCCGGGTCGCTCTCCACCTGATGAGAGCTGGGAAGCTTCAAGATAGAAGCCTCATCGAATGTGACGTCCCTACTCAGCACAGTCTTCTTATCAACTGGATCACAAAGCTTGTATCCCTTGACACCACGCTTGAATCCTACAAATATGGCCTTCCTAGCTCGAGTTTCCAACTTATCAGTTCTAACATTATAATATGTAAGGCAACCAAATACCTTAAGCTGGTCATAGTCATGTGTTGTCTCTCCCGACCACATCTCCATAGGGGTCTTTCCCTCAATCGCAGATGAAGGCAGCCTATTAATGAGGTGGTTCGCATATGAAAGTGCCTCAGCCCAAAAGATCTTCTCCAAACCACTATGATCTTCTCCAGCAAAGACCAATTTAACCTCTCTGCCACCCCATTTTGCTGTGGTGCATGACTAACTGTGAAGTGCCTCTTTATGCCATCGTCTCGACATAGTTGCTGAAAGGGGTCTAAAGTATACTCGCCGTCGTTGTCGAATCGTAACGTCTTGATCTTTCTCCCAGTTTGCAGTTCTAATCTCTTCTTCCACTCCATAAATAAATCTTGGACTTTATTCTTATGCTTCATGATGTACACCCAACAACGTCTAGAATAGTCATCAACAAACGTGACGAACACTACTGCAAAGGTGACTATTGGCGACGGAAAAATCCGTCGCCAAAAGTCCAAAATCCGTCGCTAAAAGTTTTAGCGACGGGAAAAAAGAAATTCCGTCGCTAAAACTCCGTCACTATTGTCAGGGTAGGTAAATCTACCTTTAGCGACGGCAAATCCGTCGCTAATTTATAGCGACGGATATATAGCGACGGAAAATCCGTCGCCAAATTATTATTTTTTGGCGACGGATTTTCCGTCGCCAAAATGAACTTTTGGCGACGGATATATAGCGACGGCTTATCCGTCGCTATATAGTTTTCCGTCGCCAATAAGTATTGGCGACGGAAAATCCGTTGCTAAAAGTTATTTAGTGCACATCTGGCGTGTCAGTTTTCCGTCGCTAAAAGAGCTTTTAGCGACAGAATATCCGTCGCTAAAAAAAATCTGAATTTTTTTAAAATTTTTTTTGAAAATAAGAATTTCACAACAATAACCTGTACAATAAATTTACCCAACACAAGCACATATAACACATATTTCACGTATATATAACAATTATTTCACTAAAAACATAATAAATATCCCAACATTAGAAATGTTTATACAGCACACCCATTGTTTTTAATGTTAAAACAAATAAACTCAGTCCCGATCATCATCATCCTCATCCTCATCACCAACTCCACCTTGTCGAGAAGTCCCAGCCTAAAAAAATAAATAAAACGTTATAGAGCAATACGTACATCATCAAATACTGAATTTTACAGTAAAGTAACAAATTGTAAAACAACAAGGCATAACATGCAAGTATAGTAATAATAGAGTAGCATGGCATATTCTTACATGTTATATGATTCAGAGAGAGTATCATGGCATATAATTATGTATTATACGCAAGCACACACATGTTTTTAACAACGCACGCACCCGTACCTATCTCCGCTGACACGCACACACGCACGCACGAGTACCCAGCTCAACCCAATCCCCACACTTCCCCCTCCCCCACCACGACCAAACCCAACATCAAGCACGCACATAACGATCACGACAATACAACACATGCAACACCACAACACAACAATAACAACACCACCACCACTACAATAACAATCCCCCACCCACGAACCAACCAAACTCCTACCCCCCACCCCCTCCCCCTCCATCATCATCACCACCACCACCACCACCACGACGAAAACACCCACCAACCAACAACATAACCAACGACCCTACGCACGAACGCCCCACAACAAAATAAAATAACAACCAACTAACCAACTCACTAGCCAATACAACCATCGCTACGCACGCACGCACCATCAACACCAACATCACATAAAAACATTAAGTATATAATTTTAGTTGTGTTTCGGAGAGAGATATAGTTTGTGTGTAACAGTTTGTGTGATATCATTTAGTCACATGGCATACTCGTAACTAAGTAAGAATTTTATATTTAATTCATTTAATTAAAAAAGAAATATACATATATATATATATATTACCTGATCCGCCAAAAACCGTCTCCTATATGCCTCCTGAGCATCAGAAGGCAGAGTCGATATGAACTGGGTGAATTCCAGCTCCCTCTGCTCCCGGCGCCTCCGTTCTTCCTCCGCCATCTGGAGTAGCTCCGACTCCCGACGCGACTGCCAATCTTCCATCGCTTTCATCCGCTGCTCCATAGTCGGGTCTTGAGAAGAACTGCATCCTGGTGGAGCTGCAGACTCGTAGGTGCTACTGGACTCGTACGGCCGATGCTCGGATCCTCTCCACCTGTATCTGTTCTTCCTACTCGGTCCAATGACCGTCTCGATGATGCTATCCTCCTCCTCTCTACTTAATCGGGTCGGAGTGTTAGAATCGACCTGAGTCTGTGATAATTGCTCCTGCACCTTAGCATGTAATTTCTCCTACGATATACCAAAACAACCCGGTCAATTCTAACACATTTAAAATGCATTGTTATAAAAATTAAATATACAAATTAACTGCTACTTACAGCCAGATCCCGGTTCTGCGCTTTCTTCACTTCATCGGCGTAATTTGGTCTCCAACCAGTCAGAATACGATCTGCAAAATGCCCGAGTTCTCCCCTTCCCTATTTTATTCACATATATCATTAACTCATAACACATAAATTATACTCAAATTGATAACCTAAGAGCTAATATATTATATACCTCAAGCGCCAATTGATGATAATGCTGGCTGAAGGACCTGGAGCCCCCGTGATGCTCGTAACTGCGGGGCGCATTGCGGTTCCTCCTTGCTATTTCAGCTTGTTCCTGCAAAAGAATGTTAAACAGATATAATATAGAATTTCAAACAATAAACGAAGATATATACTTCAATAATACCTGAACTTCGGCCGTGTCCCAATAATCGCAAAGTGCAAAAAAATCAACCCCATCGGCGCGCTCGTCAAGATGCCAGTAACGCTCCCAATCTTCTGTTCTTTGAGTAAAATATTTTTTCTTCAGCTCTGACCGCCACCTCTTGAACGATAGATTGATTTGCGTGAAGCAGTAAGTCCAGGCACAAGCGTAATCGTCAAGAAAGAAAAATCGCTTCAGCATACAATGAAAAAAGAGATACAAATCAGTGTGTTAAACAAAATAATAAAATGACTAATAATTATGAGAATTAAAATAAATGACTCACACATATATATCGCCAACAAGCCACCAGCGCATCAATCCGCTGCGACTTCCACGTCAAATATATGTTGAAGAAATCATGTCTCCTGGCTAAAGCGGCGAGGAAATTGTTGAAAGAGTTAGCAAATGGCCCGACAGGCACGCCGTTCTCCCATCGGATCACGGCCCTCCGACGAATATCTGGGACGAGGTTCTGTGGCTTGGTACTACTGCGGCCGCGCCTAGTAGGTCGCTCGGTACCTACGAAAAAATGAAATTCAGGCGAAATATAAATCAATCAATATCGATAATACAAATTAAAATATTAACATATAAACTATAAAAATCTATACACACCTTTCAATTCGAGGCATCTACGCCTTGCTTGTTCATACCTCTGCTGTGCGATAAGTCGCAAATCATGATAAGCATCCCAATCCTCCTTCACCTTGGCCGGGTCGTGGGCTCGCTGATCCGGAATAGAATCCGGCGGTAGTGGCGCAGCTTCTACAGCTGCGCTATATGGCTCATATCGGCGCTCCTCCAATACATCTGCAGCCTGAGGAGGCGACGGCGGCATCTCTGCATGCTGGGCAGGATCAACGAGTGTCTCCGCATCAGGTGGAGCATCTCCTCGTCCTGTGTCCTGTGGCGGCCCGTCATGTGTAGCAGCGATGCGGCCTGCGTAGGAAATGTGAAAAAATAATGTTAGGCTCGTATTAATAGTTTATAGAAATGTACAGATATAATAAATAAATAAAAATACCTGACGTAGAGCCATGTGCGTCGCCTCCAGAATGTCTACCAATAAGTCTCTCAAGCGCTCTCTTACGTAATCCTTTTGTCATCTATACTTTGAAAACATAATGAGTACCCAACAAAACTATAATACATGACAAAAACTGATACATGATAACCAGTCAAACAGATAATATAAAGGCAATACTATAATACATGACACAAACTGATACATGATAACCAGTCAAACAGATAATATAAAGACAATACTATAATACATGACAAAAACTGATACATGATAACCAGTCAAACAGATAATATAAAGGCAATACTATAATACATAACACAAACTGATACATGTTAACCAGTCAAACAGATACATGAATGTTCTTTTTAAATCATAACCAAGCATTATATTATTATGATGATGTTGAGGCTCTACTCTGCGACCGTGTGCGGTTAGCCTGCGACCGTGTGCGTGCAGACAAAAGGACTGTCCTTATAGTTTTATCGACTCTACCGTGGACTCGTTTTTTGATTTTACGCCTTGGCTCACATATAATCGCAGGTACATCAGGGCGCGCCAGTGCAATTTCATCCACCAGATTATTTTGTGTCAAGGAAAACTCAGCAACTGTTTCGTCGGCCAAGATAACATCTTCATGATCTTCATCAGACACGGCTTCATGAATGTAGGATCTAGGCGGATTCTTAAGGACAACCCATTCGTCATTTTTCATTATATCTTTGACATAAAAGCACTGTTTTGCGTGAGCAGCTAACATGTACTTTTCAGTCTGATATATTTCCTTGTTAAGATTAACGAGTGTGTAACCGTAGTCATCCTTCGCCTTTTTCAGCTCACTCCAACGAACCTTAAACATCACATGTCTGACTTCATTATTAATCCCATAGAAAATCTCCACAATGTCTTCTACCTGACCGTAGCAATAGATTTCACCTTGTATCGGATTTAGATCTTTTGAACTAGCGTATGACAGTTGCGAGAAGGAGCAGAACACACCGCTATTTTGCGTTTGTCGTCTCTCTTCGAAACCGATGGTGTTAAACCTAAAGCCGTTGATACAGTAGCCTCCATAACGCTTTACCACGTTAGAAGGACCTCTGGCATATAAACATATTTTCTCAGGCAGGTTAACCCCATTCGTAATACGTCGGTCAACCTTTAAGAAAAGAAACAAATAGTTTAAATATCTGTTGTCAGGCACATATTTGATATACGAATCAGAAATGTAAATAAATCTTACTTCACCCTTCAGCCATGCAGGGAATTGTCTAGAGTGTGTGTCCATAACTCTTTTGTTTTTTGTTCTGCATTTAAGAATAGTCTGGACATATCGGATGTGAAGCCTAGAATAAAATCATTTACAACAGTTAAATAGAGATAGTTATTGTGATGTGATATGATCTGATTCAAACAGTTAAATACTTACGCCGCGTATATGTTAAATGTAGTATCATTACTCAAGATATATGTGTGGGCTTGATCTAGCTCCATTCTGGGGAATCTAGTGTCCTCCCCACGATCATTATAGAATGTTCCGTCAATTATTCGTTGGGGACGGTTGAGCCTTGTCTCCACACCCCGCAAGTAACGAGAGATGAAATTCAAACTCTCATTACTTATATAGTTCTCTGCTATCGATCCTTCAGGACGTGCACGATTATGCATCAAATGTTTCATGAAACCCAAATACCTACAAGCATATAGTTTCATGATTTGTGACAAAATAAAACTGATATACGTAATTTAACAAATATTAATTGAGCATTATAATAATAAATACCTCTCCACAGGGTACATCCAGCGATATTGAACTGGTCCTGCGATGCGGGCTTCATATGCTAAATGTATTGTGAGATGCACCATGACCGTAAAGAACGAGGGTGGAAATAGAATTTCCATTTTACACAGTGTATTGGCTACACGTCCCTCTAATTCTTCAAACTCCCTGACATCAATCACCTTGGAGCACAACTGCTTGAAGAAACCGCAATATTCTATTACCACCATCGCGAGTTCCTTCTCAGCATGTCGCAACGCAACCGGGAGAAGTTGATGCAATAGAATATGATGGTCATGTGTCTTGAGTCCCAAAATTTTCCTGTCCTCAATATGCACATTTGCTGAAATGTTTGAAGCATAACCATCCGGTGTCTTCACGGACTTTAGAAATAAACACATATTATGGATCTCATCCTTCGACAGTGTGACACGGGAGGCTGGGAGTACAAACTTTCCGTCACCCTTATCTATAGCTTGCAGTTCGGGACGGATGTTCAATTCTGCTAGGTCTTGATGTGCCCTTAAGTCATCTTTTGATTTTTTTCCCATCCTGCAACAAAGTGTTCAAGAGATTCTCGCATATG
>NC_033795.1:17689358-17750986 GCF_001876935.1 Asparagus officinalis | reverse complement strand
CTTAGATCCTGGTGTCTTTTTCAATCGGCGAAAGACTAAACCGGCAATGTGTGTTAGACATAGGCTTTGGGATTTTTGGCAAACCCCCAGCCTTCAACGGGTTTGAGGTGCCTTTACCGATCACCGTTTGAATCGGGCTAGCATGCTGATTGTCTAAATCCGTTCCTCATGTAACGTTGTGCTAAGAGAGTGAATTCTCTAAGACTTTGTGCTATGATTTTGAATACATAGGCTTCGCCCTTGTTACGGGAATAGGCTACCCGGCAACACGTGTTAGGTGTTGACTTATCCCTACTTAGGCTTCAGGATAAAACCACCCCCAGAATCCGGAAGGATGAAACTAAGAGTGGGATCTCCACTCTGAGAATCGGAGAGGTTCGAACGACCCTAACTTTTATAGGATTGGTCATTTGAACCCAAAGAATCCCTCATTCATTGAGGAGAAAACCCAATTTCAACCCTAACTTTTATAGGTTTGGTGGAAAAGGGGACAAAGGTGGATTTTCGTTTATCGAAAAGGAATGACTCGGTCTTAGTCCTAACTATTTGTAGGCTTGACTAAGTGAGATCGGGAACAATCCTAACTTTTATAGGTTTGATTGTTCAAATTGAAAGTGGACCTCTCGTTCATGGAAGGAATCGAGAGAGGAATTTGGCTTTGGCCCTAACTTTTATAGGTTTGACCTGAAAGCAAAGAAAGTGGAATACAGGTAGCAAAGAAAGTGCCAACTCGTATTATCACTCAAAGGAAGACTTTAATGCTAGGTGATTAGGACCTAACATGTTGAGTCTGAGAAATGCCAACGATGGGCAGATGGAAATGTTGGTGGATCCACCGTCGTTTAATTTGATCAGCGGATGGTTTGGTGAGGAAAGATTAACCTATCAGAGGATTGGATCTCATCTCACAAAAATAACTCATAAGAGTGAGAGAATTTTGACAATAAGAAGGAACATTCCGACATTCAGAGTTCGAACGAGAATTTCTTATTCATCGCTCCTATAATGATTGGGTTATCCCTAAGAATACCTCATATGATGTTCTTCTGGGAACTTCCCGATACATTGGTTATCCTGAAGATACTAAGGATAGTATTTTTTCAGGAACTTGCCGTTTATCGGCATCATAAGCCGGTCACCGTCCTTGGTGACAAGGCGATATGCGCCACTCGAGTAGACTGTCTCCACTACGAATGGTCCCTCCCATTTGGGTTCAAATTTACCCTTCTTCTTGGAGTTAAGGATCATAGGCCGCCTTTCAGCTAGAACCAAATCCCCTTCTTTGAAACTCCTTTGTCGAACCTTTTTGTCGAAGGCTCGAGAAATTCTAGCTTGGTAAAACTCAATATGCTGTTGAGCTTCCAGGCGCTTTTCATCGAGCCTCTCGAGTTCTTCGAGGCGTTTCTGATATTTTTCTTCGGTCGTCATTTGAGTCGCGAGGGCAATTCGAAGTGACGGGATTTGAATCTCCAATGGAAGAACGGCTTCGCATCCGTATACCAGCGAATACGGGGTTGCTCCCGTCGGTGTGCGCACCGTGGTCCGATAGGCCCATAGAGCCGCGCCAAGTTTGTCATCCCAATCCCGCTTGTTATTCTTCACGATTTTTGACAAGAGCTTTATGATAGTCTTGTTGAAGGCTTCAGCTAATCCGTTTGCTGTGGGATTATAAGCTGTTGATGAGATATCCTGAATTTTAAACTTTTCGCAGAACCTTATGAAGGCGTTGCTGACAAACTGAGGACCATTGTCATGTATGATTCGTCTTGGAACACCATACCTATAGATGATGTGGTGCTTGATGAATCCAATGACGTTACTCGTTTTAACTTCTCTGAGTGGAACTGCTTCAGCCCATTTGGAGAAGTAATCGGTAATTGCCAGGATGAACCGGTCACCTTTGACTGATGGGGGATTTATAGGGCCAACAATGTCCATTCCCCAAGTCTCGAACGGCCATGACGTAACCGAAGGATGCAGATGCTCCTGAGGTTGGTGCATATAATTCCCATGTATTTGACATGCATTACACTTTCGGGCATATGTGATTGCATCACTCATCATGAAAGGCCAAAAATATCCCATTCTTCTGATGCGGTCATAAAGCTTGGGACCAGGTTGGTGTGCGCCACACTCTCCTTCAGGCGCCTCCCTAAGGACCTCTTCAGCTTCTTTGGTTGATAAGCAACGTGCTAGCAACCCATCGTACCCCCTGCGGTATAGCGTTCGATTCTCCGTATTATAGTAGAATCTTGGTGCTCTTCGTCTGATTGACTCTCTTTCCTTCACAACTTCTGGCAAGATCCCATGCAAGACGTAGTCGATGATGGGGAAACGCCAATCTCGTGGTTCGAACTCGACTTGAGTAGCGTGCACCTCTTGAACCTCTTCTTCCTTGGCATCTTCACCGTAAAGCGGCACTAAGAGTTGGTGAGTTCTTACCGTAACAAACTGTTCCGTTTCAGGAGGTTGTGCCAGAGATACGGCCAATGCCGCTAACGCATCTGCGTAAGTGTTCTGTAGCCGTGGAATATGTTCGATAAAGAATCCTTCGAATGATTCTGCCATCTCCACTGCCATCTTATGGTATGGTATTAAATCTTGGATTCGAACCTCGTACTCTCCCTGAACTTGTTTAACTATCAGTTGAGAATCGCCGAAGGCTTCGAGGTACTCAACCCCCAGTTCTTTGGCGAAACTGAGTCCTATGAGTAATGCATTATATTCGGCTACATTATTTGAGCACGGTTCCGTCAACGAGTAAGCTCGAGGCATCACGTGCTTTCCTGGGGAAACTAAGACGACTCCAACTCCGGAAGAAATCTTAGAACTTCCAGGAGCACTTGCTACATTAGTTGCTCGTGAAGCGCCGTCGAAGTACAAACGCCATACTTGCTGGTGCGAAGTTGTGTTTACTTCGTGGGTTTCATCGGGTAGATCGTCATATATCTCAGCGGTGTCTGTAGTTGGATTAGCTGCCAGGAGATCACAGATGGCCTGCCCTTTTACTGACTTCTGTTGTTTAAAATGCAAGTCATATTGGGACAAGAGTAAGGTCCATTTTGCTAACCGCCAGCTCATGGAAGCTGGTTGAGTCATGAATACTCGAACCGGATTAACTTTAGAGATAACATAAATGCTCTGTCCGACCAGATAATGCCGCATCTTCTGAATAGCAAACACCAAGGCGAGGCATTCTCTCTCAACCATAGGATATCGAGATTCGGCGCCTACCATAGTTCGGTTCAAATAATATACCGCCTGCTCATGACCGTTATCGTCATCTTGTGCAAGTAATGCACTTAATGAGTGGCTCGTCTCCTTGACATAAATCAAGAACGGTTTGCCCGATTTCGGTGCAACGAGTACGGGAGGTTTTGAGAGATATTCTTTAATACTCTCGAATGCCTTTTGACAAGCGTCGTCCCACACGAATGATACGCCCTTCTTTGTGAGCTTGGAGAATGGTTGGCATTTTCCTGAGAGGTTCGAGATAAACCGACGAATATAAGCTAATCGCCCTTGCAATCCTCTGAGCTCCTTGAGGTTTCTCGGAGGCTGCAATTCATTAATCGCATTTACCTTATCAGGATCGATGTGAATACCTTTGGTGGTGACGACGAATCCCAGGAATTTACCACTAGACATTCCGAGGAAAGACTTGGTAGGATTCATCTTCAATTGATGGGCTCGCATCAAGTCGAACATGGTCTTCAAGTCCTTAATGTGATCTTTTTTATCACGACTTTTCACGACTAGCACTCGACAGTCTTCCGGAGATGCTCCTGAAAAATCTTCGACATGGCTCTTTGATACGTGGCACCTGCGTTCTTTAAACCGAAGGGCATAACCGTGTAGCAAAAAACGCCAAGGGGTGTTCTAAACGCGGTATGCTTTTCATCATCTGGATGCATCTTTATTTGATTATAACCAGAGAAACCATCCATGAAAGACATCCTTTCGAACCCGCACGTATTGTCGATGATAACATCCGTGATGGGAAGGGGAAAATCATCTTTTGGGCAAGCAGCGTTGAGGTCTCTAAAGTCAATACAAACCCTGATCTTCCCGTTCTTCTTAAGGACCGGGACAATATTGGCAAGCCATTCTGGATCCTATCACCATACTGCATGTTTAGGTGATGAACCCACGGATCTTCCCATGTCGGCATCTGATCATCTTCTTCTATTGTGGTAGGATCGACCGTAACCATGTTCGACATTAACTTTTTGAACATCTCACCGATACTAGTGTCGGAATCCCAAGCCGTAGAATCAGAAGAGTATCCGTTTCTAGCTTTGTTAGCAATTTGATCGATGACTTTCCAGCAACACTCGTCGTCGGATGAGGAGACATAACCTAGACCTCTCTTATAGCGATAATAGTCGTCAGGTTTTCCTTTTGGTACATAGGCCATTCGGGGCGGGACTCGCGGACCTCGACCAAAGCAAAGACCTTCTCCGAGTGTGAAGTCATATCCATACTTCTCCATTAGATCGCGCGCTTTCGCGTCATACCTAAATAGGTGAGGAGCAGGTTTATCATCATCGTCTTCCTCTTCCAAGAAGTGGTCGGGTATCGGAGCTTCTCTTCCTTTACCGTAGATGACTTCCTTTCCACCCCATGTCTCTGCGGGGATGACAAGCGTCGTTCCGTATGGATCTTGTACCTGCTTTTTCGTCAGACAAAATGATTGAAGTGGCATATACAAGTCAGGGTTATCATATAGCTCTTTAGTGACATTATCAAGACACATCGAGTACTCTAAATCATCGTTTATTGATAGTTCTTCGGAAAGTTGCCAATTACAACTACTTTCCGATGATTTATCATCGTCAAGATTGATTACAATGGGTACAATGTCATTAAGTACAAAACCACCATCATAATCAAACCCAGCTTCGGTATCAGCTTCATCTCCGCTGTCCGTTCCTTAGGCCGATGGTTTAGTATCGGATTCGGTGCCGTATAGGAGGGAATCGGTGAAATAGTTCTCTAATCTTGACTTCATTATTTGAGTCCACGTACTTGAGGCATTGATGTAGAGTTGACGGGACTATAAGGTTACCGTGGATCCAAGGTCGACCCAACAGTAAGTTATAGGACGTTTCTGCGTCAATCACATAGCAAGTAACTTCTGATTTTAAATCCCCGATCTGGCATTTGATTCGAATATTCCCCAAGGGTCTGGACCCGCTGGTGTTGAATCCGTAAATCGTAGTGCCGGTGGAGGCTAGTTTGCTAGTCGGGATTCCAAGATGATGCATCAGTCGGAATGGCATGATGCTAACAGCAGAACCCGGATCAACTTGGATCCGGTTGACCATGCTGGAGCCAATGTGCCCTGTGAAATACAAAGGCCGATCATGCTTTGAGTTCTTCGTCTGCATGTCTTCTTTGGTAAAAGAGATGCATGGAAACTGATGCACCGTGAGATTGCAGTGTTGAGCTGACGGCTCTGGTCCTTCAGGAGATGGCTTGATTCGAGTTAAGAAAGCTTCAGAGTCGCTCAAGGCCTCTTGTAATGCTTTCCTTGTATCCTTTGAAAGACGCAACAGCTCGTATAGGGTTATCCTAGCCGGGATATTGGCTGACTGCGCCATGATGTCAAAATGGGGCGGGGAGCTTGCATTTCCCGGTCTGTCTCTCCCAATCGGATGATTGAATCGAGACTGCCTCGGGTTTTGGGCTTCTTGACGTAAAGGGTCTTTCCCTTTCTCTCCGCAGCTACAGGCGTTGGGGGAATTTCTGCTATTCCCAGTTCTGCCAATGTCTTGGAAGGAGCGGTTTTGGTGCCTAATTGCTCGGAAGCATCCGGGTACTTGTAGTGATACTCATTCCCACTTCGGGTTGCAAAGGCCTCCTGTTCATCTTCAGAAAGCGGGAAGGCGGGAATTTCTTCGTCATCTTCTCCTGGAATAGCAGAAGCTCCATAACAAGACTTACCTTTTCCTTTTGACTTTTTCTTGGAAGAGGTTCCAGTCCATTGTTCATCTCCAACCAAATCTGGATGAACCCAAAGAATCTCACCATTAGGGGCTATGTGTGGCACAAGTCCTTTCTGGCGCTGTTTGTGTGGATCATCATTCACCGTCTTTACTGCTGCATTTATCACTGGTTCATGTTGGAACCAGTTCATGGGAACAGAGCCGAAGCTAACCGACACTGCATTCGCACCCACTTTCTTCTCCTTGGGTTGCTTCATAGTGATGACCCCAACATCGATTAGAGCTTGGATTTTGGGGTCTGTTCACTGTCTTCATCCCTTGTACGCTTTAATGTTTCCTCACTGTCAGGATTATTTGGGGGGTTGATGAAGTCATCGTCACTGCTTTGCATGTTCACAGTGCGTGTTGTCCTCTGTTGAGGTATAGGTGTAAATACCTCAACACATGCTTTTTGTTTGTTTCTTGAACTAGATCGTAGACCTGCTAAATCGATGACAATTCATTTTTTAATGATACCAGACTTTGCATAATGCATGGCAAGCATGAAGGTTTAATCACATTATTGAATATAGATATTATAATCCATATCGCGATTCATTTCAGTGAATAGCATTTCGCTGAAATGAATCTCGTTTCACTGCACTAAATCGCGATTCACTTGAGTAAATATCAATTCACTCCATTGAATCGTTGCAGTCAATAGTGTTTCACTATATTGAATCGAGATTCACTCTAAGTGAATCGAGATTCACTCTAAGTGAATCTAGATTCACTACAGTGTATCGGGATTCAATAAAGTGAATCTAGATTCACTACAGTGAATCGAGATTCAACCAAATGTATTGAGATTTAGCAAAGTGAATCCAGATTCAACAAATTGTATCGAGCTTCAGCAAATTGAATCCAGATTCAATGATATGAAACCAACTCCATGCCATACCATACATTCTTTCAGTGTCTTGTCCCTCAACACAACAAGGAAAAACTGATCATCGTTACAGTTTAATTTCACTGTTAGTATACATAAAGCATATAATTTTTTCCATCCTATATACTTGGCTTCGGATCATATTTGGGAAAATATCCATCCTATATACTCGGCCTAGGATCATATTTGTTATTTTTTACAAACAATCATGATAAAGTGAATCTCAATTCTCAATTCTCTACGAACAATCAGGATTCACATTAGTGAATCGAGATTCTCTATGTTTGAGTGCATACAAATTGACTCCACTAAATAGCTATTCACTTGAGTGAATAGAGATACATCCAATGAATCGCGATTCACTCAAATGAATCTCGATTCATTGCAGTGAATCTCGTTTCAATCAAGTGAATCGAGGAGATTCAAGTAGAGTGCATATTGCAGAATCCAGACAACCAGAATTAAGCGCTACCCATTTAGAACAAATGAAAACATTTTATAATATTAAGAAAAACTTAGTTTGTTTTAACAAGATAAAGGAAAATGTAAAAAATAAAAACCGAAACTAGAACATGCATTGGTAACATTCTATAAAGCTAAAAAATAAAAATAAAAAAGTATTCAACAACATGCAAGGGATTCATGTCTAAATTACGAACCTTTCCCACACTGAATCTATGAAAAATGTTCAAACTTTGATAAAAAAATTACATTTTTAATACGAGGGTTGGAATCGTTTTACCTGTTCTTGAAGACGAGAGTTTTGGAGTCTCTGTGTTGTTTTTCTTCATCTCTATCGTCGAATTCTTGCTGGTCGTCTTCGTTCGAGTTGTAACGAGATGTTGAAAGAAACCTAAATGTTGAGAAATCGACGGAATGTGAATAGTTTAGTTCTTGGGGTAAAGAGAAGATGAAACTGGAAACTGAATCGTTTTTTCGTCGGGAGAAGTGTTCGACAGTTCTGTTAATTAATTACAGCGTGTGTCATTAATGCCGCTTTTCCTAAATTACCCCTTTTACGGTTATTTTGTCAGCTGATGTGTATTTAATTTCAATTTTGCCATTTTCAATCTTGACCATTGGATGAAATAGAATGTAGGGTTAAGATTGGTTTTTAGTTCTCTAGGTTTTTATTAGAACCTCTCCCTATATATATATATATATATATATATACTATATAGAGAGAGAGAGAGCGAGAAGAGAGAGAGAGAGAGAGAATGAGTACAGTTGTACCCAAACACAAACTTTTCTGTTCTTCGGTAGTAAGGTGTTCTATTTCCTAATCAACCGTCCATTCGCAATTCTCACCACTCCCCGCAACCCATTGTGAATGTGAGCTCGATTTTTGTGTATTTTCAATATACACCAAAAATAATATTTGGTGTTCGCCTAAAAAGTTTGGTGTCCGTAATGCATATTAACTTTGTTGTTCTCAATGTTTTCCAATCTTTGTATTCCAATGTTTTCTATACCTTTGGTGTTCCAACACGCGTTTAAACCATTGGTAATTTTCTATATAGTATAACCTTTGGTATTCCATCATGGTTCATTTATAAAAGGAGACTTTGATCTCGCTGAGTTGTAGAAAATACTAAAATCACTTAAAATTACTTTTTGTGCTCTATCTTCCTTCCTATCAGAGAGAGATATTTGTTGTTCTTTGTAGACATGTTATGGAGTGCACCTTTAACTTGTTGTCTGCCATTGAATCATGTGAGGAAAGATACGCGCACTGGTACATTTTGCACGAAGAAGGGGCGAAATCTTTTTCTAGGATAGTGATTAAACCTACGCTGCGCGTTCGTACACTTTGGTCCCTTGTTCCGGCCATAAGCGCAATTATATTTCAACAATCTTAAGAAAGATTTGTCGCAATGCTGGATGGCAGAAAGATGGTGTCACCAACCTCAATGCTGCAACCACAAACTTTCAACAGAGAGTCTCGAACCATGCGTTCGCGCTGGAGAATTTTTTTTAATCTGGGCGATTCTCCCAATAACGTCAAGATCAAAAGTTCCAGGCGAGATTATTTCAAGGCGTGATGGAAAGGGTTTTTGATACCTTTGATGTTCCACTATGCTGATATCTCACCGAAAGACCTCTACAGGTTCGTAGATTATAAGCAAGTAGTGCTTGGCAGAAAGGTAACAAGGTATGTCACCAATACCATCCCTATCTACCTGTATCAAATGAGTTCTCGATACTTACTTAAATCCTATAAGAATGCATATGAATATGTGGAAAATGACAACAAGTATATTTATCGAAGATGCTGGAGCACAGAAATATGCTATAGGAAGTTTTCTTAAATTCAGATAATGAAGAGAAAGAAGTCTCTACTTTTCAAATTCATGATTTTTCCCATATACTTATAAGTGATTTAAAAACTGAGGGAATTACGCTTAACATGATTCTTTATTGCTGGAATGTTTGGTTGAAAAACTCCTGAGTCCTGGGATTATTACAAAAATCGTGGTGAAACACAAACGAAAACAAATGTCTCTGTGAAGATGTGATTGTTACATCCTTATAGAGGAAAAGAAAAGGCTCGGGATGTTAATTTAGCTAAGGAATTGTGATTCGCATAAGCTAATATTGTTGAAGATAAACAGCAATAATTCAATAAGAACAAAAGAAACCATTTAAGCAAAAATCAAAAGGACTTGAGTTAATGAGGTACGCTTTAAGAAGAAAAGTAAAGGTGAATTGCTATGTGTGTGGGCTAAACGAACAGCCAATGCTTTTCAGTGGCAAGACAGAAAAGTCATAATAACAGAGACAAAGATACAACAAAAACTCCAAAAGTATTTTTGCTCAAGGAAGATGTTTTTGTGGCTGTTATCTCTGAAGTCATCTGGCTGCTGGGGAGAAGAACTGGGTGTATTACTCTGGAGGGTACCAAATCATTTGTGGTGATAATTAGGCCTTCTCGAGCATACACTAAAGTCAATGGATGAGAAGGACAAGTCTACATGGGAGACTTCGCATGCTTGTTCCTGTTCACAGAAAGAAAGATCTATCTCAAGTTGACTTTGGGTAAAAACCTTGCTGTTGACTAATGTCCATGTATAATTCCTAAAATTCGCTCAAACTTGATATCTGTTTCTTTGTTGGGAAAAGCTGGATTAAAGTGCTTTTGAGGCTGATAAGTTTGTGTTAACAAGAGTGGTACTGTTCATGGTAAGGGTTATTGTAATCAGGGACTATTTGTTCTGAATGTTCTTGATGTTAATAAATGAAAAACCTTCTTCTGCTTACTTGCTTGAGTTCTTTAGAAATGTGGCAGTAGTAGATTAGGTAACATGTTAAGTTCAATACTTAAAACGGAATGAAAGGCATTGTGGTTATTGTCTGAATTTGCTAATATTTCAATTTTGATAAATGGAAGTGGTGTGCTAAAAAATGCCATACAAAAACTTGCAAACATGTTTCTAGAGATAAAACTGAAGGTTGCTTAGCGCCTTATTCAATACTGGGATCTTGGTGAATTTAAGGAGTACTATGTCTAGAAGGAGGGAAGTTTATACTATATTGCATTTATAGATGACTTCTTCTAGTATACATGACAAAAAGTTTATCTTGAAAATCAAGGAATGAGAGCAGGAGACATGTTTTTGAAAATATAAAAGCTAGAGTTGAAAACCAACTTGACCGTAAGATAAAGAGACTTAGGGTCAGATAGGGGAGGACATATGAATCAATCTTTTTAGGAATTTTTGGTGATAATATACTGAGACCACTCCTCCATATTCATATGGAATTTAATGGAGTCGCTGAAGGGAAAAATAGAACCGCTAAGAAAAAATTGATGGAAATGTCAATGCTTGTGAGTTCAGATGCTCCTTGAACTTGTAGGGGAAGCTATTCTGTCTACATGTCACATTCAGAATAGGATACTCATAAGAAAACTGAAAACACATATGAGATTATGTGAAAGGTTATACACGTCATAACCTAAATATTTCAAAGTGTGGAGGTGTCATTGCAAAGTTCCATTTTGAATGAGGCCTAAAAGAAAAAATTAGGACGCTAGAACTGTAGATTGCATGTTCTTGGTTATGTCAAAATAAGTGATGCGATGTAGATTTCTTGTTCAAAAGACAATTAATCTAGTAGCTGAAAATTACTATTATTAAAAGTAAAAATTTGATTTCTTTGAAGATATTTTTTCCCTATGAAAGTTAGCTTTTGAAAAATCTAAGAATTCATAAGGACTCACAAGAAGTGGTTTGTGAGAGACTCACAATAAATCCCGAAAATTCTGAAAATCGAAATTGGAAGAGTAAAGAGATGAGAAGTTCACCAATTTGGTTGATGAATTTTACATATTGTCTTTTTTGGATAATGATCCAGTTACCTAGTATGAAGCAATATGCTCTAGAGACAGCACCATTTGGAGGAAGCGATCATTCGGAATTGGAATTCTATCCACATGTCGCAATCATACTTAGAAGGTGTTGAATTGCTACCTGTGCTAAACCTATAGGGATTGTAAGTGGACTTCAAAAGAAAGGCTTTAAAGCTGATGGTTCGGTTGAAAAGTATAGATGCTAGGTGTTAGCTAAAGGTTCACTCAGAAAAAAGACATAGATTATTTTTTGATAGCTTTTGCCCTGTAACTAGAATTTCTTCTATTAGAGTTTCTAATATCTTTGGGCAGCAATTCATAATTTAATTGTTTTATTAAATGGACGTCAAGATAGCTTTTTGATGGGCGATCTAGATGAAGAAATATATATGAATCACACCTGAGTGTACTATCGTACAAGGAAATTAAGCAAGAAGGTATGCAAGTTATATTAAGTCTTTGTATGGGTTGAAAACAAGCACCTAAAGCAATGCATGAAAATTTTGATAATGAATTGTTATCCAATGGTTATCATATAAATGATGGCAAATTAGTGTGTTTACTTAAAAGATTTGAGAATCATTAGTATGTCCATTATCTGGCCTTAATGTGGATGATATGCTGCATGCTGAGCCTAAGTCTGAATCAATAAGTGAAACAAAGAAGTTTTATCCCTCAGCCAGTTTGATATAAAAGGATCTGGGAGAACTGATGTAAATTCTTGGGCTTAAATCCCTTAGAATAATAGATGGTTTCACATTTGACTCAAGAACATTATGTCGAAAAGTTTTTGAAAATGTTTGAATATTATGATAGTAAGCCTGTGTCGACCCTTATGAGGAAAATGTTCAACTTAAGAAAAATAATTCACAAGTTGTTTCTCAACCCAAAATATGCCCAAATTATTGGAATCCCTTATGTACTGTTGAATTTTACAAAGACCTACCATAGCTTATGCAAGTGGGCAGATTAAGTAGATACACCCAGTTCCTGGTCAGTGAAGCATTGAGGACCCTAGAAAAGATTGATCAAGTATTAAAAGGCAACGCATTAATTAGGACTAAAAATTTGAAGGGTCTCACTAGTATTAGAAGGGTAGTGTGTATGCAGAACTGGATGCTCAGATTCATAACAGATCAAGTCTCCATATATATATATATATATGAGAAAACTGTAGGAGCACTAGCCAGCTCTTGTATGTGTGCGCTGCCTGGGTGTTTCTGAAAAAAACCAACGCGATCTCAATACAAGAGTTGAGCTGGCCTGCGCTCTCTCTCTCTCACCCCAAGAACACCCAGATCCCCAAATCTCTCCCCAATCTCTTAGATCCCCAATCCTCCTCGATCGATCTCTCTCGGATCAGAATCCCTCTTCCTCCCCCTCTCGATCTCTCTCAGATCCCCATTCCCCTCTCTCTCTCAGCTCCCCATTCCTCCACGAGATCTATCCCCCCACCGCCACTGAGCTCCTCCTCCACCACGAGCTCCACCCCCGCTAACTACCTGTCACGAGCCCACGAGATTCTTAGCCCCCCGCCACGGAGCTCTCTCCCCCACGAGAATCCTCTTCGCCCCCTCTCTCTCACCCGATCTATCGGATCCTCTCCGCCGACGGACCGAGCAGCGCACCGCCGACCGAGACAATTAGCGCACCGCCACCGATGCTGTCGATTGATAACAATCCCCGCGAGATTGAATCGGCACTGCAGGTAAAACTCGAACCCTCTATCGATCCCTTTGATGGGTCGTTTTTTCTTTAATTGGTTGTGCTGAAATTGGTGGCTATGGAGATGGGGTTGTCGATTCTGGGTGTAGAATGAATTGATGGGTTTGGTAGTTTTTATGCCCATTTCTGCTGTTATGTTGGTTTAGTTCATGTAATTCACTGATTTTCTTGTGTTTAGATTCAAACTGTAAGTGTATTATGACCTCTGACTCCAGTTAGTGATGATCAATATCCAGTTGCAACAGTTTAATTTTTTTGGCATTTCAATAATATTCTAAGTAAGCGCATAATTTATGATAGCAAGTAGTTTAGATAATTAAGCGAAGTCTTTTTTCCAAAAAGAAAAGAATTGTTTGAACCACTTAGGATCAATTGAAACAACCTTCTTACTCGAGGACGTATCAGATGTCATAACAAATTAGCCAACATTAGTGGCTTGAGGACTGGCAAATGCTTGCTTGCATAAGGACAGATTCTAGAGGAGAGCTCCTTTATTTTGTTTTTGTTTGGTGGTATTTGTTACTGCTAAGGTACAAAGGTTCTCTAAAGTCTAATTGTTCTAGTTTACACCAAGGTTGTCAATTACTACATCCAGTTCTTCCCATTATTTCCTTATTTTTATTAAATAAGTTTGGTATATATATTTCAGAGAATGCCCATTCATTTGAACTGCTTGCTCCTTGGCATTTTTTTAGACAAATTGCTTCGCTTATATGTTGTGTATGGTTGAATAATTGACTTGTCTTTGTTAGATAATGCTACACTATATATAGAACTGCATCTTCAATATTCACTTGTCTTTTTCCATTGATAATATCTTTTTAAGGCATAAATTTCCAGGTGATATAATGGCAAGAAAGAGTTTTTATGTTGTAAAGAGAGGTCGATGTTGTGGCATTTTTTATAATTGGGAGGAATGCAAATCTCAAGTTGATAGATTCCCAAATGCCTTCTACAAAGGGTATGCAACATATGAAGAGGCTTTGAGTGAATGGGAGAAGCACTTAAGCGCGCGTGATTCAGCATCCAGCTCAAGAGATATGCGTAATCTACCTGTTTGTGTTCAAGAGCAAATGTATCCATAGGGGCATAATCTTCTTCAAGACAAGGGACCACTTGGGGAAACTGCTATTTCCTCCATCCATGTTTTTGTATTAGGTTCAGTGTTTACAATTTTAATATTTCTAGTGTGTATCGTTGCAGTATTTGTTGGTTTCTCTATTGGGGGAAACATTTAATGTGATTCGTGTATGATTTTTCAATGTGAGAATAAGCTTGCATAACTTGGGTCATTTTGTACTTAGTTTGTACTCAATTATGAGCTTGTTTGTTTATAATTACATTTTCATTTTGTACATTGTTTCAATTACAATTACATTTACATTTTGTACTTGTTTGTTTCAATGTGAGAATCAGTGTTTACAATTACATTTTGTACATTGTTGAAAGGAAAAGCTAGTTTTATTTTGTACAAATTTTGGGTACTTGGTCAATATTGTTGGTGTTTGAGTATTGGGAATTGGTTGCTTGTTACATAATGTTAAGAGAGTGGATCATATGATGCTAGCTTAAATTCATGTTTCAAATAGAAGTCTATCATGGAGCATGATGGTTGGGCTGCAAATAATACTATTTCTTACCTGCACTAAATTTGAGCTAGCAGCAATACAGCAATTACATTTTGTCCAATTTAATTGGCCAGTGTTCATATGAGCTTGTCATGCGTAAAATCAAGCTTGCTGGGAATAAAATGCATTGCCAAGAACAAGGAAATATTAATTGTGCTCACAAGATTTCTTTTAGGCAAATAGAGGACATCTGTATTACCAATGAAACAAAAGACATTTGCATTTCTAAAGCCTGCAATACTCTACAATCAAGCTTTGAACAACCACAATAAAACTCATAATTCCCTCAGTTCTCGATATTACATTACATTTCTGGCTTTGAAAACAGTAGGTCATTGAAATTAAAAAATCTGTCCACAGTTATTCAGACATGTTGCGTAATCCATTGCAAAGAAGGTTGTGCCGTGCCCATCCATTTGATAATTCTTCTTTGTTTCCTCATCTTCTCACAAGATTCCTCTTCTTCTTCTCCACAACTTGGGTTAGCTGCAAATTTCATGACATATATTCATCAAATGAGACAATACATGGATAAGGTTAACTGTATTCTTCATATGACTTGAAAACAACTAAACTAAACATATAAGAAATTGTTAAGCACTAAATCATATGTATCACTGAATCATATGTATCACTGAATCATAAGTTCAACGGTCACTGAATCATATGTGTGTAGAATTGGCAGAATAGTTCAGAATCAGGCTGACTAAATGGCGCACGGTCGACCATGCCGGTCGACCGCCGCTGCGGTTTTGGGTTGGGTCTGTTTTCCAGACCCGTTTCGTTTGGGTTTTCTATAAATACCCAAACTTGGTTTTAGGGTTCGTAAGCAAGGGGTTTTAGCAGCCATTGAGGGTGAGTTCTTGGGCTTCTATTGTTGGAGCAATTGGGAGAGATCAAGAGTGATTTGTTGAGGGTTTTGGTGAGAGATTTGTAACCCTAGTTGTATCCCCTTGATTTCTAATAGTGAAAACTTCCCCCTCCTTGCCCCATGGACGTAGGCATCTTGCCGAACCACGTAAAAGTGGTGTTTGATTGTTTGTGCTATTGATTTTGATTGGTTCTTTATCTTGCTCGGCGATTGGTTTGGTTTCTCGAGGCACAACAATTGGTATCAGAGCTTCGGGCTACGCTTGGGCTATTTTGGAGGAGTAGATCGCTTTGGAAGTACATCTAGGGCTTCGTTTGGTGATAAAGGTAGGATTTTTTAGTAAAACATCGTCTTTTTCAGTTTGGATCTATTTCTCGTTTGTTTCCGCATTGGTTTGGTGGTGTTTTGAGATATATGGCTGAAAAAGATAAAAGTGGAGAGGGTTCTTCTGGTGTGAAGGCCGTCCAAAGTTTGAATATACATTCTATGAAAATAGATGTAGAAAAATTCAACGGCACAAATAATTTTGGACTTTGGAGATGCGAAGTCATGGATGCGCTAAATGCACAAAATTTGAAAGATACATTAGAGTTAGACGGGAAACCGGCCGACGTTGATGAAAAGGTTTGGAATAAAATGAATAGAACGGCGTGTGGTGTGATTAGGTCTTGCCTTACCCAAGACCTTAAATATGATGTGATGAATGAAACTTGGGCAAAGAAGATTTGGGAGGTCCTAGAGGGCAAATATTTGACAAAGAGCATCGAAAATCGTTTGCATTTGAAAAGGAGGCTTTATCGCTTCCAATTGAAGAAGGGGACATCCATTAGTGATCACATGAACCACTACACGAAGCTACTTGCAGATTTGACGAACGTTGATGTCATTTTTGAAGATGAGGATAAAGCATTGTTGTTATTGAGTTCCTTTCCCGATGAGGAATATGAGACCTTCGTCCTCACTCTTATTAATGGGAAGGCATCTCTTTCGTATAGTGAGGTCACCGCAGCCCTTGTGAACTATCAACTTCGAAAGAAGGATAAGGAGACTTCCATTGAGCCGGTTGCGGGGGCATTGGTTGCAGGAGCTAAAAGTCCAAACCGTGGGAGAAGATCGCAGTCTAGAGGGGGGCATCCTATAGTTGGTAGGAATCAGTGTACCTTTTGTAGAGAGGATGGACATTAGAAAGCCGAATGCCCAAAATTGTAAGCCGTGAAGAATAAAGGGAAAGCTATTCAAGCTTCAGAGGTAAATGTTGCCAAGGCTAGTGGCGATGTTTCAAATTCAGATTCTTCGGGCTATTCGTGCCCAGCTCATCCGTCAGTTGATGTTGCCGATTCCACCGAGCGGATGTTGGATTCTGGTGCTACTTACCACATATGCCCTAGAAGAGATTGGTTCTCCAGCTTTCAGGAGTTGGAAAGAGGGGATGCTGTTCTCATGGGTAATAATCACAGATGCCCTATTTGTGGTATTGGTACCGTTCAGATTCGGATGAGTGACGGGATGATCCGGGAGTTGTCTGATGTGAGATTTGTTCCTCAACTGAGGAAAAACATCATTTCACTTGGGGTATTGGAGGCAGCAGGCTATAGGGTGACTTTGGTAGATTCTTGCTTGAAGGTCACATCGGGGTCCATGGTTGTGATGAAGGGAGTCAGGCGGAGTAACTTGTATTATCTGCTTGAGAGCACGGTAGTTGATAGGGCGCTGACTACTTCTATGGCTAGACTGTGGCATTGTTTGGTGCTGGGATATATTATTGGTTATGCTGTGTACAGATTGTTGAGGAGTGCTATGACCTGCAGATTGAAGTTCTGTGAGCACACTGGGATGAGCGAGGAGACCGAGGTGGAGTTTAGCACTTCTATCCACCGATCGAGGGGTCTTATTGGAGGTGTTCAGTCAGGCATTGGGGGGCCTTCCATGGGGTCTTATTGGAGGTGTTCAGTCAGGCATTGGGGGGCCTTCCATGTATGCATCAGTGGGAGGTAATGATTATTTTGTTTCCTATGTATGCATCAGTGGGAGGTAATGATTATTTTGTTTCCTATGTTAGGGATTGTACTAGGCATATTTGGGTTACAACCAAGTCCCGTTGGTATAAAGCCCTAGTAGTCCACAATAGTTGGAGGAGGTGTATGGGCAGAAAGGTTACCAGTCATACTTGTTCTAGTAGGGGAGTCCTTTCTTGCATTGGTACCGAGCTTATGGTAGTTGGAGACACTTCAGAGGAGAGGAGACAGTGGGGCGACGTGATGAGATGGAGTATTTAGTGAGCCGTTCTTTTCTGGAGGAGGATCAGTATTGGTTGTCAAGCAGCGGACTGGTATTCAGGCTTTGACAGGTTTGGGTCATCTTATGAGGTTGCCGACTGCTGCGTATAGAGTTGTTAGATCTGGTGGAGCTGCTTCAGTTTTTTATTGGCGTCGGATATTTGGCTACCCAACACTTGGTCACATCGTGGATGTGAGATTGGATCCGATTACGCATTTGGGATCCAGAGGCTCGTTCGGCTATCAGTGGGGAGCTTCTAAGTTTGGTCTGAGCAGGTTTGTCACTTTGGACTCTCGGCAGGTGGAGAGTATTGATCAGGTCAGAGGGATATCGCAGCGGGTGGAGGTTGATGCTACTCCACATTGGGTGGGGATTTCCCCACATACTCCAGGTCATTTTGCATTGGTTGGGATTCCAGCTGAGGTAGCACAACGTGGGAGTCATTTATTTATGGGTGCAGATGATGAGGTGGTTGATTTGGATGCAGCTGGTAGATACGTTTTGGATACGGCCATTGTTTCACCTCAGGTGGAGGTGTTCGGATCGCTTTAGTTTGGGGTCGTTGATGATGCTATCAGCCGCAAGATGGATTGAGGGCCTTTGGAGGCCAATGGTGAACTACGTGAAGACTTGATTCCTTGGAGAGGATACGTAGGCAGTCAGTTTTCTGATGCAGCCGATTTGGTGAGTAGACACAGTTGGTTTGGGGTTGAGTGTTCACACTCCCGTTTGGGTCTCGACGTGTTGTGGATGGAGTCCGTTGTCATGAGTCCGTTGTCATGGCGTACTGGATGCAGCAGTTGAGGCATTGGTTTGATCGGTGTCGGCTCAGTTTGGTAGAATCTTGGTCGACCGTCAAGCTAAAAATTCCCGCGGTTGACCGCCACGGTCGACCGCCGAACTCTCTGGACGTTTGGATCAGCCGCTGGATGGAGGGCGGTCGACCGGTCCGGTCGACCGCGATGGATCGCGGTCGACCGTGCCGGTCGACCGCCGAAGCGGTTTTGGGCTGGATCTGTTTTCAGACCAGTTTCGTTTGGTTCTTCTATAAATACCCAAACTTGGTTTTAGGGTTTGTAAGCAAAGGGTTTTAGCAGCCATTGAGGGTGAGTTCTTGGGCTTCTATTGTTGGAGCAATTGGGAGAGATCAAGAGTGATTTGTTGAGGGTTTTGGTGAGAGATTGTAACCCTAGTTTGTTCCTCTTGATTTCTAATAGTGAAAACTCCCCCTTCCTTGCCCCGTGGACGTAGGCATCTTGCCGAACCACGTAAAACTGGTGTTTGATTGTTTGTGCTATTGATTTTGGTTGTGGTTTATCTTTTTCTTGGCTATTGGTTTGGTTTCTCGAGGCACAACAGGCGTGAAGAGAGTGAGAAAGATGGAGTCCCGCTCACTATTTTGTCTCTCTCTCTCTTTTAATCATTGATTGCAGGACAATGGCTAGCAAAATCCTTTTTTTCCTAACATAATAAAATCATGTTACCTTAGTACACATATAATTATCTCAAAGAGTGGGGGGAAGTTAATGTGTCTTGTTTAATGTAATAATAAAGTTGAAGCATATATTATTTGATTTGGACAATCTGTATTATTTCTTAACTTATTGTAGATGAAAAAAAAGACAGTCTACTCAAAATCCTTAATCTCACCATATTTTCGGAGTTTTTATGTAGTAAAAAAGTCTTTCAAATGATATAAATTATAGCAACTCAGAATCATATCTTATAAATCTTTAAAAGTATATATTTTTTGAAATGTATTTCTTTTCATTATGGAATTTGTATCCCATCTATGGGATGCAAATCATGCAATGTTATGATTGATATACCAGAAGCATAAATGCGTGGTAAACATTATAATAAAAACTCTGGCTGCTCACTTATTTGATTTGAAGCAGGGAGACATAGACCATTAATTTTTGCTACACCTCTTTTGATTTTAATCCAACATTTATCTAGTGAAATGCTGTTAAAAGGCACCCAAGTTGGCATTCTTATTAATGGATTTGGATCATCTCCACTACAAAAAAGTATTGGAGAGAACACTACTTTTAATCTCAAGCGTTGATTATTTAGTAGGCGGTTATGATACAATCTAAATCTAACACTTACCATACCCCCGTGTATTGCACTCATTCCTAATTTGCACTAAAAGAAAAAATCATAACCATCAACTAGATAATCAATGGCTGTGATTATGTAGTGGTCCCTTCACTATTTTTTTTGTAGTGGAGAGGATCCGAATCCCTTATCACCAATTTGGTAATGGAATTCATCATAATCTGCTTTTGCTTAATTGCATCTAATGAATATTTTTTTGGCACTGTTCATTTGGTTCTCTCCACATGAACGCCTTTCCTTAAATGGCTTTTCAGAGGATAATGAAGATTATTCGTTCTTGCAGTTTAAGGATATTATTGCTGGGCATGTAAGCCAAGATTCTTCCATAAATATATTTTTCTTCAACCAAACACTTTGCATGGGTTGGCATAAATCTTTCATAAAAGAACCCAATAAAATGACAAAGAAAAGAAAGCAAAGTCTCAATTGAAGAGATATCACAAGAAATTATCTTATCTTAATTCAACCTTTGATCATTTTGCAGGCCAGACAGAAGCCCACTTAATTGGATTAAACTCATTCAATAGCTGATCTTGTTGCTTAGTGTCCAAACTCAACTCCACTTCAACATTTTTTTTGGCGTAAAAATTAATATCTATAACATAGCATCCTAAGGATTAGACCCATTGCATGATTCCACTCTAAAGCTTCATCCCAATTTTAGGTCCCCACCTAAATTTGGGACATAAAATCCTAAGAATTATTGAGAGAGAGAGAGAGAGAAGAGAGAGAGAGAGAGAGAAGCAGAAAGTAGGGATTAGTCAATAACCCTAGATGGATTGCCGTCCCTCTATATATCTCACAAAATACATTATGCTATTGCATGTACACCCTTTTTACAATATAATCCCTCTCATATACACTATTACTCCCTCAATTCGATAGGGATGTTGAACTGACAGATTGGAATTCAAGAACAAAAACTGTTGAGCCGACAATCTTTTTGTAAAATATCCGCTAACGGAAGGTGAGTAGGAACACAACAAATACTAGATCACCATGAACAACTCTTTCTAAAAAATAATGATATTCAACCTCCATGTATTTGCTTCGATTATGAAGCACAGGATTAGTAATGATATAGGTAGCACTAACATTTTTGATGGAAAGTTAATGTGTCCAGACATAGTAAACACCTACTTGCTATAGTAAACCGTAGCAACAACACTGTAACCACAGTGCGCACCTACCACAAACTCACATATATATAGCTCTCCCTATCGTTAAGTTTAGATCATCCCCAGTGTCTCCAATTAAGAGTAAAAAGAAAGAGAGAGGGAGAGAGAAAGACAGAAAAATAAAGAGAGTTTCTCCTTGAGAAGAGATGTTGTAACTCCTAAATTTTTCTCATAGTGGATTCTTCTACCCTTACCCGTGGCTTTTACCCCAAATTCATTTAAGAGGGTTTTTACATAAATCTGTGTGTTTATTTTATTACTTCTGCTCTACTATTTACCCTGATCTTGCTCTATTGGGCCCTGAGTTTGTCCCAACAAGTGGTATCAGAGCCTAATTTAGGGTGAGTGTATCAACTTATCGTATGCTCTGTGGCTGCCATCAAATGTGGATCCTCAACATCATAAAATAAGTTAGATTATTATTTACCCTTTGAAGGCGACAAACACTATTTATGAGTACGGTGCTGTTCATAAATACGACACTATTCATAAGTGCAGTACTATTTATGGATATGATTATTGTTCATAAATACAGTTACTGTTTACGTGAAATAATAAGAAGCTACTGTTCGTGGTAGAGGCAATGGCGACGAAGTTCAAGATCGACAAATTCAAGGGAAATAATTTCTCACTGTGAAAGTTGAAGATAAATGCTATCTTAAAAAAAGATAATTGCCTATCGGCCATCGGTGCAAGGCCAGATGACATCACAGATGATAAGTGTTAGGTCTCGTGTTTTGATGATGATTTATAAACCACATTGTCACGCCCCGCTTCCCAAAATACCGGAGAAACGGAACGTGAACAAGCCCGCGACGTATTAGATTAAGGAGGTTAAATAAAAATAAATATTTATCCTCAACCTAATACGCTAAGCGTCTAGAAATAAATACAATGCGAAGTCATAGGTCCCCGATCACAATCAGTAAGAATATAATGAACAACACAGAATAAAATAATACATATCACAATGGATATTCATCCCAGACATAATATTAGGGTCAACATGCCCTTATACAAAACTATCTGAATGAAATACCGGAGAATATAAAAATACACTGAACAAAAGGAAATGAAAGTGCTACAAAACAAACTGAAAGGAATGACTAAGCTTCGGCTTCTTCTTCTACTACGTCTGCAAGGCACTCCCGCTGAGAATCCTCTGGGTCCTGCTTCCTCTAAGTCTGACGTACACCAGAGAAAACAGGTGTACGTCAGGGTGCATGGCACACGACAAGACCCCACAAAAGAAAAGAACGAACGAAAACCCAGCGAAAAATGATACGATAACTGAAACGACAAAAGAACGTGCAACTGGTAATCCAACAAAATCACATGCAATCCACTACCAAAACATGATAATCATAAGAATCCGTAAATCAATCGGGTAACGAAATCATGCAGCTAGCGATCAAAATAATCATCCAAGTCACAAGGTCATACAACTAGATGGAATTAATATTTAAAAATCTACAACTCGAGACGTAGTACGTCGAGCGAAATAATCCAAACAAGGAAACCCTCATGTATATGCCATATGTCTCAAATTGTAAATAAATAAATATCAATCCCGATCTATGTACGAAGAGAAACACAACTAGCCTACATCTCACAAGAAATCATACCTAGCCAAGAAACAAGGTCATGTAACTAACCATCTTATAACAGGTCATTGGTCATATCTCACACAGAGTCAACGCTCCTGTCATCAGATACTGACTGTTCACAATTCCCCTACGTGCTGTAAAACCCCGAAAATTTCTACAAAAAATATATGTGAATTATTAATAGTAAATATTTTCCTTGTGATGAATAATCATATATATACACATATATATGTCATATGAATGTAATTGTCTGTGTTTGAGAACCCAACAAGTGATTTTAAGTGAGAGAAATTGAGTGTTATGGCTAGCGTGCGAAATGCCCAGCAGTAGGCATTATTGTGCTGCGCGGTCGACCGACGCGGTCGACCGCACAGCGGTCAGAGAGCTTCTAGGTTTTGTTTTCTTTGCGGTTTTATTTCGGGTCTTTTGGGTTTCGGGTCGGGTTAGGGAGTTAGTATTTATACCAACTCAACCCAGGAGAGCCTCTCTTGACCTCAGGCTCAAAAACCCTAGCCCCCATCTCTCAAATCTCAAACCCTAGCTGGATTTGGTACTTAGGAGGAGATCTGGAGGATTTTTCAGCGGGATTTTGGATTGGCAGCGTAGAGAATCAACCTCCTGCAGATCTAGGGCTTTCGTCAACACCCAAGGTGAGTATCATCTCGCCTAATCCCTCACCCCTATTTTATATGATTTTCTTTTGGATTTTCATGAGTTTTGATGAGCCAAAAACGTACTTTTGTATAAAGATGGATTCTTTATAATATGGATTCCAAGTCTCAAACGTTTCAGTTTATAAAATCTCACAAATGTTCCGTTTATTTAAGATCTAGATCTGAAAATTTCCTAAACAAGAGTTATATCATTTTTTACAGTCATTAAGAATGTTTTGGGTTTGTTCTTATGGATTTAAAACAATGAAAAGGTAGTTTTCAGACTTTGGATTCGTTGTTTATCTTCAGCATTTTTCTTTTGAATCGTTAAAACCCTTGTTAGCGTAGAATAACAAATTTTTGTTCTAGGTTTTGAGCTGACAGCAACCCAGATTTGTGTTTCTGTCCACTTGGCGGTCGACCGCTCAGCTCGTGTTAAGGCTTCGGTCGACCGTGAATTATTTCGGTCGACCGCGACGTTCTTTCGGTCGACCGCAAATTATTTCGGTCGACCATGACGTTCTTCCGGTCGACCGCCAGTCGCATATCAGAGTGCGGTCGACCGGTGTGGTCGACCGCCGCACTGTCTGTTGTGTTTTCCTGTTCTGGATATTTTTGGGTGTTTTACTCATGTTCGAGGGTTTGCCTGGACTATCTGACTTTGGTATTTAGTCTCACTATGTATCCACGCAGGATAGATGACCTAAGGGTATAATTTGGGGGCTTAGACACTGATTTAGTGTGGATTAATAGAAGTAGACTTCACTATATATATCATAGCGATATTTTTACTATTTTAGTCCTCGTGTTGGACTATAATCCATAAAAGTACTCGTGTTGGACTATAATCCATTTCAGTCCTCGTGTTGGACATTTGCCACTTTCTCTATGAGTGGGATACTACCATATATATAGTTCCTGTTTTCGGACATAGTTCTTAACCCTGCATATGACCTTCTCGCAGAAGTTCACGACATGATTTTGACATGACACTTATGCAAATTTTAACATGATATTCATGTAGGCTATGATATGGCACTGCGCTTGTGTTCTGAGATTAGTTGTATTTCTTTTATTATTGTTCCTGTATTAGAACCTCGGGTTTGGTGATTAGGGGTTTACAATTTGAGATATAAGGTATATACATGAGGGTTTCCTTATTTGGATTATTTCGCTCGACATACCTATTCTCGTGTTGTAAATTTCTAAATACTAAAACCCTCTTTTTGATCTATTATATATTAACTGTATTTTTCTTATACAACGAGCCCTTTTCCCTTGGGGTTGGTTGTGATGTTACTCGCTAGCGCTTTGACGCTCGTTGTCCCTCCCCCTTTCAGGTCATGAGCCAGGAGCACGGAGAGTCGCAGGTTGATAGCGGACCACTTTAGTGTTCAGCTTTACTTTCTAGCTATGTATTATTTTCTTTGAGCTCCACTGTAGCGTGGTTAGACATTTGAGGGTATTATTCTAGAATTTATAAAGGCGGAGTGCCTTATTTATTCTTGTCAGATATTTGTATTTGAGAATTGTGACTACTCCAGTTTATTTATTCAGACATTGACTATGTACTTCCATTTGTTGGATGATGAGATATTTATTTGATCACTATCATTTCATCAGCCCTTCGTGTATCATCTTTTACTTGCTTTTGTACCTACACCTGTTATTGATTCTACTAGACAGATGTTAATTGTGATGGTGAAACATGTTATTGCACGGTGTGGTGCATGGCAGGGTTGACATTCTTGGTTTCACCTTGGAGCAGCCTTGTGTGAACCCAGGGGCGTCACAGTTGGTATCAGAGCTCTAGTTCCAGTATCCTTTGGATCATCCTGTGTCGAGTCGTGGAGCTAGGATAGAGTTTCCTAGGATTCATGTATAGAGTCCGTAAGGATTTCCTAGTATGAGTGAGGACGATATATGCGTATATCTCAAAATTTGAGAATTTTTTTATGACAACTATTTTTGTATAAGTTTAAGGTATTTGTGCAAATACTATATGTTGTGAAAATTTTATTGTGATACGCTATTTATAGAAGTCTATTTTGACTCATGAATTCTTATTTTCTTATGAGCAGAGAGATGGCAGGACGTGGTAGACCTCGTACCAGGAGAGCTACCTAGGCAGAGTCACAGCAGACTCCATCAGAGCAGCAGCCAGCTCAGTCCGAGCCTCAGCAGGCGACCTCCAGAGGTCGCGCCTGCAGCCATTCCTCTAGCAGTCCCAGATAGGACCACAGAGCAGGAGGCTTGGCTCCGTATAGTGGAGAGGTATCAGAAGATGAGGGCACCAGAGTTCCAGGGGTCACCAGACCCTCTTTCAACCCATAAGTGGAAGGAGGATGTGGGCAGTATTCTAGACATACTCGGTGTAGACTCAGTCCAGAAGCAGAGATTGATATCCTATAGCCTGAAGGGAGATGCCGGGAGATGGTACCGACTGCAGTTTGCTCCAGAGCAGAGGATGACCCTCACATGGGAGGACTTCATTTACTTCTTTGATGGGCAGTACGTTTCTTCAGCAGCACGGACTGGGAAGGAGCTCGAGTTGTCCCATTTGACTCAGGGAGACATGTCAGTTGCAGACTTTGAGAGCAGGTTTATGGAGCTGTTGCATTTCACGGGAATGTGGCAGACAGGAGAGCGTCATGCTCAGATGTTCTTGGCAGGGCTTCGCCCTAATATCCGCTGGTACCTCGTGTCCAGGAGATTTTATTCAGTCAGGGAGGTAGCTGAGGCTGCCACTTCTCAGGAGATTGAGACTTCTATGTTCCAGAAAGACAAGGAAGGGAAGGCCAAGACCGGACAGAGTGGGGACAAGGGCAAGAACAAGAGAGGTTTTTCTGGACATCAGCAGCAGCATCAGGGCCCTTATAAAAGGGGACCCCAGCAGGAGCAGAGAGCGCATCAGCAGCGCAAGTTCCAGGGATCCTGTTTTAACTGTCACAAGGTCGGACATAAGGCATCAGAGTGCCGCAGCGCACCAGCAGGAGCCCAGCAGGGCAAAGGTCCGAACTAGCAGCAGTAGCAGCGCCAGCAGGGTAGAGGTCAGGGCCAGCAGAACAGGCTTGAGGCACCGCCAGCAGCTCAGAGGACTGAGGGACAGATTCAGGCAGTTCAGGATGTTTCCCAGGGACAGATTATCCCATATTCTCCAGCACCATCAGCGGAACAGTCTTCAGCCACGGGCAGGGTATATGTAGTGGTTCCTCGTGATCATGGCGCCAGCGGAGCTGTACTGGAGGGTACGTTCTTTGTGAACTCTCTTCCCGCCCGTATTCTTTTCGATTTGGGAGCTTCGCATTCATTCATCTCGCATGCATTTATGACTAGACTCCAGCTCGTATCTCAGCCTCTAGACACCCCTCTATCTGTTTCCACCCCTTTAGGTGAGGTATCGCTTCTGGAGAGCGTTTGTAGGAGGTGTACCGTCAGTCTAGACGAGTCGGAGTTCATAGTGGATTTGATAGTGTTGCATATGTCCGAGTTCGATGTCATTCTTGGTATGGATTGGTTGTCTTCCTACCATATTAGTATTGACTGCTTTGCGAAGACAGTCAAGTTGCGAGCGTCCGATGGGTCCGAGATGATTGTAGCTACCTCTCAGGGCAACCGATTTGCGGAGTCATTTCTGGCATACATCGAGGAGGTGATGCGACAGGATCAGGGAGCCGAGTTATTGGAGACTAGAGTTGTCTCAGATTATCAGGATGTCTTTCATGACATACCTGGGTTACCTCCTGTGAGAGAGGTTGAGTTCTGTATTGAGTTGCTGCCAGGCACAGCCCCGATATCCCGCGCACCCTATCTCATGGCACCAGCTGAGATGAGAGAGCTGCAAACCCAGTTAGACGAGTTGCTAGCTCATGGTTTTATTCGCCGGAGTTATTCTTCGTGGGGCGCGCCGGTCCTCTTCGTGAAGAAGAAGGATGGTAGTATGAGATTATGCATAGATTATCGAGAGTTGAACAAGGTCACTATCCAGAATAGGTACCCACTACCTAGGATTGATGACTTGTTTGACCAGTTGCAGGGTGCGCAGTATTTCTCAAAGATTGATCTTCGTTCTGGCTATCATCAGTTACGGGTTCGGGAGATGGATATTCCCAAGACCGCCTTTCTTACTCGATATGGTTCTTTCGAGTTCTTGGTCATGCCATTTGGGTTGACCAATGCACCTGCGGTATTCATGGACTTGATGAACCGGGTGTTCCGTCCCTTCTTAGATCAGTTTGTGATCGTTTTCATCGATGATATCCTCATTTACTCGAGGTCGGAGGCGGATCATGAGGAGCATCTACGGATAGCATTAAGGACTCTTCAGGAGCATCAGCTGTATGCTAAGTTCAGCAAGTAAGAGTTTTGGCTTTCAGAAGTTAGATTTCTTGGCCATGTCATCAGTCGAGAGGGTATAGCAGTGGACCCGACTAAGGTCACGACAGTCCTTGATTGGGAGCCACCGAAGACGGTGACAGAGATTCACAGCTTTTTGGGCTTAGCTGGATATTATAGGAAGTTCATTCAGGACTTCTCGAAGATTTCGACGCCTATTACACACCTTACGAAGAAGGGTGTACAATTCATATGGAGCATGGAGTGCTAGAAGGCCTTTGATATTTTGAAGACTAAGTTGACTACAGCGCCGGTTTTGACTATTCCGAGCAGTGACAGGACATTTGTTGTGTATACAGATGCATCATTGGCAGGCTTAGGAGGCGTATTGATGCAGACTCAGAGAGTGGTGGCCTATATCTCACGGCAGTTGAGGGTGCATGAGCAGAACTATCCCACTCATGACTTGGAGTTAGCAGCAGTGGTGTTTGCACTGAAGTCATGGAGGCACTACTTGTATGGAGTGCAGTTTGAACTATTCACAGACCATCAGAGTCTGAAGTACCTCTTTTCTCAGAAGGAACTCAATCAGAGGCAGAGGAGGTGGATTGAGTTTATCAAGGACTACGAGTTCGCGATTCAGTATCATCCAGGGAAGGCGAACGTCGTAGCAGATGCTTTGAGTAGGAAGCGTCGGCATCGGGTTGCGGCTTTGAGGTGTTCCTTGTACAGAGATCTTATCACTCTTAGCCAGTTTGATATTAGACCCGAGATTGGAGGAACCAGTGCATTCTTGGGAGCTATGTCAGTGCAGCCATCTTGGAGTGACAGGGTTGTCAGAGCTCAGTTGGAGGACTCTTGGATTCAAACCCGTAAGGGGGAGATTTCCAAAGAGCCTAAGGTGGACTGGACCATTGGAGCAGATGGAGGATTACGGATGAAGGGTAGATTGGTCATGCCAGCCAGTGCAGAGTTGAAGAGGGAGTTATTTGACGAGGCGCACCGTACTTGGTACACAGTACATCCAGGGACTACTAAGATGTACAAGGACCTGAAGAGGCATTTCTGGTGGAGTGGTATGCGGAGAGAGATTGCAGACTATGTGGCTAGATGTTTTACCTGTCAGCAGGTGAAGGCAGAGCATCAGAGACCGGTAGGGGCACTGCAGCCTTTACCCATTCCAGAGTGGAAGTGAGCAGATATTTCCATGGATTTTATTATGGGGTTGCCGAAGTCGAAGAAGGGGAATGATTCAGTTTGGGTGATAGTGGACCGGTTGACGAAGTCAGCACATTTTATTCCAGTGAGGACCACTTATACAGCCGAGACTTATGCGAGAATCTTCATTCGGGAGATAGTTTGACTTCACGGAGTACCGGACACGATCGTGTCAGATCGAGGATCGGTTTTCACTTCACACTTTTGGAGGAGTTTTCAGGACTCATTTGGCAGCACGCTATCTTATAGCAGTGTATTTCACCCCCAGACGGATGGCCAGACGGAGAGGGTGAATCAGGTGTTGGAGGACATGTTGCGGGCATGTGTTATTGACTTTCAAGGTAGTTGGGAGGATCATATTCCACTGGTAGAGTTCGCTTATAACAATAGTTATCAAGCGACGATCGGTATGGCCCCGTATGAAGCATTGTATGGGAGACCTTGTAGATCACCGATATGTTGGGCCGAGCCGGAGGATAGCTTGATGCTTGGGCCGGAGCTAGTGAGGCAGACCACTGAGAAGGTAGCTTTGATCAGGGAGCGGATTTTAGCCGCTCAGAGTCGGCAGAAGAGCTATGCAGATAAGAGGCGAAGACCCCTAGAGTTTCAGGTTGGAGATTTGGTTATGCTTAAGGTATCGCCTATGAAAGGCGTACAACGATTCGGAAGGCGAGGGAAGCTTGCACCGAGATATATTGGGTCTTTTCAGATCCTAGAGCGCATTGGAGCTGTGTCATACAGACTAGATCTTTCAGCATCGATGTCTAGTATACACAACGTGTTCCATATTTCTATGCTTAAGAAGCACTTGCATGATGAGGAGCAGCAGCGAGTATTGGATGCACCGGAGATCAAGCTTCAGGATGATTTGACTACTATTGAGATTCCGGTTCGTATTCTTGCTAGAGAGGACAAGAGGCTTAGAAACAAGGTAATTCCCTTGGTGAAAGTTCAGTGGAACCGAGGAGGCATCGAGGAGATTTCTTGGGAGCGCGAAAAGGACATGCGTCGTGACTACCCACACTTGGTTGAGCAGGTAAATAAATTCTCATTATGGTTACATATCTTAACTTATGTGCATATCTTTGGTTATGTTTGCATTTAACGCTATAATGAGAATACTTTCGCTTAATTTTTAATCTTTTGGAACACATGGTATATGTATGGGGGGTTCCTTGTTTGGATTTTTCGCCCGATGTACTAGTTCCACTAGATTAGGTTTGAGCGAGAATATTATTATTTTAGATCGTTAAGTGTAAATATCTCTATAAGGTTATCTAAGAGTTCATATTTCAAGTTCGCATGATTTTCGAATTTCGAGGACGAAATTCTTTTTAGGGGGGAAGAATGTAAAACCCCGAAAAGTTCTACAAAAAACATATGTGAATTATTAATAGTAAATATTTTCCTTGTGATGAATAATCATATATATACACATATATATGTCATATGAATGTAATTATCTGTGTTTGAGAACCCAACAAGTGATTTTAAGTGAGAGAAATCGAGTGTTATGGCCAGCGTGCGAAATGCCCAGCAGCAGGCATTATTGTGCTGTGCGGTCGACCGACGCGGTCGACCGTGGCGGTCGACCGACGCGGTCGACCGCACATCGGTCAGAGAGCTTCCAGGTTTTGTTTTCTTTGCAGTTTTGTTTCGGGTCTTTTGGGTTTCGGGTCGGGTTAGGGAGTTAGTATTTATACCAACTCAACCCAGGAGAGCCTCTCTTGATCTCAGGCTCAAAAACCCTAGCCTCCATCTCTCAAATCTCAAACCCTAGCTGGATTTGGTACTTAGGAGGAGATCTGGAGGATTTTTCAGTGGGATTTTGGATTGGCAGTGTAGAGAATCAACCTCCTGCAGATCTAGGGCTTTCGTCAACACCCAAGGCGAGTATCATCTCGCCCAATCCCTCACCCCTATTTTATATGATTTTCTTTTGGATTTTCATGAGTTTTGATGAGCCAAAAACGTACCAATCCCTCACCCCTATTTTATATGATTTTCTTTTGGATTTTCATGAGTTTTGATGAGCCAAAAACGTACTTTTGTATAAAGATGGTTTCATGAGTTTTGATGAGCCAAAAACGTACTTTTGTATAAAGATGGATTCTTTATAATATGGATTCCACGTCTCAAACGTTTCAGTTTATAAAATCTCACAAATGTTCCGTTTATTTAAGAGCTAGATCTGAAAATTTCCTAAACAAGAGTTATATCATTTTTTACAGTCATTAAGAACGTTTTGGGTTTGTTCTTATGGATTTAAAACAATGAAAAGGTAGTTTTCAGTTTTTACAGTCATTAAGAACGTTTTGGGTTTGTTCTTATGGATTTAAAACAATGAAAAGGTAGTTTTCAGACTTTGGATTCGTTGTTTATGAAAAGGTAGTTTTCAGACTTTGGATTCGTTGTTTATCTTCAGCATTTTTCTTTTGAATCGTTAAAACCTTTGTTAGCGTAGAATAACAAATTTTTGTTCCAGGTTTTGAGCTGACAGAAACCCAGATTTGGGTTTCTTTCCACTTGGCGATCGACCGGAGCGGTCGACCGCTGAGCTTGTGTTAAGGCTTCGGTCGACCGCGAATTATTTCGGTCGACCGCGACGTTCTTTCGGTCGACCGCAAATTATTTCGGTCGACCGCGACGTTCTTCCGGTCGACCGCCAGTCGCATATCAGAGTGTGGTCGACCGGTGCGGTCGACCGCCGCACTGTCTGTTGTGTTTTAATGTTCTAGATATTTTTGGGTATTTTACTCATGTTCGAGGGTTTGCCTGGACTATCTGACTTTGGTATTTAGTCTCACTATGTATCCACGCATGATAGATGACCTGAGGGTATAATTTGGGGACTTAGACACTGATTTAGTGTGGATTAATAGAAGTAGACTTCACTATATATATCATAGCGATATTTTTACTATTTCAGTCCTCGTGTTGGACTATAATCCATAAAAGTACTCGTGTTGGACTATAATCCATTTCAGTCCTCGTGTTGGACATTTGCCACTTTCTCTATGAGTGGGATACTACCATATATATAGTTCCTGTTTTCGGACATAGTTCTTAACCCTGCATATGACCTTCTCGCAGAAGTTCACGACATGATTTTGACATGACACTTATGCAAATTTTAACATGATATTCATGTAGGCTATGATATGGCACTGCGCTTGTGTTCTGAGATTAGTTGTATTTCTTTTATTATTGTTCCTGTATTAGAACCTCGGGTTTGGTGATTAGGGGTTTACAATTTGAGATATAAGGTATATACATGAGGGTTTCCTTGTTTGGATTATTTCGCTCGACGTACCTATTCTCGTGTTGTAAATTTCTAAATACTAAAACCCTCTTTAGTAAGATCAATGATTTTAGATCTATTATATATTATCTATACTTTCTTATACAACGAGCCCTTTTCCCTTGGGGTTGGTTGTGATGTTACTCGCTAGCGCTTTGACGCTCGTTGTCCCTCCCCCTTTCAGGTAACGAGCCAGGAGCCCGGAGAGTCGCAGGTTGATGGCGATGCATTTTAGCTTCAGCTGTCTAAGGAGCCCGGAGAGTCGCAGGTTGAAGGCGACACGCTTTAGTGTTCAGCTGACTATTTTTAGATATGTTTTATTTTGGAGCTCCACTGTAGACTTTGTTTAGATGTTTGAGGACTTTATTCTAGATGTTGTAAAGGCTGTGTGCCTTATTTCCTTTACTCAGACTTATTGTATTTGAGATTTGATAAGAACTCCCGTTTATTCATTTCAGATATTGACTTTGTATTTCTATATGTTGGATGATGAAATATCATTTTGATCTCTTTCATTTCATCAGTATTTCTTGTATTATCTTTTACTTGCTTTTGTACCTACACCTGTTGTTGACTCTACTAGATAGATGTTAATTGTGATGGTGAAACATGTTATTGCAAGGTGTGGTGCATAGCAGGTTTGACATTCTTGGTTTCACCTTGGACTGCAGCCTTGTGTGAACCCAGGGGCGTCACACATGCATCCAATACCGCGTGTAAAAAATTTTGTATCTCCTTTTGGAGAGGAGTGTTACTCTTAATTGAGAAGACCTTATAAATTTATAACTTTTTGTTACAATTAATAAAAGCATTTTTTTACCACTTTAAATTTTTTCTCTTTGTTGGATGATGAAGATGGAGATGAAGATTAATTTGGAGGTTTGTTTTTCTACAAATTCACTGACTAAAGTGACTACACGAATTCACTTTAACCCAACAAACCAACCCCAGTGACTACACGAATTCACTGGCGCGAGTCTGGAAGATACATCAACAGTCTTATCCGATCACATGAACACTGACTTCCCCATCCCAACTCTTCTCTTTTTCTAAGTTAACCATAATCCTCATTGGAAACTCGGGTTCACCGCCTAAACCAGTCAACACACTCACACATGTCACTAAGTCTGTTCATGACGCACGAGATTACTAAGTCATGAACTACTAAGGGTTCTCAAACACAACATGGGCATTACATAGCGGACATGTCAAAATACATTAAATAAATGCAAAACGTGAAATGTGATCATAGACAGTAAAACATACATGCAGTCCGGTTTTAACAATATCTTGTTATCCAGCCCTCTAAACTATTCATACAAAAACATAAATTACTTAAAATCCGAAATAGATAATTATTTTTGCAAATAATTCATTTAGATCATCATAATTAAGAATCAGAAATAATCTTCTGAAAAATAATTTATTTACTTCCAAATAATTCCTTGTACAATATAATTTATTTTAATTTAATTTCAAAATAATCCATTTTTCTAAAATAAGTTCTTTTCTCATTATAATAATTTAAAATAATCTTTTAAATAATAAAATTCAAAAACAAGATAAATTCTCATTAATTCAAAATATTCTATTTTCCTAAATAATTTCTTTTTAAAAATATTCATCATTCTAAAATTATTTCTTCCACAAGATAATTTCTAAAAATTATTATAATTATTCTAAAATGGTTCTTTTTCCAAGATAATTAAAAATTATTATAATTATTCTAAAATGGTTCTTTTTCCAAGATAATTCCTTTTAAATTATTATAATTTTCCTAAAATGATTTCATTCTCCTAAAATGGTTCTTTTTCCAAGATAATTCCTTTTAAATTATTATAATTTTCCTAAAATGATTTCATTCTTAGATAAAATCTTTTTAATTGATATAATTATCCAAAAATAATTTTGCTGTCGAAATAATTTCTTTTAATTCATTATAATTATTCTAAAAATGCTAATTATCATATTATTATGATTTATCTAATATTATTCATCAAATAATCCCACGCAGATAAATATATCAGATCTAAAATTACTGATAATTCCTAATAAATATAAAAATTTAGTTCTGAGCAAGTGGGATCTTGCCTCGAGGTTCGTCGAACGAATCGGCGTCGCCGTGCGAGGTTACGGGTCTGCGGACGAGGCAATGTTGTTTCGGCGATGCGCGCAGCTGGTCGTCGAGTCTGATACAGCGTCGTTGTAGACGCGACGGATCTGAGGGGTTGTCGTAGTTGGACAACGGGAGAGGAGGTAACGACGAGCAGCAACGGGCGGGGCGACGATGCTGTTTGGGGACAGCGACGACGGCGGAGCTAGCGGCAGCGAAGGGGAAAGCGACAGGGCAACGGCTCGCTGGTGGGCAGAGGCTGTCATCGAGGTGGTGGGTCCTGATGGAGCGGTCAAGGCGATGCAACTCGCGCGCCTAAGTGACCGGAGCGGAGCCTGCTGTAGGCGAGAGATTAAAGCGACGTGTGTCGCCCTCCGTCGCCGCTAGAGCTGTGCACTCGCTCGACGTCGGAATGCGCTGGACAGCTAGTCGGTTGGCGCTGAGGGTCTGCAGCACGAGATGGGTGTTGGGTGGTGGAGGAGGCTTGGAAAGAGGAAGGCAGCGGTGAAGAGGAGCAAAAGGCGGTGAGCTCAGTGATGAGGACAGCTGTGCATCGACAAGGAGGAGGGAGGCGGGAGTTGCGCTAAGGTTTGGCGGAGGACCGGCGGGTTGCAGCTCGTCGGCGTTTGTGAGAGGCGGAAGCTCCAGGCGGAGCTCGAGAGAGGAGGGGTCAGGTGCGGGAGCACTGGTAGGACGGGGGCTTGGGGAGGAGTTCGGTGCAGCCAATGGGTGGGCGAGCCTCAGGCGAGGGCGGTGGCGGGAGCGGCGGCAAGCTGGAGGCGACGCGGGGTCGAGCTCAAGGGAAGGCGGCGTTGGAGAGCGGAGGTGAGCTGGAGCGGCGGTCGCGCTTGATCGGGCGGAGGAGAGGGTGGGGAGGAAGAGGAGATGATGGGTGCGGTGGTGATGGTCTGAAGAAGAAGAGATGGAGAGAGAGAGGGGGGGTGTACGAGAGAGGTGAAGTGAGAGTTGCTGGGGAAAATAATTGAAGAGAGAGATTGAGTGATGTAAGTGACACAGAGAGAGAGTGAGAACTGAGTGTGAGAGAGAGAAAGAGAGAGAGGGACGTGAGTTTATTGAGAGTGACAGAGAGAGTGACGTGGGGGGATTTTTGAGGAGTTGGGGAAAACACGAGGTGATGGGAGTGCGGGATTTAGGGAGTGAATTGGGAAAGTGGGATAGGGGAGAGAGTGATACAGAGTAAAATACCGGTGAGGGAAAAAACACAGGGAAAAATACCTCTTTAAAAAATAAAAAATTAAAATTAAAATACCCAAAAATTTATTCAAATAGATATTAAAATTATGGTCAAAATAATAATAACAATAATGAATAATTAACTATTAATTTAAAAATTTTACCGAAACAATTAAATTTAAAACTAGCAAAACTATTAAGATAATATAATACCGTATTTTTAAATCGTAGAAAATTCTAGAGAAATTAGGGAAAATTATAAATACTCTTTTAGAAAAATAATATTTAATATTTAAATACCAAAATTTTATTTAAACCAGTTTTAAAAATTTACGGTTATTACATTCTACCCCCCTTAAAACAAATTCCGTCCTCGGAATTTAAAATGAAAGTGATGTACAAAAATCCAAGGACAGAGATATGGAACGATATCCATAAACAGAGGAGAATGTAAAACAATAACGATACAAGATAATATGTAAGATGTGACAGCTGAGATTCAGCATACAAATAACAAATGTAGCCAAATACAATAATATAAAGCATACACTACACACAAAATTAACCACAACAAAACAAAGCCAATACTAATCATTAGACTAATTCAATAAATGGTTAATAAATATACACAAGCATTAATCATAGTGTATAAATAAAATATAATCTTAACACGGACAAATCACACCATACGCAATTTGCATGTAGCATAATAAAACATCACATGATTAATCAAAAGTATAATATAAAATCAAAATTAATGGAAGTACAGATAATTGAAAGGGCATGTTAAATACTAATACACAAAATAAGAAAATATACTTGATCAATCATTTTCAAAAGATATCATTGAGGTAGGTAACGAGTATAAATAATAAGAATGAAATAAGAATAACATAAAGAGAGTGAACACATAATTGAAAGAGATTGTACAGGCATAAATAAGCATGTATATTGTAAATAAATAGTTAATACGTATCAAATTATAATATAACGCAACATCTAGGCATAGGCAAAAATATAAGTATCGGACAACATAGTTTAATAGCAAAGAAGTCAACAACAAATATATAATTATAAAAAATATAATATCAACACGATATTAGTGATGTAGTATAATAAGACAAAACACTAATGTTAAAACATAATCATCAATACAGAATTGGTAAAATATAACAAATATATAACATACAATATATGATATGACATATAAACACAAGTCAAATAATGATCAATCACTAGAATATATGGTAAAACGTATCAACTCAACATTATAAATAACAAAGAAGGTAAAAGATAAAAATCTCAACAAAATATAATAATCTTTCGTAAGCAGATGATAAACATGATAATTCACAAAAACACAAATATACACTATAAATAACAGATGAATCATATACAAGCAAAATCAAAAGAAACAATTGAAGATTAGGTAAGCAAAACAAAATAGCAAGGAATTAAACGTATATATAGTTTAGATAAATATAATGTACATCATAAGAGACATGAAATAATAATAAAAATATATCAAATTTTAATAGAAATATCATACAATCAGTTAATAGAATAAATATCCAAGATATACAAAAGTATAATTACAAACAAAACACATGATTGTAATCAGTAAATTGCATTCAACCAAATAAGACACATAAGGCACAAATATCGAAAATAAGGAATTACAAGTACGTTAAAAAGTTCAAAGATAGTATTGTAGCAACAAATGTTTAAAGCAGTCAAAACATAACGCACGTAAACAAAACATAGATATAATAATCAAACAATGGTAAACAGTAAGGATAGAATCATGATGACAATAAATGGTGAAATTACGAAAATACATATATACAAATAAATAAATATCAATATTCAAAGAGTCATAAACAAATGAAGCACGTAATATTACTAGAAAAGCACAAGATATAATACGAGAAGGCAGAACAAATCAGACAGAAAGGCAATAAGGATTATAATAAGGTATACAGAACATACATAATCACAATTGAAAATAACATTAAGTAAAAGAAATAAACATAGATAAAAACACATCAATACATATAGACAACAACAAAGGCAAATCATAACAATAATCAATAGAAGAATGAAATGATACTCAATAATTATTAGCATACAACAATTTATATAACATAAAGTAAATAATGTAAAATCATAGATAGGTTCAAAGAAATACAAATAAAATCAAAGCATAAAATAAAAGATATCAAAGCAAAAATAAAAACAAGATTCATAAACATATGGTGTGTATAACAAATATAATCATCATGTATAATAAGCGTTAAAATGAAAACACATACATAAAAATAAGCATATAAAAGTCTAAATACTCATAGTACTAATCATGCTATAAAGATAAAAACACATACATAAAAATAAGCATATAAAAGTCTAAATACTCATAGTACTAATCATGCTATAAAGATACATTATGATAAAAATAGTCACAAAATATTATATGATAAAATAGACGTAAGAGTAAACAAGCGATTCAAAATAACATATTATATAAAACATAATAAAAGAACATAATTATATATATTCGACAAACAATATGATAAATCAGAAATATTAGTAATATTCATAAAGTAAAATAATAAATATAAACAAGATACAACAATAATAATCATTACTGTATAAAATCAATTCAGATGTAGCAATGTATTGCATAGTAGTCAAAATCACATAAATTCGTATAATAAAAACACCGATATATTTTAGATATCATACCATGAATGATTAATGACATGTGAACATAAACACTGATAATACATGTAACAGAACATGATTAGACAAAGTTGATAAATAACTATAAATTAATAAAAAATATACATCGTAAATATAATAATATACGTGAAACACTATAATAAAAAGAGAATAGTAAGTATAAAAAAAATATACATCGTAAATATAATAATATACGTGAAACACTATAATAAAAAGAGAATAGTAAGTATAAAAGAATGAAAAAGTAAAACACAACACAAAGTAAACGAAAATAATGAATAGAGAATGAACAACAACAATGACACAATAAAAGGACATAAAAATCTAAAATCACTATAAAATAAACACTGAAAAATAACATGCGTATACAATGTATATTGCCACACTTACAAAATAATATATATAAAAAATGAAGCAAACAACAACGAATGTGCAAATGCACTATAAACTACCCATGAGTAAATATTATATATACCCACAACCGTTATTTAGAATTATCTTTTATAATATAAAAGAATAATAATTAATGTAACAAACCTATATAATTAGTAATTCAAACTCTAATCCTAACAATATGAATAATGGCTCAAATATCAAAATAGAAAAATACATTGTTCTTAGAAATAACGAAACAAATGCGAACATATTAAAACAACCAAACAAGACAAAACAGACTGACAATAAAACTATGTACTGAAAATGTGGTGAGTTGAATAGATAAAGAATAAGAATGTAATGCACTGGTAGAATATTAAACTCATGAACTTATTAACGTATACCACTAAAAATATGAGCAATATTCAATAATCTAAAACATAAATGACTAATAGATGGTATGACAGAAAAGAGCACACACAATATGAGCAATATTCAATAATCTAAAACATAAATGACTAATAGATGGTATGACAGAAAAGAGCACACACATACACAATATAGATATGCAAAAGTATATTTAACCACAAGAAAATAATCTAAATATCAGATATGCTATGTGATGTATATGTGAAGTCTAGAGTAATGCGAAACACTATGAACATGATTTGAACAATTAAAAATGTATAAATAATGATATATATTTTTAATGAAAAACATATAATATAACACTATGTGTGGTATATAAAATAATGTAATAAATAATGCCGAAATCAATACAATCAAACGATATATAAGTTAAATTAAGAAAAACATAGTGTAAAAATAATAACATATAAAATAATGACCGGCACGAGGAAAGAGAAGTTATACAAAGAGAGGGTAATCGCGAAGCGATGGGACAAGAACGGCGAAAAATTCTGGAGTCAAAAAGTGATAAGATAGGGACGAAACGAAATCTATCGAGATGATAGGATAAGAGCTCAAGAATAGTCTCACGGATAAAATCATGATATGTATCTAAATTGCCCATTATATTATCACTGACAGTAACTCGGGACCGTGATCGGAACCGTGACCTGCATGGACCACCACTAAAACCTGTCATGCCCCGCTTCCCAAAATACCGGGAAAACGGAACGTGAACAAGCCCGCGACGTATTAGATTAAGGAGGTTAAATAAAAATAAATATTTATCCTCAACCTAATACGCTAAGCGTCTAGAAATAAATACAATGCGAAGTCATAGGTCCCCAATCACAATCAGTAAGAATATAATGAACAACACAGAATAAAATAATACATATCACAATGGATATTCATCCCACACATAATATTTGGGTCAACATGCCCTTATATAAAACTATCTGAATGAAATACTGGAGAATATAAAAATACACTGAACAAAAGAAAATGAAAGTGCTACAAAACAAACTGAAAGGAATGACTAAGCTTCGGCTTCTTCTTCTACTACGTCTGCAAGGCACTCCCGCTGAGAATCCTCTGGCTCCTGCTGCAATCCACTACCAAAACATGATAATCATAAGAATCCGTAAATCAATCGGGTAACGAAATCATGCAGCTAGCGATCAGAATAATCATCCAAGTCACAAAGTCATACAACTAGATGGAATTAATATTTAAAAATCTACAACTCGAGACTTAGTACGTCGAGCGAAATAATCCAAACAAGGAAACCCTCATGTATATACCATATGTCTCGAATTGTAAATAAATAAATATTAATCCCGATCTATGTACGAAGAGAAACACAACTAGCCTACATCTCACAAGAAATCATACCTAGCCAAGAAACAAGGTCATGTAACTAACCATCTTATAACAGGTCACTGGTCATATCTCACACAGAGTCAACGCTCCTGTCATCGGATACTGACTGTTCACAAATCCCCTACTTGCATCCAATACCGCTACATGAATCGGTCAGAGGACTACACGCAATCCAATTTCGGCCTGGTCCGAACTCAATCAGAACTCGGGTGAGTACACAAATTCACTGACTAAAGTGACTATACGAATTCACTTTAGCCCAACAAACCAACCCCAGTGACTACACGAATTCACTGGCGCGAGTCTGGAAGATACATCAACAGTCTTATCCGATCACATGAACATTGACTTCCTCATCCCAACTCTTCTCTTTTTCTAAGTTAACCATAATCCTCATTGGAAACTCGGGTTGACCGCCTAAACCAGTCAACACACTCACACATGTCACTAAGTCTGTTCATGACGCACAAGATTACTAAGTCATGAACTACTAAGGGTTCTCAAACACAACATGGGCATTACATAGCAGACATGTCAAAATACATTAAATAAATGCAAAACGTGAAATGTGATCATAGACAGTAAAACATACATGCAGTCCGGTTTTAACAATATCTTGTTATCCAGCCCTCTAAACTATTCATACAAAAACATAAATTACTTAAAATCCGAAATAGATAATTATTTTTGCAAATAATTCATTTAGATCATCATAATTAAGAATCATAAATAATCTTCTGAAAAATAATTTATTTATTTCCAAATAATTCCTTGTACAATATAATTTATTTTAATTTAATTTCAAAATAATCCATTTTTCTAAAATAAGTTCTTTTCTCATTATAATAATTTTAAAAGTAATCTTTTAAATAATAAAATTCAAAAACAAGATAAATTCTCATTAATTCAAAATATTCTATTTTCCCAAATAATTTCTTTTTAAAAATATTCATCATTCTAAAATAATTTATTCCACAAGATAATTTCTAAAAATTATTATAATTATTCTAAAATGGTTCTTTTTCCAAGATAATTCCTTTTAAATTATTATAATTTTCCTAAAATGATTTCATTCTCAAATAAATTCTTTTTAATTGATATAATTATCCAAAAAAGATTTTGCTGTCGAAATAATTTCTTTTAATTCATTATAATTATTCTAAAAATGCTAATTATCATATGATTATGATTTATCTAATATTATTCATCAAATAATTCCACGCAGATAAATATATCAGATCTAAAATTACTGATAATTCCTAATAAATATAAAAATTTAGTTCTGAGCAAGTGGGATCTTGCCTCGGGGTTCGTCGAACGAATCGACATCGTCGTGCGAGGCTACGGGTTTGTGGATGAGGCAATGTTGTTTCGGCGATGCGCGTAGCTGGTCGTCGAGTCTGATACAGCGTCGTTGTAGAGGCGACGGATCTGAGGGGTTGTCGTAGTTGGACAGCGGGAGAGGAGGTAACGACGAGCAGCAACGGCGGGGCGACGATGCTGTTTGGGGATAGCGATGACGGCGAGCTAGCGGGTAGCCGAAGTGGGAAAGCGAACAGGCAACGGCTCGCTGTGCGGCCGAGAGCTGTCGTCGTGGTTTCTGCGGGTCTGATGGAGCGGTCAAGGCGGTGCTGAACTACGCAGTGAGGGGGCGAAGCTGCTGTAGAGGCAGAGGAAAGCGGCGTTGGAGAGCATCAACTTGAGTTGTGAATAGTGAAAACTGTGGTGGCGCTGATGGTGCTAAGAGGATGGCTGGTGTTGGGGCTGTGTGGAGGAGGCTTGGAAGAGCGAAGTCATCGTTGATGATAGAGCGCGGATGGCGGTGAGCTCAGGTCGCAGGACAGGTAATCGAACAAGGAGGGGGAAGGCGGAAGTGGGCTGGGTTGGAGGAATGGCGGTTCGCGCGGCTGCTCGGTGTTTCGCTGAGCAGGCGGAGCTTAGGCAGGAACTCGGAGAGAGGGAGGCGGTCAAGGGGCGGGGAGCGACTGGTATGGAGGGTGGTTGCGGGAGGAGTTCGGTGCCAGCCAGGGTCGCGGGGCGAGCATCAGGCGAGTGCGGTGGCACGGAAGCCACGGCGATGTTGGCAGGCGGCGCGGGCGTCGAGCTCAGGGGAAGGCGGCGTTGGGAGGCGGAGGTGAGCTGGAGGCGGCGGTCGGCGCTTGATCGGGCGGAGGAGAGGGCGGGGAGGAAGAGGAGATGATGGGTGCGGTGGTGATGGTGTGAAGAAGAAGAGATGGAGAGAGAGGGGGTATACGAGAGAGGTGAAGTGAGAGTTGCTGGGGAAAATAATTGAAGAGAGAGATTGAGTGATGTAAGTGACAGAGAGAGAGAGTGAGAACTGAGTGAGAGAGAGAGAAAGAGAGAGAGGGACGTGAGCTGATTGAGAGTGAGAGAGAGAGAGAGAGTGACGTGAGGGGATTTTCGAGGAGTTGGGGGAAACACGAGGTGATGGGAGTGCGGGATTTAGGGAGTGAATTGGGGAAGTGGGATAGGGGAGAGAGAGATACAAAGTGAAATACCGGTGAGGAAAAAAACACAGGGAAAAATACCCCTTTAAAAAATAAAAATTAAAAATTAAAATACCAGAAAATTTATTCAAATAGATATTAAAATTTATGGTCAAAATAATAATAACAATAATGAATAATTAACTAGTAATTTAAAATTTTTACCGAAACAATTAAATTTAAAACTAGCAAAACTATTAAGATAATATAATACCGTATTTTTAAATCGTAGAAAATTCTAGGGAAATTGGGGAAAATTAAAAATACTCTTTTAGAAAAATAATATTTAATATTTAAATACCAAAATTTTATTTAAACCAGTATTAAAAATTTACGGTCATTACACACATTGTTGATGCTAATTGCTTGCCAAGTGATATTATGCAGTATGTATTTTATCAAGCAATATAGTACCATCTATAGAAGAACGGAGGGATTTATGCTTCAATATTCATATTCATTGAGGTGGAGGCAAGTTGATGAAGAAGAGCTTTCAAGTATGATATATATAAGAAGAGCTTCATAAACAAATTAGCAAATATCGAGTCTCAAGATTTGTATACATTTGTGAGCGCTATTTATATTTGTATTTTCTCTCTAGATCATAATATAGGTAAGAAATAAAGTAGATTACTTCTGAAGCATTTGCGGATCAAATATACACACTTCTAAAATCGTATTTTTAAACGTTTTGAAAAATGATAAGTTTTCTTAATTGGGAAATGATATTTAAGAAATTATTTTTTTAATATTGTAGGCGTCTAATAATGCCTATAGGTGTCCGCACACAGCTCGAAACAAAGAGTGGATGATTCAAGAAGAATTATCCAATTGGCCGTTGTGCACGTCAGTCAGCTCTCGCACGTCAGTCAATGCGCGTACGTCAGTCAACGCGCGCACGTCAGTCAACACGCACCTGTCGGTTAGCCCACGCACGTCAGTCAGCCACAAGTGACCAGACGCACTCGTCAGTCAGCTCGCGCACGTCGATCAGATCCAAAGTGCCCGACACGCCTGTCAGACTGATCCAAAATGCCCGACGTGCCTGTCGGACAGATCCAAAGTGCCCGACGCGCCTGTCAGGCGGATTCAAAGTGCCTGACGTGCCTGTCAGGCAGATCCAACGTGCCGGACAGGCGGATCCAAAGTGTCCGATGCACCTGTCAGGTAGATCCAAAGTGCCCGACATACCTGTCAGGCGGATCCAAAGTGCCCGACGCGCCTATCAGGTGGATCCAAAGTGACCGACGCGCCTGTCAGGCGGATCCAAAGTGTCCGACGTGCCTATCAAGTGGATACAAAGTGCCTAACGTTCCTGTCAGGCGGATCCAAAGTGCCCGACGTGCCTGTCAGGCAGATCCAAAATGCCCGCCGCACGCCGGTCAGCTCCAAGTGACCGAACGCACTCATCAGTCAGATCGCGTGTGTCGGTCAGCTCCAAGTGCCATAAAGAACCTAATGAGCGCATGAAACAAGTTAACAAAGCATGCAAGTCAACGGAATGACGAAATACGCAATACAAGTCCAGAGAAGTCAGAAAGTGTCGAACACCTCAAAGTGGACCGCAAAAAAAAGAGATATTTAGACCATGTTACAATTTGAATCTGAAGAAACTCAAAAGATAAAAGTTGTAGGTATCTTCGTCAGCTTTCCAACTCATCTTGAACCAACTCAATCCGAGGTCATACTAGAGAGTTAAGACTAAAATATCAAAGGTATCTCAAACTGACCCGCGCGGCGGCGGGTCGGATCAATCCGACCCGCGTGCCGGCGGGTCGGACCAATCCGACCCACGAGAAGGCCAAAATACCGAAAATGTCTCAAACTGACCCGCGCAGCGGCGGGTCGGATTAGTCCGACCCGCGCCCACGCGGGTCGGATCAGTCCGTCTCACGCCCAGAACTGCCCGTGACCTCCAAAACGCGTTTTTAGGCTGTTTCAATCGGTTTTTTCTATTCCAAAGGTTTCTAACTGCCTAGATATCATCTACAAATATGGTTAGGCCATTATTAACTAAAGATAAGGTCAAATCACCCATTCTTATCCGAAAAGCCCCCAACCGAAGCCTATAAATACAGGCCTAGAGGCTCAATTCACAGGAGCAGAATTTGATCAAGAGGACAAGGTGCTGCTGGATTGAAGAGTCAAGGAGCATGAAATTTCAGCAAAGGTCAACGAGATCCCGGCGAACTTTAGCACAAAAGAGGAGTCATTCGAAGGATCCGAAGCCCCGTACGTCCGTTCCTTGAGATTAGGCTTTGTATTAATCTCGAGATGAGCTACTGATTTCGCTTGGTCGATTTTAGCGCTTCAAGCAAATACTCCTTTGGTGAGGTAGAAGCTCTGCCTAATTTTCCGTCAATCGGATTTGATTCGCGATCGTCCACGGATAAACCCCGGCACCGGCGAAGAACCCACACAAGCAAGAGCCAATAAACGGATCTTGTATTTATTTTCAAGAGAATTGTAATTTTTATTTTCATTATTTGAATTCTTTGTAAACGACTAAAGTTATAATAAAATCAGTAATGAAGGCAACTTTTGACGGAAACAAACTGGTGACCACAGTGGGAGCCGGCAGCGCTGTCGTGTTGCAGCCTTGGATCTGCATCCCGGTTGAAGAAGTGGTCGAATATGAGTTCAACCAACTGAATTTCGAGGAGTATCTATCCTCCTCCTCCAGATCTTCCACCCTTCGTAAGCATAGGAAGATCAACGCCCCCGTTGCTGCAATGGTTGCACCTCACAACCCCCCTTCGGCCTCCAATGAAGTCGGAGTTACAGATATGAGTTCCTCCTTAATCAAGGAGATAGCCGCTGGATCCGCGTCAATCCTATCAAAGAGGGCACATGCAACGCCAATGACTTGCGCTTCGACTTGCTAAGGCTTTGGAGCCAGTTGACGGGATTCGCTACGAAGCGGATCTGAAGTCTAGAAGGCGCCAACCCCCTCAACAACCAACAAATGGCCTTTTTTCCAAGCCAACGATAAATGAATGGGTCCGCGTTAAAAGGACGCGTTCAACGCTCGAAGAACGAATACTGAAACGCCGTGCGTTGCTTGCGCACACGTGAATTCTTATGCAGAAAGCACAAAAGATACAGAAGAAGGACATAGTTGGGAAACAACTAAGGCTGCATCAAACTTGGAGGCCAAAGTCCGAAACAGCGGCCGAAAAGATCAAAAAACACGGGTCACCCAGATCCGACCCTTTAGCTCGCGGGTCACCCAAATCCGACCCTCCAGCTCGCGGGTCACCCAAATCCGACCCTCCAAGCCGCGGGTCATCCAAATCCGACCTTCCAAGTCGTGGCAGCTTGCGGGTTACTCAGATCCGACCCTCCAGCATGCGGGTCACCCAGATCTGACCCTCCATCTCACGGGTCACCCAAATCCGACCCTCCAAGCCGCGGGTCATCCAAATCCGACCCTCCAACCCGCGGGTCACTCAAATCCGACCCTTCCAACCGTGGATCTGACCCGCGCCAGGGTCAAGACAGGAGATGTTCTGCACCTGTTCCATTGAGTTCCGTCCCTGCTCTTATTGATCCGATACTTCCAATGAAGCCTCGCAGCAGTGTAGACTTGTTCAAAAGCAAGAAGCCAATGACGAATCGTCTGGGTCCTTTGCATAAGGATCAAGGCAAGGTTACAATCAAAGAACGCTCGGGTCTGGTGACTGAACCCCGAGCAATTACTCGAGTTAGGGGTCACACACGAAAAACTCCTATAATTGACCGCCTTGGACCGCGAGTCATAGTCCAAGAGCTTGTCAAGAGTTCACGCTTACAAATGCATGGCTCTAAATGCATGACTCTTGAGAACGCCAACAAGGCGGCAAATCCCCTGAGAGAAACATATTCATCTGACGATGACAACGTTATACCTGGGAAGTCGTGCCAACATACAATAGGTTACTCCAGTCATCTGACCGACGAGTTGTACTATAGGGCTGGGGGTACGAACAAGTCTCGGAAGAGAGGTACCCAGGAAAAGGACTCTTAATATCCATGTATTAAGTTAATCAGGACAGTATTATCAGCGTGTAGCTGCCCCAAGACCGCTCTGCAAAGGGTCTCGGTATTTGAGAGGATCTTTAACGGAGCGACTAAGTTCAAGCCAAGACGTTTCCGTAAGAAACAATCGACCGTTCAAGGTGATGAACTCTTGGAAGTTATAATAAATATGACTGATAAGGGAAAGTCGATTCGACCTTCTAGCTCTGACCCGCTTATATCACATCATCTAACCCGGTTGCGATCGGGAACTATTAGACAAAGAGATTATCAGAGAATGCAGAGGGGATTATCCTCGGATGATGAAGCATCAGATGCTAACTCTACAGTTACTTCTGACAAAACGGTATCCAGTCCAGGACAATCCCACGAGGCATTCATGATCAACACCGAGCAAATCGTCAAAATTTCAAGGATGCTCTAACCAAGCAAAAAGAGGCATTCAAGATTGAAATAGAAATGGCTATGCTACGGATAAGGGAAGAGCATGACCAACAAATTCGGGCTCTGTCCAATCAGTTCGGTGAATCCAACCATCGCAACCTTGCTGACCAAGCAGGTAGCGATTCAGATATGGATGAACGTCTCAATACTGAGAACCCTCCCGTTAACCAGAATACTAGGGGTGACCCTACTGAAGACAATAACACCGGGGGTGGTCCTGCCAATGATGACAATACTGGGGGTGGCCCCGTTGCTCTTCCTTAGGATCGACTAAGGAAAGATACGAGCGAGGATGAAAAGATGAAGGATCTCAAGAGCAAGATCAACGCTCTGATGTCTGCTTGAGAGGTGAAAAGGACCAGTATTCCGTGTCCATATCTGAGAGAGTGGGATTCGATCCCGTATCAATGAAGCCTTGATGGTTCGGTCATTCGTTGGCACCCTTCGCGGGCCCGCCTTCGATTGGTACCGTCGTATCAAGTCTGCAAGCATCAACAGCTATGACCTAGAGAATCTGTTCCTCGCTCATTTCTTTGATGATGACGCCGAGGTGTCAATCAGAACACTTTTCAATGAGAAACAAGAAGACGACGAGACAGTCGATGACTTCGTCAAGCGCTTTCGGAATAAGGCGATGAACTGCTGAGATCCGATCACAAAGGACTTTATTCTCCAAACCTGTCATAATAACCTCTCTTTGGATGTGTTGGAAGTCATAGGAGTAGCACCATCCAACACCACAAGAAGGCGTTATTGAAGGTTATCGAAAGAACTTGTAACTGAACTTCGTAGTGTAGTTTGAGTTTTCTAAGTTCAATCTATGTACTTCAATTCTCTGTAGTTGTAACTTCAATCATTATATAAATAAAATTTATAGTTTTATCCACAAACTCTTCTTTTGTGCAATTAATTATCGTAACTTAGGATTTTTAGCAAACCCTCAGCTATCAATGGACTTGATATGTCTTTACCAACTGTCGTTTGAGTTGGACTACTCATACTTTTCCCATCAACATGATGAGTTGTCGAAGAGTTTCTTTTAGACTTAAGTGTTAAAATTTCTCCTCTATCCTTAGCCACTCTAGGCATTGGGTCAGATGTATGATAATAATAACTAAGTTATAGCCAAATGTTGAGAATTTGAAAACGAAGCTCATCACATAGTATGACTAGAGTTTCAATCTCGGTTCCCACTGCAATCTTGTATGACCACCAATTCATCAGAAAGAATGGTTCCTCCCACTATGGTCGCCATCTTCTGTAGGGTCAAAAAATTGTATGACTGAATTCCATGTTTTAAGAAATGGGTTCGATCACTTAGTATGAATCCCTTACAATCACTCACTCTCTCGATTACAAAGAATGAGAAGATTAATTTGACTTCTCTTTTATTTAAAAGTGGGTTCTTAGAGGCAAAAGAATGTTTCTCTCAATGCTCAAGCCGAGATTGCTTCCCGTTGACGATCAGATCAAGATCACAAAAAGCTTCTGATGGTGGCTTAGATCACGAGAATGCAAACACTGATCTCTTTTCACGCGATCGCCAAAAATCTTCTCCAAAAGTCCTTTTTAATAGCCACTCATGGCTATTTATAGAGTTCATAGCACGTAACTGACATACTAGAATTGTAGGTAGAGGGCGTAACTACCTCCTCTAATTCAACCCACGTTAGTTAATGTGGTGTAACGTGCTCTTGAAGCTTAACCCACATGGGTGACTAAGTCTTTAAATCCATTATAGCTGGATCTTCTACGGACAACGAGCCTCACTGCATGGTGAGGTTCATCAGATTGGACGAGCCTTAATATGCAGTGAGGTTCATCTTATAAGGCAAGCTTTGTAGTATAGCGAGCTTCTTCTGGCGAACTTTGTCTTCACTGACTTTGTCTGACGAGCTTCATCTTCATTAACAAACTTCATCTTTGATAGTTGAGTCCAACTGCAAAGCAATCCTCATGGACTTCCTTTTGATGAGCTTCGTCTTCATTGATGAGCTTTAAGTCTGATGATGAGCTTTGTCTTTACTGACGAGCCTCATCTCCAATGATGAGTGTAGGCTGTCTAAAAATCACTGCAGATAGCTGATCCCCATCAAACACTGATGATGGAAGTTATAATTCGACGGCTTCCAAAAGACTACAATTTGAAGACTTTCACGTAGATCGATGAAGGTTACAATTTGACGATCTTCACAACAATTGATGAAAGCTTTAATCAACAGCCTTCACAATCAACATCGGGAGTTAAAAAGATTATAAAATGATGATCTTTGCAACGCTCTGACAGAAAGAGACTACAAATCGACGGTCTCTTCAAACTAAGACACGGAAGTCCTCCTCGCATACCAGCATCAAGACGCACCGCGTTCACAGTCACGGACGTAGCTCAGATCCAGCTGCCAACGCTACCAACGCAGCTTTCAAATTGCTGCCAACGCAGCTTCCAACGCTACCAACACAGCTTCCAAATTGCTGTAAATGCAGCTCACGAGCAGCTTCCATCGCTGTCAACGCAGCTTCCAAATTGCTGCGTCTGAGCTTCCAGATACTGCGTTTGAACGCAGAATTCATGCCAGAACGCGGATTTTGTATTTGACTCATTCAAACACGAGCTGAACAGTTTTAAAACCGTTTCCCATGATCTGAGGGGATCACAACTCCACTCAGGAGTGATTTAAGGGGGCGGTTACATCCCATTAGCCCCATATAAGAGCGAATTAAGGAGGGTGGTTACACCCCTTAATCCCCTATAAATAACTAAGAAATCAGCTTAGTTCGGATTCGGCTCTTAGGCAGCAAAGAAAAGATCCTTGGCTTGTCTAACCAATTACGGTTAAGATCAATCAACTCATCAAGAGTTCTAAAACTTGCTTTGTAAGTTCTCCACAGCGTCAAATCGTGAGGAGGAGATATCGTTCTAGTGAATCAAGACGTGCGGATCGTCAACAGAGAGCAAACTCGACGCGAGCATTCGAGGGAGGCACTCCATCGCCACCGTGAAGAACCCAAAATTAAACAAAGGAGAGAATCAAATTCATTCTCCTCTCTTTTGTAATCAGGAAATCCAATTGTAACTGAGAGTAAAGGAATACAAATCAATTTTCCTTTATTTCTTTTACTCTAAATTTTCCACAAACAAAAGATGGCGACTCCACTGGGGACTAGCTTTTCTGACGAAGAAGTCGTGGCGCAATCCGACATCCATCTCACTGAAACGACCGTTGAAACTCTGATCATCGAGTTCGATCAAGCCAAGTTTGAGGAGGCCCTCTCCTCCGGATCCCTTAGCCTCAAGGCTATGCGCAAGATCCATAAAGTCTTCAAGGAGACTAAAGTTCCAATTGTGGCTGACTCGTTGAAGGACTGTCTCCCTTGGGGGTTGCACTGTTCATACAATCCCCTCTCTAAAGGAGAGGACTTAGCTTCGGTACAACTCCAAAAAATCCGATCCTCCAATCAATGCGAGCTCCGCGTTTTTGAGACTCAACACGAGCTCTGCATAAGCCAAGCTAAACGCAGCCCTTAGGACTGCGTTTTACCAGCAACACCTGGAGCTTAGGCATGTGTTCGGGTGACGAAATTCAATACAGAACCTGGTGTATACCGTGGAGCACGACTAGATTGAGGGACGGATATAAGAAGTTCATGGATTCAAGACATCTCAACCAGATCCATGTTCACCAAGAGTCAGTCCTGTCCAATCATGGACTAGGGGTTCCAATTCAAACCTCACGATCAGTGAGTAGTTCTCCTCGAATCTTCACAACAAATTTGAGAAAGTTCATATCGAGAGAAAGACCGATGCAATAAGTCATTCGTTCATTCCAATGTGAACGACTGATTCCTACGGTCCTCTCGGGATGTTAATGCGGCTCATATGCGGCCAAATTGTTGGTGTTCGACTAATTTACGAACGTTGCTTTGCCCAACCAACGACGATGTTCTCACAGGAAGAAGTCTCCAGAGACCGAATATCCTGGGGTCACTATCAATGTGATCGGCAGAGGGAAAGCCTCAGGTCCTAGTTCCGATGACTCTGAGACAAGTCGTTCACCGACCATCAGAGAAATCGCTAACGAGTTTGAAGGAATCTATCAACGCACTCGAACACGAACATGAGCCATTCTCCATATCAACTATCGGAGGTTAGCCAGAGGAACTAATTCCGATGATGAACACTCAGCCATTGCAGAGTCCCAATCATCAAGCTCTTTTGTTGAACATGAGACCTCCGCTTATATGACGGGAAACCATGAAGATATTGCGAAGAGACTTGATGAGCAGGAGGCCATGCTCAAATCTCAGCAGGAGGCCATCAATGAACTCATGGCCCTATTGACTCAACTCGTCGCAGACAATGCCAAATCTCAGAAGACAGATTCGCCACCTAGGCAAGAATCTTCCCGGAGAGAAAAAGTGTCTCCATCCCGACTTTACACAAGTAAAGGGAAGGGGAAAATGGTTGATGACACGGCTTCTAACCAAGAAGCCCATAACCTGGAATCTTCCTCTGATGAAGGAAGAGAGACGGAGAACGAGCAGAATCTCTAGTCTGTCAAAATGGAAGAATTGGAAGCCCGCCTAAATGTCATTGCTAACAGAAGCGAGCTCTAAGACGAGGGAGTTTCTAGGCCCTATCCTGCCGAATGGGATGCCCCTTATCCTCAAAAGTTTGAGCTCCCGACGTTACAAACTTTTAACCGCACGGGATCACCGAACCAACATATCTATCATTTCAAATCATAGACTGAGAATATGATATCAAACGACGCCATACTGGTTTGATTGTTCATTAGCACCCTCAAGAGAGTTGCCTTTGAATGGTTCAGGAAACTGCCTGCGGGATGTATCCAAAAGTGGACGGATCTAGAGAGACTCTTCATATCAAGATTCTTTGAAGATGATACAGAAGTCTTCATTCATACCCTTCTCGCCACTAAGCAGAAAAAGAAGGAGTCTGTCAAAGCCTTCGTCAAAAGGTTTTGAAACAAGGCTCTGCGATGTCCGACAGGTATGACACAGTCTATCCTAGTGGAGACCTTTCGACACAATTTGCAAACCGACCTCCTAGCCCGAATAGGGGTTGCAGAATGTCGTTCCTGGAGACAACTAATCTCTCAAGGTGAACAGGCTCAAAAGATTATTGTTAGGATCAAAGCTGAAGAGCAAAGTGTAGGATCAGAAATACTGAAATAGATACACTAGAACACTAGAGGGAGGGTGAATAATGTTCTTTTAAAATTATTGCAAAGTAGATAATAAATTGTAAAGAAAAATGGCAATCTCAGAAATTTGCAAACACAAACACAAGGATTTTATACTGGTTCCACCAATCCGGTGTACATCCAGTCCCCAAGCAAATCCTGCTTGAGAGTTTCCACTATGATTTTGAATAAACTTACAAAATCAAACGCAAACCTGACCAATTTGCAAGTCCCTGCAAATTGCAACACCAATTGACAAACTTCTTGCCAATTTGAACCCCAATCTCTAAGCCAAGAGATTAACCCTCTCACAACCGAGAGAAAACTTGTTGTAGGAATAACACAATGATCCTATAAGCCTTGAATGTGTAGTGAAGTGCAGTAGTGGCTTAGGATTCTTTTGATCTCTGTAAAATTGCCTAATTGAATTATTTTTGATGAAAGTATATAGGCAATTTCAGAAACTCTCCTTTTTCAGAAAATCAGAATGTTTTTCACTTGAAAAATTACACAAAGATCAAAGCTTATGGGTATGTTTGCATGTACAATTTTTCTGAACAAATAACCTATGTATAGCCCTTGAAAAGACAAGTTTTTAAAGTATAAAAACGTTTAAAAACGGCCAAAAACTGTCAGATATTCAAATTCTGAAAACTGAAAAACTGTCTCTTGTAGTCGACTACTGTAGTCATTAGTCGACTACACTGAGTTCAAACAGACTCTGTATTTTCAGAAAGTATTCTCAGTAGTCAACTATAATGCTCATTGTCGACTACACTGAAATTTGATAGAAACTTGAAAACTGATATTTTCCTTCAGTAGTCGACTACTGTAGTCATTAGTCGACTACACTGTAAAAAGACAGAAACTTATAAATTAGAATTTGAGTTCAGTAGTCGACTATAATCTCTATTAGTCGACTATACTGTAAAAAGACAGAAACTTGTATTTGAGTTATATACATGAGTAGTCGACTACTATCCTAATTAGTCGACTATTAAGATCAAATATTCAGAAATAATGAGTTTTTATAATTAAGTTTTAACTACTATTCTAATGGTTAACATAGGGGATTTCTATAGTTAACCAACACACTAAGCCTGTGTTAGTGTGTTCTAAAAATGTGTGTGTGTGCGTGTGTGTGATCAAGGCTTGTACAAATATTCTAAGCAAAGAAAAATTCGTGATCAAGGCTTGTACAAATATTCTAAGTAAAGAAAAAATCAAATACATTATCTTTTGTTCTTCATTTTCTTCACTTCAAAATGCCTTGATATCCACTTGCACTTGTACAGATTCTGATATTGAAATCTGCATATGAAAGTTAGTGCACACACAATATAAATTGTTATCATCAAAACACTATCATGGAGATATGATGTTCAACATTCTCCCCCTTTTTGATGATAATAAATAATTTATGCATCATATTAAAACTTAAAACATATAATACTTACTCCCCCTGCATATATGCAAAGTTTTTAACATACATAATAAAAAACACAAAACTTAACTATTTCATACATAATAAAATCAACAAAAAGAAATAAATATTTTATTTATGCTAAACATGACATTATTTCTAACACTTCAAACAAATCATCCAGGTTATGAACATAGTCCATAACTTCACCCATCCATATTGGTAGGCAAAGACTTGCCATAAAGACTACAAGTTCCACAATGTTCATCACCATGATCTGTTTAAAATATATAGCAGTTATATTAACTAACCAAAATAGTAGCAATTCAAATAGTAAACTTAACATAGTAGCAAACTTAACACACAATCATATTGTAGCAAACTTGACATAATAGCAATACAACCACATAGTTTTAAACATAATAACATAATTGTTTTGACAAATAAAAACAGAAACAAATCCTAAGATGCTGGAGGAAGTTGTTGGCCTTGAAAATATGAATTAAGCTTTGAGTCCAAGTCTTCAAACTTTTTGATTAGCTCTTCTTGATTACTGATGATGTATCTGTTTTGTGCATATAGAGCTCTTTGACCAGTTTCCAGTTCTAGGATACGTGCACTCAAGGTGTTGTATTGCACGTCTGAAAAGCACGAGGGTTCAGTAGGAAATGGACTAGGGTTCAGTAGTCGACTATAAGTCAAATTAGTCGACTACTTAAGGTTTAAATTTATGTATTTTAGTTTTAAAAATTAATTTAAATCTTCAATTGAACATATACCTAATTCCCTTCTTAATTTAATATAAATTTCTTCTTTTAGGGGTTTTGTTAATATATCTGCAATTTGTTTTTCTGTAGGTATAAATTCTAATGATATGTCACCTTTAAGCACATGATCACGTAGAAAATGATGTCTAATATCAATGTGTTTTGTACGAGAGTGTTGAATAGGATTTTTAGATAAATTAATTGCACTAGAATTATCACACATAATAGATGATATGGGACAATTTATGCCATAATCAGTTAAAGTTTGTTTCATCCATAATATTTGTGCACATGCAAGACTTGCAGCAATATATTCAGCTTCAGTTGTTGATAATGATACTGAATTTTGTTTCTTACTAAACCAAGATACAAGTGAATGTCCTAAGAAATGACATGTTCCACTTGTACTTTTTCTATCAGATTTACATCCGGCAAAATCAGCATCACTATATGATATTAAATCAAAAGAACTATGTTTTGGATAAAATAAACCATAATTTGTAGTATCTTTAATATATCTAAATATTCTTTTTACTGCTTTAAGATGTGAAACTTTAGGATTTGATTGAAATCTTGCACATAAACATACACTAAACATAATATCAGGTCGACTAGCAGTAATGTAAAGAAGTGATCCAATCATATATCGATAGAGCTTTTGATCAACATTCTTACCATTTTCATCTTTGTCAAGAGATGTAGTAGTGCTCATAGGTGTTGGTTTGCTTGTTGAATTTTCCAATCCGAATCTTTTAAGTAAATCTTTTGCGTACTTGCTTTGATTGATGAAAATTCCTTCTTTCAATTGTTTAATTTGAAGTCCAAGAAAGAAATTTAGTTCACCCATGTGACTCATTTCAAATTCATCCTGCATATTCTTAGCAAATTCTTGACAAAGATTATTGTTAGTAGAACCAAAAATAATATCATCTACATATATTTGAATTAGTAAAATATCTTTATTTATTTTCTTAATAAACAATGTTGAATCAACTTTTCCAATATCAAAACCTGAAGTTAAAAGAAATTTCTTTAATCTATCATACCATGCACGAGGTGCTTGTTTAAGACCATATAATGCTTTCTTAAGTTTAAAAACATGATTTGGAAAACTTTCATGTTCAAAACCTGGAGGTTGTTCTACAAAAACTTCTTCATTTATAAAACCATTTAAAAAAGCACTTTTAACATCCATTTGAAATAATTTAAAATTCATAAAACATGCAAATGCAAGTAAAATCCTAATTGATTCTAATCGTGCAACTGGTGCATAAGTTTCATCATAATCAATTCCTTCTTCTTGATTATAACCTTGAGCAACTAATCTAGCTTTGTTTCTAACAACTTGACCAAATTCATCTAATTTGTTTCTAAAAATCCATTTTGTTCCAATAATGGATTTATTTTGAGGTCTAGGTATAAGATCCCAAACATTATTTCTAGTAAATTGATTAAGTTCATCTTGCATAGCAATTATCCATGAATCATCAAGAAGTGCTTCTTTTATATTTTTAGGTTCAATAGTTGAAATAAAAGCATTATGAGCAATCAAATTAAAATGTGATCTAGTAGTTACTTTGTCAGATATATTTCCTATAACTAAATCATGTGGATGATTTTTAACTTCTACAAAATCTTTAGGTAAATCATTTTGTAGATTATCATCTTTTGTAATATCTATCATAGGAGTATCTTGTATGGTATCAATTACATCATCATCATTATTTAGTATAATAGGTATTTTTGAAAAACTTTCATTAAAAGAAACATGTAAAGATTCTTCAATAACTTGTGTTCTTTTGTTATAAATTCTATATGCTTTACTGTGATTAGAATATCCAACAAAAATTACCTCCATGGTCACTACGTATAGAGATAATAGAAGTTGATTTTTGATTTTGAATTCTTTTGCAAAATATAGAAAACTCATTAAAAGCATCATTTTTATGTTTAAGAAAAATTACCCATGTGAATCTAGAATAATCATCAACAAGAACAAATGCATATCTACTTCCATTTAAAGATGCAACTCTAGATGGACCAAAAAGATCTATATGAATTAATTCTAATGGTCTATTTGTAGATATTACATTTTTAGATTTGAAAGAAGATTTGTGCATTTTTCCTTGTTGACATGCATCACAAAAATTATTTTTAAAGGACATCTTAGGCAAACCATTTACAGAATCATTTTTAGAAATCTTAGACATATGTTTAAAGTTAACATGTCCAAAACGTTTATGCCATAAAATAGAATCATTAGATGATGCAATAAGACAATGTTCATTTGAAATATTATTCATAGATAACACATATATGTTATTTTTTCTATAACCTTTAAAAATAATGGTTATTAAATCAATATCATAAATTAAGCATGATTCTTTTTCAAAAACAATTTTATAACCTTTATCACAAAGTTGACTAATACTTAGTAAATTATGTTTAAGACCATTAACTAATAAAACATTATCAATGATAGGTTTGTTTGGATTACCGACGGATCCAATACCGATGACTTTTCCTTTGTTGTTATCTCCAAAAGTAACGGTACCTCCATCCTTGTTTTGAAAAGATGACAACAATTAAATGTTTCCAGTCATATGTTTGGAGCAACCACTTTCCAAAATCCACCTATCTTTCTTGGGTACCTGAAATAATAAACATTTACATTTTGGTACCCATACTATGTTGGGTCCTTTAAATTAGCCTTTAGGAAACCAAACCCATGAAGAGTTTGATTTACTTAAATAATTAGATGATAAACAAATATTTTTAATAAAATCAGAAATATAAAAATTCTTATGTAAAGAAGATAATTCTTTTGGAACCCAAATAGAAAAGAATTTTGATTTCTTTTTATACAAATTTTCATATTTATAATCATGCAAATCACAAGAAGGTTTTACAAAAATTGTATTCTTTGATTTGTTTTTATTAATTTGAAAACCTAATCCTTTTGTCTTTTGTGATTCTCTTTGAAAAGAAAGAATATTATTAAGATTTTCTTTTCCTTTATTAAATTTGCTTACATTTAAACATATATCTTCATATCTTGATTTAAAAGAAGAAATATCTTTATCTAAACTATTAATTTGAATATTTAACTTATTACATTCTGATTTTAAATATTTATTTTCATTAGATAAATTATCATTTTCTTTTAGTAAAGAAAAATTTTCTTCTTTTAATTCAACTAATTGAGAATTAGTATAAGTAGAGGAATTTAAATCTGAAATTTCTTCACGTTTAGTAAAAGTAGAGGAATTTAAATCAGAAATTTCTTCAAGTAATCTTTTATTCTCACATTTAAGAAAATTATGTGAAGTTTTTAATCTTACAAAAGTTTCATATAATTCATTAAAAGCATCTAAAAGTTCTTCATTTTCACTTACTTCATCTTGTGCCATGAAACACATGTGAGCACTTTCCTTTTCTTCAATTTCTTCATCTGAGGATGATTCATCACTATCATCCCAAGTGACCGCCATTGCTTTCCTCTTCTTGTTATTTTGAATATTGTTGAAGTTGTTGAAATAACTTGATTTTTGTTTATTCTTCAACATTGGACAATCTTTCTTCATATGTCCTGGTTTATTACACTTCAAACAAAGAGGGTTATTTGAATTTGAACTCTTAAATTTAAAATTACCTCTTTTGATGAATTTTCAAAATTTTCGTGCAAACATGCCCATTTCTTCATCATCATCATCTGAATCTTCTTTATCTGAAGTAGTATTAAATGCAAGAACTTTCTTGTTCTTAGATTCTTCATCATTCTTCCTATCTTCAAGTTGTACTTCATATGCCATAAGATTACCAATAAGATTTTCAACCGTAAGAGTTGACAAATCATTGGCTTCTTCAATAGCGGTAACTTTCTTTTCCCATTGTGGAGTAAGTGAACGAAGTATCTTTCTTACCATCTCCACTTGAGTATATGTTTTTCCAAGACCAATAAGAGAATTTGTGATGTCGGTGAATCTTGTGAACATTTCTCCAATAGTCTCATTTTCCTTCATCTTGAATAATTCAAATCTGTGCACAAGAACAGAAATTTTAGACTCTTTAACTTTAGTAGTACCTTCATGAGTTACCTCGAGTGTGTGCCAAATATCATATGCGGATGTGGCCGTTGACACCCTATTGAACTCATTCTTGTCAAGTGCACAAAATAAGGTATTCATTGCTTTTGAATCCAAATTTGCATTGTTCCTTTGAGATGTAGTCCATTCCGCGAAAGGAGTGGTTGGCTTCTCATATTTCGTTTCGACGACGTTCCAAAGTTCGTAGCCAATTGATTGAAAGTATATATTCATTCGACACTTTCAATAGTTGTAGTTCAAACCATCGAACATTGGAGGACGATTTGTAGAGTGGCCTTCCTTGAATTGTGATGTATTTGACGATGCCATTTTTTACCTCGCTCTGATACCAAATGTAGGATCTGAAATAGATACACTAGAACACTAGAGGGGGGGTGAATAGTGTTCTTTTAAAATTATTGCAAAGTAGATAATAAATTACAAAGAAAAATGGCAATCTCAGAAATTTGCAAACACAAACACAAGGATTTTATACTGGTTCCACCAATCCGGTGTACATCCAGTCCCCAAGAAAATCCCGCTTGAGAATTTCCACTATGATTTTGAATAAACTTATAAAATCAAATGCAAACCTGACCAATTTGCAAGTCCCTGCAAATTGCAACACCAATTGACAAACTCCTTGTCAATTTGAACCCCAATCTCTAAGCCAAGAGATTAACCCTCTCATAACCGAGAGAAAACTTGTTGTAGGAATAACACAATGATCCTATAAGCCTTGAATGTGTAGTGAAGTGCAGCAGTGGCTTAGGATTCTTTTAATCTCTGTAAAATTGCCTAATTGATTTGTTTTTGATGAAAGTATATAGGCAATTTCAGAAACTCTTCTTTTTCAGAAAATCAGAATGTTTTTCACTTAGGAAATTGCTCAAGAATCAAAGCTTATGGGTATGTATATATCTCCAATTTTTCTGAACAAATAACCTATATATACCCCTTGAAAAGACAAGTTTTTAAAGTTTGAAAACGTTTAAAAACGGCCAAAAACTGTCAGATATTCAAATTCTGAAAACTGAAAAACTGTCTCTTGTAGTCGACTACTGTAGTCATTAGTCGACTACACTGAGTTCAGACAGACTCTGTGTTTTCGGAAAATGTTCTCAGTAGTCGACTATAATGATAATTAGTCGACTACACTGAGTTCAGACAGAAACTTGAAAACTTATATTTTTCTTCAGTAGTCGACTACTGTAGTCATTAGTCGACTACACTGTAAAAAGACAGAAACTTATGTTTCTGTCAAACATCTCAGTAGTCGACTATAATCTCTATTAGTCGACTATACTGTAAAAAGACAGAAACTTGTATTTGAGTTATATACATGAGTAGTCGACTACTATCCTAATTAGTCGACTATTAAGATCAAATATTCAGAAATAATGAGTTTTTATAATTAAGTTTTAACTACTCATTTTCTTCACTTCAAAATGCCTTGATATCCACTTGTACTTGTACAGATTCTGATATTGAAATCTGCATATGAAAGTTAGTGCACACACAATATAAATTGTTATCATCAAAACACTATAATGGAGATATGATGTTCAACACAAAGTAGGCAGGATCAACCTGAGCAATTGGGCCAAGCTCAATTTTCTCAGTCAGAAAGAGAAGATACTACGGCCACTGAAGCTAATCCTCTTCAGTAGGATGGCGGGTCCAACAACTATCACGTTAACACTTACCTCTGATAGTCAAACTCGTTAGATAGTGGCCTACTAGGCGATGTGTCATGTCTACCCTTTTTCCCTCTGCACTTGTTCAAGACTGGGGGTTGGTTTTAGTTCATTGGATTATGAGTAATAAATTTTCTGAGTTGTCATGTTCAATAGAATACCTCTGTCAACCATGAAATCCACAAAAACTCTCACGTTAACATTTACCTCTGATGGTCCATTTTCTCTAAATTCCCCCACCAATCCTCTTCAATAGGATGGTGGGTCCACCAAAACTATCACGTTAATGATTACCTCTGATAGTCCAGTTCCTCCAAATTCCCCCACCAATCCTTTTCAATAGGATGTCGGGTCCATCAAAACTATCACGTTAATGATTACCTCTGATAGTCCAGTTCCTCCAAATTCCCCTACCAATCCTCTTCAATAGAATGGCGGGTCCACCAAAACTATCACGTTAATAATTATCTCTGATAGTTCATTTCCTTCAAATTTCCCCACCAATCCTCTTTAATAGGATGACGGGTACACCAAAACTATCACGTTAACAATTACCTCTGATAGTTTATTTCCTCCAAATTCCCCCACCAATCCTCTTCAATAGGATGGCGGGTCCATCAAAACTATCATGTTAATGATCACCTCTGATAGTCCATTCCCTCCAAATTCTCCTGCCAATCCTCTTCAATAGGATGGCAGGTCCACAAAACTATCACGTTAACATTTAACTCTGATAGTCCATCAACTTGCCAATCCTCTTCAAGTAGGATGGCAAGTCCACAAAAACTATCACGTTAACAGTTACCTTTGATAGTCCATCAACTTGCCAATCCTCTTCAAGTAGGATGGCAAGTCCACAAAAACTATCACGCTAACAATTACCTTTGATAGTCCATCAACTTGCCAATCTTTTTTAATATTATGGTAGGTCTACAAAACTATCACAGTTACCTCTGATAGTCAAACTCATCAGATAATGGCCTACCAGGTGATGTGCCTCTATTCTGACTTCATGGATAGTGCCCCACTAGATGATGTGCATTGTCTATCTTTTTTATTCCCCTGCTAAGTGTAGGCTGTCTAAAAATCACAATAGATAGCTTATCCCCCATCAACCACCGATGATGGAAGTTA
>NC_033795.1:17667630-17688358 GCF_001876935.1 Asparagus officinalis | reverse complement strand
GGCACTACAAAATGGAGTTGTAGAAAATGAAGAATAGAATTATACAAGAATGTGCTAGAACCATGTTGTGTGATAGTAACCTACCAAAGTATTTTTGAGTGGAAGTTGTCTCTGCAGCATGTTACGTTCTAAACAGAATATTACTAAGACCTATTTTAAAGAAAACATCTTATGATTTGTTTATGATAGAATTCCTAAAGTTTCTTATTTTAATTTTTTTGGTTGTAAATGCTTTACTTTAAACACAAAAGATAACTTGGACAAATTTAATTCTAAATCCGACGAAGGAATCTTTGTTGGATATTCTAACCATAGCAAAACTTATAGAATATATAACAAAAGAACCTTAGTCATTGAAGAATCTATGCATGTTTCTTTTGATGAGAGTTTTATAAAAACACCTATTGTTTTAAATAATGATGATGATTTAGTTAATTCTATACATGATACTCCAATGCTAGATATTTCAAAAGATGATAATTTACAAAATGATTTACTAAAGGATTTTGTAGAAGTTATAAATCATCCACATGATTTGGTTATTGGTAATATATCTGATAAAGTCACTACTAGATCTATTTTTAATTTGATTGCTCATGCTGTTTTAATTTCTATTATTGAACCTAAAAATATAAAAGAAGCTTTACTCGATGATTTTTGGATAATTGCTATGCAAGATGAACTAAACCAATTTACAAGAAATAATGTTTGGGATCTTGTACCTAGACCACAAGATAAGTCTATTATTGGAACCAAATGGATATTTAGAAATAAATTAGATGAATCTGAACAAGTTGTTAGAAACAAAGCCAGATTAGTTGCACAAGGATATAATCAAGAAGAAGGTATTGATTATGATAAAACCTATGCACCATTTATGCGTTTAGAATCTATAAGAATTTAGTATTTGCATGTTTTATGAATTTTAAATTATATCAAATGGATGTTAAAAGTGCATTGCTAAATGGTTTTATTAAAGAAGAAGTTTTTGCGGAACAACCTCCAGGTTTTGAAAATAAAAGTTTTCCAAACCATGTTTTCAAACTTAAGAAAGCATTATATGGTTTAAAACAAGCACCCCATGCTTGGTATGATAGATTAAAGAATTTTCTTTTAATTTTCGGTTTTGAAATTGGAAAAGTTGATTCTACATTTTTTATAAAGAAAATAAATAAAGATATACTATTAATTCAAATATATGTAGATGATATAATATTTGGTTCTACTAACGATGATCTTTGTCAAGAGTTTGCTAAGACTACGCAGGATGAATTTAAAATGAGTCACATGGGTGAACTCAATTCCTTCCTTGGACTACAAATCAAACAATTAAAGGAATGAATTTTTATCAACCGAAGCAAGTATGCTAAAGAATTATTCAAACGCTTTGGAATGGAAAATACAACAAGCAAACCAACACCAATGAGTACAGCTACATCACTTGACAAAGATGAAAATGGTAAGAATGTTGATCAAAAAGCTATACCGATGTATGATTGGATCACTTCTTTACATTACAGCAAGTAGACCTGATATTATATTTAGTGTATGTTTTATGTGCTAGATTTCAATTTAATCCTAAAGAATCACATCTTAAAGCAATAAAAAGAATTTTTAGATATCTTAAAAATTATAGCACCCCTTTGCCAATGAGAAAGGGGTTCAGAAAAAGGGTTCGGTTAGAGAAAAGGTCGAGAAGGCTTGGTCCAGTTGGGAGATTGAGCTTGATACCCTCAAGGCTCTTCACGTAGAAGGATCTATCTCTCTCCTACTCCCTCATTGGCTTGCTTGGTAGGACATTCCAAGCTATAAGCTTGGATTGTTGAAGTAGATGTTCGCGGGAAAAATTGCTTTCTCTGATTTCATTGTTTCCATTAGCAACTGTTTATCGGTTACAAAGGGATCCGGTCTTTTTATAAGATCCGGTTACAACAAAATCAAAGAAGAAAAGAAAAATTACAACTCTCCTTTGTTCGAACAAATCGCAAGATCCTGTTTTGCGGTCTCTTGCTTGTGTGGGTTCTTCGCCTGCGCCGGGGTTAATCCGTGGACTACCGCGTGATCTTGATCCGGTCGGATCTACACGATATAACGGGTGCTATTTCACGAAGAAAATAACAGCCGGGGGTACTATTTCTCTAAGGAAATAATAGCCTTTAGTAATCGAAATCGACCAAGCGAAATCGATACACTTCTCGGGATCAAAAAACAAGCTTTGATCCGAAGGATAGTCGTGTAGATCTCAGATCTGATCTCTCTCTCTCGAACTCCTGCCTTATCTGACGTGGATGATCGCCAAGAAACAGATCTGAAAAGTCAAGTCTTCAAAGCTTAAAAAACTCCAAAGTTCAGTTCTCAATCCAGCAGAGTTTCGGCTCTAAAAGTTCCAACCCTTGAAAAATGAGCCATCCCCCCTCTATTTATAGGCTTCTGAAAGCGGATCTGGGCTCAGATCTGGGCCCAGATCCGCGGCTCGGGAGGGGGGTGGCTCGGCCACCAGGTGGCTCGGCCACCAAGCCACCAAAAGGTGGCTCGGCCGGCCACCTTGGTGGCTCGGCCGGCCACCTTGGTGGCTCGGCCGGCCACCTTGGTGGCTCGGCCGGCCACCTTGGTGGCTCGGCCGGCCACCTTGGTGGCTCGGCCGGCCACCTTGGTGGCTCGGCCGGCCACCTTGGTGGCTCGGCCGGCCACCTTGGTGGCTCGGCCGGCCACCTTGGTGGCTCGGCCGGCCACCTTGGTGGCTCGGCCGGCCACCTTGGTGGCTCGGCCGGCCACCTTGGTGGCTCGGCCGGCCACCTTGGTGGCTCGGCCGGCCACCTTGGTGGCTCGGCCGGCCACCTTGGGCCGCCGAGCCACCTTGGTGGCTCGGTGAGCCACCTGAGCGGCTCGGTTTTGGCCGAGCTTTTCCCGGGGTGTGCCGTGTCGTCCGTTTTTGCGGTTTCGCGGTTTATCCAATCTTCGTTGTTGATCTGGACTCTGCTTTGGCAGTCCGGATCCTGATTTGGCAGTAAATCTGCTTCGGTGTTTAACCTCGTCGCCTCGTTAATCTGCTTCGTCGCATCTCACTTAGCTTCGATGTTGTGGACTAACGATCACGCTTGGATACATCGCCCGATGGTTCGTTGGTTTGTCGAATCATCGTACCGAGCAGATACCCCCTCCAAAGTATTTCAGTCTCGTTCTTTTATAGAAGAGTCTGGAATACTTTGGATATGATTGTCCCAACCTTCAGTCGGTGTAACGGGACCTTGGAATGGCTTCTGTTCTTGATTCCTTCAATCCTTCAGGCTATTCGGTGCTTTATCGAATGTTTGTAAGGGTTCCGGTGCTGCATTTATTGTCTGACCGTTGTCGGAATTTTGAACTTGAAGTCGATTCCCGATTTTCTGATCTTTAACGATGATGTGGAGCTCCCCGCCACAACTGTCAATGTGACGGGGAAGTCCAAGGCCATTGAGCGTGAACGTATCCACCAACGCACTCACGCCCAAATGGGGGTAGTCATTCCGTTTGACTACACGCGCCTAGCACCCATCTCTGACGACGATGATGATGATTTCTCGGCAGTGGTAATATCGCAGGCCTCAACCTCAGTTCAGGGCGAGCACGCAAATGTACACATGACCGACATCCCTGATGAGATATTCAGGAGACTCGACAAGTCGAGAGCATGCTCCAGCGTATGGATACTGAAGAGCCATATGAATTTTAAGGGGGTGATGACCAAGACATCTTGGTAGTGGAAGCCACCTCCTCATCCAAATCCTCTTCACAATAGAGGGGCAATGCTTCAAGGCACCAGAAGCCAACAATGGCATCTGTCGAGTTCACCGACTCGGATCCAAATTGTGGGGCTGATTGCGAAGACTTGGCTACTGCTGACTGAAGATTATCGGTGATGCTTAAATGCATTAATCGCCAGAAGACCTGTATCTGATAAACAACTTCATTACCCATTCGTAGTGGAGATGTGCAGGTAGAGGATTTCATCCTTACATCTCCTACTCGGTCAAACCTTCCTACAGTTAGGACCAGAGCCAAAATTTCCTCTCGATTCCTTTTAAAGAATGAGAGGTCCACTTTCAAAATGGGCGACTAAAACTTTGAACAGTTAAGATCGTCTCAATCTCCCACTTGGTCAAACTTCCTACAGTTAAGACCAAAACTGAACTATCAGGTTAACTGTCACCTCTGATAGTCATTTCTCCATTAGTCTCATTCAACTGGATGATGGATCCTGTACAACTATCAAGTTAACTGTCACCTCTAATAGTTATTTCTCCATCAATCCCATTCAACTGGACGATGGATCTTGTAAAACTATCAAGTTAATTATTACCTCTGATAGTCTCCTCCAAATTTCCCCTGTCGATCTTCTCTAATAGGACGATGGGACCACTCCCACTGCTACGTTAACAATCACCTCTGACAAATCAACCTATCAGTCCTCTTCAATAGAATAATAAGTCCACAAAGTTGCTCAAATCGTAACAAACTCTCACTGTCATGTTACACTACACCTCTAACAAAATCAACTTACCAATCCTCTTCAATGGGATAGTAGGTCCTCAAAGTCGCTCCGATCACGATAGTACTGTCAAGTTAACAATCACCTCTGACCAAAATCTACTTACTGACTCTCTGCAATAGAGCAGTAGGTCTATAGAGTCGCTCCGATCACGACAATCCTATCACGTTAACAATTACCTCTGATAGCTGATACCGTCATTCCCGCAAATGGCGTTGTCCGATCTGTCGTCACACTCATATGTCCCTGAATAACCTGATCCATTTCGAGCATTCTAATATCCTTAGAATAATCAATAGATAGTAGCCTACCATGCGATGGCTCCTATAACAATCAATCGTCACACTCATACCTCCCTGAACGATTTGATTTCCCTAGCACCGTCTTTTCCGCAAAAGGCGTTGTTGTTTAATAATGGCCTACCAAGCGATGTGCCTTTATCCAAATAGTAGCCTACCATGCGATGTGCCGCTAATTTGGGTTTGTCTTTGCCCTAAGAGAAGACAAATTAGGGTTCGTTTTTGCCCCAAGAGAGGACAAATCAGGGTTCATCTGTGCCCTAAGAGAAGACAAGCTTTTCCTCTTGACTCTAACGGGTATACGAGTATAAACTGTTTCTCAAACCTCCAACTGGTGTATGAGGCTAAACTGTTCCTTACCTTTGACAAGAAGTTCCTAGAGAATATTCTTAAGAATAACCCTGCAACCTCTAACCAGTGCACGAGGCTAAACTGCTCCCTATCCTCCAACCGGTGCACAAGGTGAAACTGCCTCTTGACTCCAACGGGTATACGAGTATAAACTGTTTCTCAAACCTCCAACTGGTGTATAAGGCTAAACTATTCATTACCTTTGACAGGAAGTTCCTAAATAATATTCTTAAGGATAACCCTGCAACCTCTAACCGATGCACGAGGCTAAACTCCTCCCCATCCTCTAACCGGTGCACGAGGTGAAACTGCCCATTGACTCCAATGGGTATACGAGTATAAACTGTTTCTCAAACCTCTAACTGGTGTATGAGGCTAAACTATTCCTTACCTTTAACGGGAAGTTCCTAGAGAATATTCTTGAGGATAACCCAAGCTGCTTTAGGACGGGAGATGCCTGCGACACGTCACAGATTTTATGGTTGGGTCCATTCTTTGGACAAGCTTTGGTGGACTCGCATGACGAAGTACGTCTTGAGCCGATGGAGCGAGGAGTTGCACGCTTGTGGTCTATATGCAGCCATTCGTTCCACCATGTATGGCTTACCTGTCAGCGCGAAGCATTTCTTCGCTTTGTGCGAGCTCTATAACCCGGATTCGAACACTTTTCTGACCCGGCAAGGGGAGTTGGGCTTGGCTTTCCATGAGATGCACAGGATTTCTGGTTTGCCCATGAGTCAGATGCTATATCAGGAATACTTTCCCTCCAACCATGAATTGAGTCAGCTGAAGGATCGCATGCCCGACTTCTACGAGACTTTATGGGACCTCACATGTCACTATCATATTGCTTTGGCGCAGTCTGAGCCTTTAGCGAAGAGGACTAAGTCACATGTGAGTCTGAAGCAGTTTGCGTGTTATTTGTTCAGGAATCTAGAGAGCAATTCTGGCGAGGCTATTTGTGAACTGGCACCGCTTACTCCTTCAGAAGTTAATGGTCTGTTGAAGAAGATTGACGCTCACTCTTATACCATTAGCAGTCCCGAGAGTGGCTTTCCTACAGGGACCAAGTTTAAATGTGACATTTTGCCATTGGAAGTGCTCTACCCAGCGGTTCATCTTGCCTACAAAAAGGAACTTTCGCTTCTTCCGGTGATGGTAGCTAACATTCATCGAGGGCTTCGACAGATTTCTAGTACCTTCACACAGAAAGAAGATGCACCGTCGGCTAAGATTCCTCTTTCTAAGGTGGAGCTCCCATACATCTATTTGATGGCTTGGTTCGTCCTTCATCGTCCTGATATGATGTCGGTACCTAGCACCGTAGACCGCTCTGTTCCCCTACTACAGTTGTTTGAGAATGGCAGGTGGGAGGGGCAAGGATTCCTTGACATCAGAAAGCAGCTACAAGTCCATAAGTGTTGGGCATTTTCCACTTGCTTCCCGTAGTTCTTCAGCCGATACGGCGAGGGGTTGATTGATGAGGAGAGGCCGAGGGAGTATCGAACTCATTTAGATGTCGGCTATTTTAACTGGCTAGTGAACATTAGGCCAGGTTATCTGACTTTCCGGGTGAGGAATCAGTGTTCATAGAGCCATATCTACCCTGCCGATTCGCCCACCAGTTTGGTTATGATCAGCTTTATGTCGGGAAACCGCGTCAGCAGCTTCGGACTCGTGGCATAAGCTGCAGGTGGTTGTTAGCAGCTAATAAAACTGTCCCCGTGAAGCCGATTGCAGATCTAGTGGCCGAGGAAGCTTCTCAGGCTGATTCTCGTGTGATTTGGGAAAATGCCCGGTCACAGAGGATATGGAGCAAGACTCGTCGGATTGACGAAGAGGGAAAGAAGATCTTCCATTCTGCTGATGAGGCTTCAGGCGGAGATCTTGAAGATTATAAGGACTGTTCCGAGCGAGGTTAGATACTTATCCTTTCCTTCTGTCTTCCAGAATTATTAATCTTGACAGTTGTTTGACGTTTTAGGGACCGCAGCTGACAAGGATGAAGAATTCCGTCCTTTTTCCCAGGCGAGACCTTCAATTGTTGTCCTCGCTGCTAGGCGGAAGAGATTAGCCCGCAAGCCGCGTGCAGATTCGCCAGCATCTGAGATGGATTTGGCTGGTGATGATCCTGCTAGCGACGGAGGTAACATCTACCCTATAGATCATCCTCTTGATCATTCAGAACTTCGACTTATGCTTTTCCATCTCTATGTAGGAGAGCGTGGGGATAGCGAGATGAGTCCTGATCCTGCTCCTCATGATTTTGTATCTTCTGGTGATCCTGACTCACCACATCAGGTAGAAAAGCCTGCAGAAGCTGCCGACGTTAGGGAGACTATTAATGTAGGACCCGATTCAACGAATCCAGGTACATCTACCATTGACAATATACCCTTTAGATGACAAACAAAGGAGTTGAACGATTCAGAATTCGTGCCTCCCTTAATTGTCTCAATGCTTCTTGCTCTATTAGATAACTTGCAGGAGGCAAATGTGGATCTTGGAAATAGAGAGGCTAACATACCCATGAGAGGTAACTCATTTCCATTGGTTGTAGTCTCTTTATTCTCCTTTTGCACTTATATTTTCTTGTGTCAGATTTTTCGACTGATGATTTCGACGAGGAAGGTTTGCTCGGGGATACTCCTATGCTCCACTTCATGTATGGCTCTCCTCAGATTGATGACCAAATGCCTGAAGATATGTTTCCTGAGTCTACACTCCCTAAGAATCCCGAGGATGGTCCTTTTGAAGGTACGTGTCTCTTCTCAAGTTAATTATAGGACTAGCCATTTTTTTTGACTAGTGCAGCTATAATGTGATGCATCTGAGAATTCCGTTTTGTGTTTGACAGAAGCATTTGTCGAGACTGATCCTGTTGAGCCGGCTGTGAGACCAACTACACCAGATGATACATCCACAGCCGTTACACCTCCACTACCCCCAGTGACTCAAGGGGAAGAAGGTATAAATTAAGCAACTGAGAAATGTTATTTCTTTCATCATCAAGGCTTTTGACGGATTTCTCCTTTTTGTGTAGGGCTTTCTTCTCGGCTTCATGTCCTTGTGAAGGAGTTATTATCAGACAGCGAACCTAAAAAGATCATCATCTGTATAGAAGTCCACTCCTTCTTCTCCTTTGTGAATGCTATGATTGGCAAACTCTTCCACGGCGGACTTTTCCTTCACCAGTTTAAGCCTTTCCTTGATTCTAGGATAAATTCAATATGGGACGCAGGATACCCGGATCTGGCGACGGCTATAGTTGATGACCTTGATTGTCTAGAGCACGAGCTTCAGATGTTTCCCATTTGGATGCTCGCTTACAGACATGGCGCGATACTCGGATTTTTGCTGAGCTCGAGATTCAGGTGCAGCGGGACCGGGTAGACCGAGTTGAGGCCAACCTTGCTATTAGATCATCTTCACTCGACAAGCTTGATTCTTCTATTACCTCTTGTGAGACCAAGATAGACCAGCTCAGAAGAGAACTCCGTGGAGAAGAGGAGACTTTGAGTATTCTTCAGATGACGAAGGTACAGGATCAGCAAGCCCACACTGCTTTATCTGGTGAGTTGAAATCCTTGAAGCAGAAGCTGGTTGAGACGGAGGAGATTGCTGTGAAGACTCTAGCCGCGACTGAGGAGTCCATCAGAGCTGAGTTGCAGGATGAGCTTAGGCAAGCTTATGATGAGAAGCTGTCTAAGTTTAGTCAGCAGATTTTTCGTCATGGTCTTGATGTATGATTTCATTTGCTGAATATTTTGACTTTTGACTCTCTTAGTGGAACTGTTTTTTATCTTTATCTTTATTATGATTCCTCATTCCGTTTGAAATGATTGACCATAATACTCATAGGATTTTTTGACCAAACCTCAAGCGCCTCAACGGGTTTGATAAGCCTTTACGCCGGATTACCCGGTTTGAATGCGGGCTAGCATGCAGATTGTCTAAATCCGTTTCGCATCATGTAATGTTGTGCTAAGAGCAGTGAATTCTATAAGACTTTGTGCTATGATGTTGAATACATAGGCTTTACCGGAATTTGTTATGGGAATAGGCTACCCGGGCGACACGTGTTAACGTGTTGACTTTAGGATTTTTGCTAACCACCCAGCCTTCCCAAACGGGTTTGAATAAGCCTTTACCGCTAGCCCGTTGCAGTGCGGTTCAGCATGCAGAGTTTCTAAATCGCCGCTCGCATGGTAACGTTGTGGCTAAGAGAGTGAATCTCGAGACTCGCTTTGCTGCTACGACTTTGAATATGTAGACTTCGCCATTGTTATGAGAATAGGCTACCCAGCAACGTGTATTAGACGCTGACTTATCTCTACTTAGGCTTCGGGATAGAATACCCCAGAATTGAACTCTGGTGTCTTTTTCTACGGAGAAAGACTAAATCGGCGACGCGTGTTAGGCGTCGGCATATCCTTTCTTAGGATTCAGGATGAAATTCCCCATGCGTGTAAGGCATGGATTTTGGTGTTATTAATAACAACCTGCCACAATGTTGAATATGTGGGCGGGTGTTCTTTTTAACGGTTAAGAACTAACCGGCAGCGCGGGTTAAGCGCGGACTTATCCTTGCTTAGGTTTCAGGATAAAATACCCCAGAATCAGACTCTGGTGTCTTTTTGTGCGGAAAAAGACTAAACCGGCAGCGCGTGTTAGGCGCAGACTTATCCCTGCTTAGGATTCGGGATAAACTTCTTAGGATGAATCCTAGATTGATAAATTCTTGGAAATGGTTGGTGTGGGAAAGGAAGAATTTTATATTCTATTTCCCGGTCTTCTTTTAGGGTGAAGGCGAACCCGAATACAAGGAAGGAAGAATTTTATATTCTATTCCTTGATTCTGGAAAGGAATAATTTTATATTCTATTTCCAGCGCAAAAGAAACTAGAAGTGGGATCTCCACTCCGAGAATCTGGAAGATCTAGATAAACTTACCTTTTATAGGATTGGTTATCTAATCTGAAGATGAGTTCCTCGTTTATCGAAGTGAAATTTCAACTTAGGTTATAACCATGGGAAGGCTTAACCAAAGAGAAAAAGAAGGGAGTTCTTTCGTTTATTGAAAGGGGACTCTGAACTGAAAGCGGACCTCTTGTTCATGAAAAGATTCAAGAGGGGAATTTGCTGGTGGTTTGGGCCAGAAAGACACTTTTGGTGGACTCACTGTCAATTGAAATTGATCAGTGAGGGATTTTGGTGGTGAAAATGATTTTGGGTTATCCTCTAGAATATTTAAGTATAATATTCTTCAAGGAACTTTCCGGTAAATGGGTTATCCTGAATGTACTAGGGATAGTACTTTTTCAGAAACTTCCTATTTATTGGCATTAATTGCCTGGCGCCCTCTTGAGTAATCAGGCGATATGCGCCGTTTGAGTAGACTGTGTCTATCACAAACGGTCCTTCCCATTTGGGTTCAAATTTACCTTTCTTCTTGGAGTTGAGGATTATCGGTCAGCGAGCAGCGAGGACCAGATCTCCTTCCTTGAAGCTTCTCTGTCGGACTCTTTTGTTAAAAGCCCTAGATATTCTAGCTTGATAAAACTCAATCTGTTGTTGAGCTTCCAAGCGCTTTTCATCTAACATTTCGAGTTCTTCGAGACGTTTCTGATGTTGCACTTCTGTCGTCATCTCCGTTGTGAGAGCGATCCGAAGGGATGGGATTTGGATTTCTAATGGTAGCACAGCTTCACATCCATATACCAATGAATATGGGGTAGCTCCTGTAGGTGTGCGTATGGTGGTACGATAAGCCCAGAGTGCTTCACCGAGTTTATCATCCCAGTCTCGTTTATTGGTCTTCACGAGCTTTGACAGGATCTTAATGATCGTCTTGTTAAACGCCTCAGCTAATCCATTCGCAGCGGGATAATAAGCTGTTGACGAAACATCTTGAATTTTGAACTTGTCACAAAACCTAACAAAAGCGTTGCTTATGAACTGTGGACCGTTGCCATGGATGATCTGTCTTGGCACGCCGTGTCGGTATATGACATGATGTTTGATGAAATTGATGACGTTGTTCGTCTTCACTTCTCTAAGCGGAATCGCTTCAGCCCACTTTGAGAAGTAATCCGTGATTGCGAGAATAAATCGATCACCTTTGACTGAAGGGGGAAAAATAGGACCGACAATGTCCATACCCCATGTCTTGAACGGCCAAGATGTGGTTGACGTGTGTAAACGCTCTGGTGGTTGGTGCATATAATTTGCATGTACTTGACAGGCATGACATTCTCGGGCGTATTCTATTGCATCACGAACCATCGTTGGCCAAAAATATCCTATTCTCCTGATGCGATCATACAGTTTGGGACCGGGCTGACGCGCACCACATTCTCCTTCGTGTGCTTCCTTAAGAACTTCTTCTACTTCTTTATTCGAAAGACATCGGAGTAACAAACCATCGTACCCTCGACGGTATAATATATGGGTCTCGGTATTATAGAAGAATCTTGGTGCTCTTCGGTGGATTGATTCCCTTTCTTTTATATCCTCTGGCAAAATACCATATTGGACGTAGTCAATGATAGGAAAACGCCAATCTCGGGACTCAGACCCAATTTGAGTTGAATTCACCTCCTTGGCGTTTATGTTTCTGTCATCTTCCTCTTCACTATCCATATCGTATATGGGTATGCAGAGCTGATGCGTCCTTACTGTGACTAAAAGTTCAGTTTCGGGGGGCTGCGCGAGTGATACTGCTAGCGCTGCCAGTGCATCCGCATAAGCGTTCTGGAGGCGAGGGATGTATTCAATGAAGAATTCTTCGAAAGAATCTGCCATTTTGATGGCCTCTTGGTGGTATGGGATCAGGTCTTGATTCCTGACTTCATACTCTTCACGGACTTGGTTGACTATCAATTGAGAATCCCCAAAAGCTTTGAGATATTCGACCCCCATCTCTTTGGCAAAACTGAGTCCAATGAGAAGCGCGTTGTACTCGGCTACATTATTGGAACACAGACTAGTCAGTGAATACGCCCGAGGCATCACATGCTTCCCCGGGGAAATTAAGACAACTCCAACTCCGGAGGAGACCGTAGAACATCCGGGGGTTATTGCCCTATTAACTGCCCTTGAAGCACCATCGAAGTATAATTGCCATACTTGTTGGTGCGATGTAGTGTTAACCTCGTGGGTTTCATCCGGCAAGTCATCATATACTTCTGCCGTATCCGTTGTCGGGTTTGCCGCCAAAAGATCACAAATCGCTTGTCCTTTGATTGACTTCTATTGTTTGAAGTGCAAATCATATTAGGACAAGAGAAGGGCCCACTTCGCTAATCGCCAATTCATAGAGACCGGTTGCGTCATAAATACTCGTACTGGATTAACATTGGAAATGACGTAAATCGTCTGCCCAACTAAGTAATGGCGCATCTTTTGCATTGCGAATACCAATGTGAGGCATTCTTTCTCAATCATCGGATATCGAGACTCGGCACCTACCAAGGTCCGACTTAGGTAATAGACTGCCTGTTCGTGACCATTATCATCGTCTTGTGCTAGTAAAGCACTTATCGAGTGGTTCATCGCCTTGAGGTAAATCAAGAACGGTCTACCTGATTTTGGTGCAACGAGAATAGGAGGATTCGTCAGATAGGTTTTGATATCTTCGAATGCTTTTTGACAGGCGTCGTCCCAAATAAATGATACTCCTTTCTTGTTTAGTTTAGAGAATGGTTGGCACTTCCCAGAAAGATTTGAGATGAACCGCCGGATGTAAGCTAACCGCCCTTGAAATCCTCTGAGCTCTCTTAGATTTCTAGGGGGTTGCAGTTCATGTATCGCCTTCACCTTATCAGGATCGATATGTATACCCTTAGTGGTGACGACGAATCCAATGAATTTTCCGCTGGACATTCCAAGGAAGGATTTAGTGGGGTTCATCTTCAATTGATGACTCCGCATGAGATCGAACATCGTCTTCAAGTCCTTGATGTGATCTTCTTTGTTGCGGCTTTTTACAACCAAATCATCAACGTAGCATTCGACTGTTTTCCTGAGATGTTCTTGGAAACGTATTCAGGTCCCTGAAGTCGACGCAAATCCTGATTTTACCGTTCTTCTTCATGACTGGAACAATGTTGGCTAGCCAGTCTGGATGTTGCTCCTCTCGGATAAATCCTAAGTCGATCAATTTCTTAACCTCCGCCTCAATAACTTCCATAATCTGCGGACGAAACCGTCTTTGCTGTTGTTTGACAGGTTTGGCATCCGACTTGATATCGAGGCGGTGCATTGCCACATTGGGGTCGAGCCCTGGTATATCTTCATAGTTCCAAGCGAAGACGTCAATATATTCCTTTATGAGAGCAATTAATTCCTCTTTCTCATTTGAGGGAAGACTATCGCTGATGAATATAGGCTTTGGGTTGGGCTCATCACCCATGTTAATTTGGACTATTTTATCTTCAGTGGGGGTTCCCTCTGTTCAAACCTATCACCAATGTCTTCCCATGTTGGCATTTGATCGTCGTTCTCCATTGTGGACGGATCGGCTGTAGCCATGTTCGCCATTAGGGCTTTGAAAGCTTCCCTCAGACTTGTATCGGAATCCCATTCCGAGGAATCTGACGAATATCCATCTTTGTAGTGCTCAGATAATTGGTTATTGATTAACCATCAACATTCGTCTTCTGAAGAAGATTCATACCCTAACCCTCATCTGTATTTATAATAATCGTCTGGTTTCCCTTTTGGTACATATGCTGCTTTGGCTGGAATACGAGGACCTCGATCAAAGTATAAACCTTCTCCCAGTGTGAAATCATATCCTTGTTTTTTCATGAGCTTGCGCGCTTCCGGACTATACTTAGATAAATGCCGACCAGGTTTGTCATCATTCTCGTCTTCCTTTAAGAAATGATCTGGTAATGGAGAGCCCTCTCCTTTGCCATAAATCAATTCTCTTTGGCCTCCTATTTTGGTAGGGATGACCAGGGTTGTTCCGAAAGAATGCTGGAGGCGTTTCTTTGTTATATAGGACGATCGAAGCGGCATGCATAAATCAGGATTATCATACAATTCTTTTATCATATCATCAAGAGACAGGGAGTACTCTAAATCATTATTTATTTTATTATTGGCAAGTTGCCAGTTACAACTGCCCTCTGACGATTGTTCATCGTCAAGGTTGATTACAAAGGGTACAATGTCGTTTAAAACATAACCTCCGTTGTAATCAAATCCGGCTTCGGTATCAGCTTCTTCTCCGCTGTCCGTGCCATGGGCCGATGATTCAGTATCGGATTCGTTACCATAAAGGAGAGAATCAGTGAAATAATTCTCATACCCTTTGAATGGTTGCTTATCCGCGACCACCGTCCTAACTTTATTATCAGTGTCAACATACTTCAAACACTGATGGAGAGTGGAGGGAATTATAACGTTACTATGGATCCAAGGTCGACCCAATAGTAAGTTATATGAAGTTTCGGCATCGATCACATAACATGTGACTTCCGTCTTCAAATCACCCATCTGACATTTTATCCGGATCTTACCCAAAGGGTCTTGACCCACTAGTATTGAACCCATAGATAACAGTGCCTGTGGCCGCCAACTTACTAACTGGAATGCCTAGGTTATGCATCAAGCGAAGTGGCATAATACTCACAGCAGAACCCGGATCCACTTGGATTCGGTTGACTTTGCTGGAGCCAATGTACCCAATGAAATATAGGGGTCGATCATGGTTTGAATTCTTTGTCTGCATATCCTCTTTGGTGAAGGTAATGCAGGGAAGATTTTTAGCCGCTATATTGCAGTGTTGAATTAACGGTTCTGACTCTTCAAGTGCCGGCTTGATCCGAGTAAGGAACACTTCTGAATTGGCCAAGGCTTCTTGCAAGGCTTCCCTGGTTTCTTTAGACAACCGCAGCAACTCATACAATGTTATCCGTGCTGGGATGTTAGCTAGTTGAGCCATAATATCGAAGACGTGCAGAGTGTTCGAGCTTTCCGGTTTATCTTTTCCAATCGGACGATTGAAACGAGACTGCTTCGGATTCTGAACCTCCTGGGGCCTCTATTCTTTCTGTTTATCAACCGGCTGTCGTCGAGCTTCTTCAACCGGTCTAGGAGTCATAATCACACCCAGCTCCGTGAGAGTTCTGGCTGGTCCCAGTTTAGTCACCCCCTGCTCAGCTAACTGATCACTACGTGATGGATAGTTAAAGTGATACTGATTTCCGCTCCTAGTGGCAAAGACTTCTTGTTCTTCTTCGGAGAGCGGGAAGGCATGAGCTTCATTACCATCCTCTTCGAAGATTGTGGAGGTAGCATTGCAGGACTTGCCTTTACCCTTTCTGGTCGAGGAAGTAGTCCACTGATCGTCTTCAATTAGGTCGGGATGAACCCAGAGGATTTCGCCGTTTGGGGCAGTGTGTGGCATAAGTCCTTTTTGGCGCTGCCCATATGGGTCGTCATTCACTATCTTCATTCCAACTTTAGTGATGCGTTCTGGTTCAAACCATGCTGTGGGCACTGATCCAAAGCTGATTGATACTGTATTTGCTCCGACATTCTTGGACGGCTTCGAGGTTATGACGCCTACATCAATTAACGCCTGGATCTTATCCTTGAGATGGTAGCATGACTTGGTAGGGTGATAGACCACTCTATGGTATGCGCAATACTTCGGATCCGTCACTTTGCTAGCCCCTTCTTAATCCATGATCGCCGGCAGTTGGATTTTGTTATTCTCCAACAGGTACTTAAAGATGCCGGGAACTTCGTCATCTTTGAAGGACGTAAGAGTTTTGGGCTGGTCCCCGTTTAGTCACCCCTGCTCAGCTAACTGATCACTAGGTGATGGATAGTTGAAGTGATACTCATTTCCGCTTCTAGTGGCAAAGACTTCTTGTTCTTCTTCGGAGAGCGGGAAGGTAGGAGCTTCGTTACCATCCTCTTCGAAGATCACGGAGGTAGCATTGCAGGACTTGCCTTTACCCTTTCTGGTCGAGGAAGTCGTCCACTGATCGTTTTCAATTAGGTCAGGATGAACCCAGAGGATTTCACCGTTTGGGGCTGTGTGTGGCACAAGTCCTTTTTGACGTTGTCCATATGGGTCGTCATTCACTGTCTTCATTCCTAATTTGGTGATGCGTTCTGGTTTAAACCATGCTGTGCACTTTAGGAAACCTTGGTTCCGAAGATTTCTGCTTCTGAGGTCGTTGTTACCATTGCGACCAAAATTGTTGTGGTGCTCGTTGCTGTGGTTGTTGCTGAGGTTGCAATTGGAAAGTTTGATTAGCATCAACTGCATTAGCATGTGCCTTACCTTTCCCTCGTGGGACGAAATTTTGTTACGGAGCATTCGTCGCCTGTTGGCCTCTTTCCGCCTTCTTTCTTCTGAGGAATCGCTCGGCTTGCTCTCCCCGGACCTTCAAATCCTTCCATGTTTTGGACGGTGCTGTCCCCATTGCTTCCAACATGTCCAATTCGAGATTGTTGTGGCAAGTCTGGAGAATGAATTCCTCGGGTATTGGGTCCCGACAGTTCATTGCCTTGTTCCGGAACCTTTTGACGAAGGCATCAACCAATTCCCCGTCTTTTTGTTTCTCGTCAAGCAACGACCCGATGGATATCTCGGTGTTGTCGTCAAAGAAGTTAGCGAGGAATTTAGTCTCCATGTCGTCCCAGCTATTCACGCTTCCTGGCTTGAGGCGGCGATACCAATCGAAGGCGGCTCCACGAAGAGTGCCAACGAAGGATCGTACCATCAGAGGCTCATTACCAGAGATAACCCCTAGGTGTGATTTGAAGTAAATCAAATGCTGAGTGGGTGAACCCATCCCATTAAACGGCGTGAAGTTAATTAGATTGAACTTCGCCGGATATGGGATTGATTCCCATTCTCTTGGTATGGACAAGGAATGCCTGTCTTCTTCATCTCTTGAGCGAAAATCAACGTATTGATTTTGCTCTCAAGGTTTTTGATCTTCAAGCTTTCACCTGTGTTTTCACTAGCATTCTCGTTACCACCCCCTGCATTGACGGGAGGATTAGTGGCATTGTGAACTTCATTCGCATTCGTGTCCTCATCTTCCTGATGAACCTGGTTACGATGACTTGGTTCGCCTTGCTGGATTGTCAGTGCTTGGATCTGTTGGTCATGCATCTCTCTCATGTTCTGCATGGCCATCTGCATTTCAAACCTGAAGCTCTCCTGTTGTTTGGCCATAGCTTCTTCAAGCATCTTGGCCACTTGCTCCACACTTATCATAAGTGCCTCGCGGGGTTGTCCCTCGCTGGATACCGTATTATCTGATGCGACCGCAGAGCCAGCATCCGATTCTTCATCTTCTGAAGGTAATCTTGTCCGAACCCTACCATAAGTTGCTCGTTTGATAGCTCCAGACTGCAGACGGGTTATACGCCGGGGTGCTTTCAGAATCGACTCGAGATTATCCCGTGCCGATGTCCCTTTGCTGGTCAGGAAATTCTCCGTCTTCAATTACCCTTCTTCTTTGTCGGAAGCGCCTAGACCTTGGTCTTGGCGTTTCAGCATTACTGAGCCTTTCGAAGACCGAAACTCTTTCGGGGACTGCCTTAATGCAGTTGCACTCAGACAATACTGCCCGAATGAGTTTGGAACAGGGGCATTGAGTTTCTTGTTCTCGAGGACTTCTTTTCCTGGTTCTACTCGTACCCCCAGCACGATAGTACAACTCGTCTGTTTGAAGGTCGGAGTAACCTATCGTGTGTTGGCACGACTTCTAAGGTATAACGCTATCGTCATCAGACGATAATGTTTTCTTCTGAGGGCGAACTGCCTTCTTTGGGCTTTCAAGAGTCACGTGCCTCGAAACATGCCTTCGTGGGCGTGAATTCTCAGCTGGCTCTTGAACTTCGCTGCGCAAATTGGTGCGCCTAGCTGCCATGATCTCTTTGTTATGTTGAGGGTGGCGGCGACCCCCAACATGTTGAGTCATTCAGGGCTTCTTTATCGGGCCCAAACGTTCTTGAACTGGAGCTCTGCATCGCTCATCGGGAAGTGGACCGTGGCGCTCCAAAACTGACTTCTTTCTTCGGGATGATTCTGCAGGATCTCCCGGAGTAGCTATGGGAATTCTCGGCGATTTAGGTTGGTTCGTCGGAGGTTGAACTTTGGCTAAAGACTACAAAGGTTGCTCTTTAGCCTGAATCACCGCTTCAGACTTCGGCCTCCATACTTGGCGGGTTGGTGGCGGCTTCTTGGCCACTTCCTTCTGCAATCTTTTGCGGGCTTCTTGAACTTGAGCCCGTGCCTGCGCTAACAGTGCGCGGCGCTTGCGAATGCGCTCATCAAGTGTTGAACGGTTCCGTTTGACACAGATCCATTCATCCGTTGGTGACTTGTAGGAGCTGCCATTCATTGGTGGTTGAGGCTGTTTGCCTCTCATGTTCTTCAGATACGCATTATAGCGGATTCCATCCGTGGATTCCATCGCCTTTGCGAATTGCCGCGCCAGGCGTTGACGTCGCCTCTGGCGGGCTCTCTTTGAGAGAGTCGCTACGCCCTCAGTGGCAGAGAAATTGTCGAGAACAGGTTTGACCTGGTTGGAGGTCGGTGGAGCTTCACCCGACGCAACTTTGGCGTCGATTGGGGTTGGAGCTTCGTTGGCATTCTGTACTTCTTCGTACCAACGAACTTTTCTCCTGGAGGAGAACTTCTTGGGCTTGTGGGGGGAGGTGGATCCAGACGAGGATGACAGATACTCCTCGAACTTTTGTTGGTCGAATTCATACTCGACCTCCTCCTCAACCGGGATCGAGATCCGCGGCTGCGACGCAACGATGTCGGCAGCAAGATCGGTGGCTCCCACTGTGGTCGCCAGATTGTTCGCGGTGAAAGTTGCTTTCATTGATGTCATTGCTTTCTTAAGTAATAGTTTTTCGATTACAAAAGATCCGGTCTTTTTATAAGATCCGGTTACAACAAAATCAAAGAAGAAAAGAAAAATTACAACTCTCCTTTGTTCGAACAAATCGCAAGATCCTGTTTTGCGGTCTCTTGCTTGTGTGGGTTCTTCGCCTGCGTCGGGGTTAATCTATGGACTACCGCGTGATCTTGATCCGGTCAGATCTACACGATATGACGGGTGCTATTTCACGAAGGAAATAACAGCCGGGGGTACTATTTCGCCAAGGAAATAATAGCCTTTAGTAATCGAAATCGACCAAGCGAAATCGATACTCTTCTCTGGATCAAAAACCAAGTTTTGATCCGGAGGATAAGCTATTTCACGAAGGAAATAACAGCCGGGGGTACTATTTCGCCAAGGAAATAATAGCCTTTAGTAATCGAAATCGACCAAGCGAAATCGATACTCTTCTCTGGATCAAAAAACAAGCTTTGATCCGGAGGATAGTCGTGTAGATCTCAGATCTGATCTCTCTCTCTCGAACTCCTGCCTTATCTGACGTGGATGATCGCCAAGAACCAGATCTGAAAAGTCAAGTCTTCAAAGCTTCAAAAAATCCAAAGTTCAGTTCTCAATCCAGCAGAGTTTCGGTTCCAAAAGTTCCAACCCTTGAAAAATGAGCCATCCCCCCTCTATTTATAGGCTTCTGAAAGCGGATCTGGGCTCAGATCTGGGCCCAGATCCGCGGCTCACCTCAAGGTGGCTCGGCTCATGCCGAGCCACCAAGAGGTGGCTCGGCCGGCCACCTTGGTGGCTCGGCCACCGAGCCACCTCTTGGTGGCTCGGTGGTGGCCGAGCCACCTTGGTGGCCGCCGAGCCACCAAGGAGGTGGCTCGGCCTCCGAGCCACCATTTGGTGGCTCGGAGGTGGCCGAGCCACCCCAAGGTGGCTCGGCCACCGAGCCACTTAGGTGGCTCGGCCGAGCCACCACTTGGTGGCTCAGCCACCGAGCCACCTTGGTGGCTCGGTGAGCCACCTGAGCGGCTCGGTTTTGGCCGAGCTTTTCCCAGGGTGTGCCGTGTCGTCCGTTTTTGCAGTTTCGCGGTTTATCCAATCTTCGTTGTTGATCTGAACTCTGATTTGACAGTCCGGATCCTGATTTGGCATTAAATCCGCTTTGGTGTTCGAGTTCGAATCCGTTCTACAGTTGGATGACTCGTTGACTCACCGAACTGTTAGCTTGATTTCGTACGCGAGTGGATTTATTCCATTGTTTGCGTACGGTTCGTTTAACTTCGTCGCCTCGTTAATCCGCTTCGTCGTGTGTCATTTAGCTTCGGTGTTGTGGTCTAACGATCACGCTTGGATACATTGCCCGATGGTTCGTTGGTTTGTCGAATCACCGTGCCGAGCTGTGTTAAGGGACCTATAAGCAGTTTTATACGCCTACAGTCTTGCATGTGCTCACGTTTTATGGATGAAACAAACATTATCTGATTATAGTATAGTTTGTCCCACATCATCAATAATGTGTGACAATACTAGTGCCATTAATTTATCTAAAAATCCTATTCAACATTCACGTACAAAACATATTGACATAAGACATCATTTTTTACGTGATAATGTTCTAAAAGGTGTTATTCCTTTAGATTTTATTTCAACCGATAAACAAATTG
>NC_033795.1:17653521-17659673 GCF_001876935.1 Asparagus officinalis | reverse complement strand
AAATTTGATCTCATCTATTGCTAGCTTATCTCATGCTAAGATTGATGCCATGTTAGAAGTAGAGAACATAAAAAATAATACAGCTTCTTTTATAAATAATTATTTATGTTCTACTTCTAAAAATGCATATGTGCCTAAAAATGAAGATTTGAATCTTATGAAAAATAGTATTTCATCTTTAGATTCAACTTTGAAAATATGCATTGATAACCATAAGAAACTTATGGACAAGTGTGCTAAATCTAGTAAATCACCCATACACTATGCACACTTGTATAGCAAAGTTTACAAGTGCTCCATTTGTGGTCGTAAAGGCCATTTAGCTAAATTTTGCTATGATGCACAAAAACATAAGAATATTAATCCTTCTTGTGCATCTCATCAAGTTTCTTCATCACATGTACACACACATGCACCTATTTCTCATCATAAGCATGCTCTTGTGTATCATTGTGATTTTTGTGGTAGAGTTGGTCACTTAGCTAAGTTTTGTTTTGATTTGCGAAAAGTTTCTAAATCGCAAAATATTTCAAGTAGACCAACATTATTTCAAAATGTTTCTCATTTGCAAAATAATCTTAAAAGACCATCTTTATTTGCAAATGTTCCTCGTGCACATCCACATGGTCAACATAACCAAATGCATCCTCTTCATTGCACTTATTGCAATCGAATGGGTCATTTTCATAATTATTGCTATGACCGGACCCGTGCACTAAATGCGCCCAAATGGGTTCATAACCCTAGGGCTTTGAGCTTGAATGATAGGGGTCATGTCCCTAAATCTTTTGGTACCAAGAGTTCTTGGGTACCAAAACAAATTTAATTTTTTTAAACCAAGAATTTTAGATGTTTTTATTTTCCTTTTTTCTTGGTTTTGAAGGTCAAATTCCTTTGTTTTCATAATTCCTAGTTTTGATTTTGATGAGAGGTTTGTATTTATATAACCCTCCGGATTTATTGGGTGTTTATTCCCAAATCATGTTTACTGGATGCAAGAATGATTATATGGGTTAGAACAAGCTTAAGAGCTTGATATATTGTTGCCTCTCTTAAAATTCTTTTATCAAAGATTTTGTTTTGAAGTGTTGCTTTGAATTCATTATATTTCACTTATATGATGATATTTATGTGTTTGTGCTTATGGATCATCTATTCGTGCCTTATAATGTATTCCATATGTGGTTTGATCAAATCCCACAAAGAAAATTTTCTTTATTGATCAAACATCGTTTTTGGATTTAAACTTTGATTTATGATTTCTTTTGGTTGATTTGTTTTCATTTGAAAACTTTTTGCATGATTCTCATGTTTCTCTTCTTTTGATTTCATAAATCTACCTATACAAATGGTTTTTATGTTCTTTGATATGAGACACTATTTTTCACCTTGATATATTTATATATGTTCTCATATTGTCTTTTTGTATGTGATTGGTGTTTAGCATATTTTTCATTTATGCTTGCTCACATATGTTTGCCATGATATTCATTTCATATATTCCATATGATATTTTGATAGGGGGAGCAATCCCTATATCCTTCTATGTGTTATACTCACCCATGCATATTGTTAGGGGGAGCTTTCGCTCTCTTATTCTTTTTATCCCCTTTTTGATGTTGTCAAAGGGGGAGAAATATTATGAGTATAGTCTTTCTTGTTTATATGCATGATATATTATACTTTGTATATTCATTTTCTTTCATGCATATCGATGAAATCCAATGGAGGTTGGCGGAATGTCGGTGAAGCTTATGCAATTCAAAGTTAAAGATCAAGTTCAAGCTTCATCCGCAACGTGTACCAAGTTGAGCTACAATGAAGATCAAGATTGCTTGGGTAATGTAGTTTAGGATTTATATTATGTGTGTTAAGTACCTTAAGCTCATATGTTTTGTAGACAAACAACGTTGTTGGAGGATGGATGGAATAGCGCTTTAACGACGATATCAAATGGAGGTTGGCGGAATGTCGGGTTGAAGCCTTGCAATTCAAAGTTAAAGATCAAGTTCAAGCTTCATCCGCAAGTGTACCAAGTCAAGCTTAATTGAAGATCAAGATTGCTTGGGTAATGTAGTTTAGGATTTATATTATGTGTGTTAAGTACCTTAAGCTCAATATCATATACACACACAATATTGGATTTTCTCACGAAATGAGCTATTTTGAGAAAACTTTGTGATATTGTTTTATTGACCATGTTTACTTTATATTCATGTGTTATAATGTTTATGAAGATATTTCATAACGTTTTAATATGCGTTTAAACTCTTTTTGTCAAAAACAAGTTCTTAACAAATTCATATTCATGCATGTTTTTACAAAATAATGAGTTTTCACAATTGGGAAATGAAAATTGAGAAATTATTTTTCTAACATGTTTGTCTTCATGTTTATAAACATTTCGCAAAGTTTCATCAAGTTTGGAATTGATTTGTTATGTTTAATGGAATTTACAAAATCATGTTTTTGTTCATGCACATAGAGTTGATTTACTATACCCAATTGATTTTAGAAAATCGTGTATGTCTGCAGTTTTTCAGAAACTGTAAATCTGTGTTCAAACATTTATTTCTCTCAACTGGAAAAATATTTTTCCGAAATTCTTTCTCTGACATGTTGTTCTACATGTCTAGAACATTCCCACAAAATTTCATAATTTTTCAGAAATTGTAAATTTGTGTTCAAATATTTATTTCTCTCAACTGGGAAAAGATTTTTCATAAATTCTTTCTCTGACATGTTATTCTACATGTCTAGAACATTCTCACAAAATTTCATAATTTTTGGAGTTCATTTACTATTTTAAATTGATTTTACAAAATAGTTGCGCACTGCTACAGTAACTCCGGTCGACCGGACATGTCTCTGGACGCGGTTACTGTAGCATAACGGCTATATTTTCCAGATTTTGATATATCCATTTTTTTGTCTTTTTGCTTGGTTTTCTTGGGTTTTTGGGCTTGTTTCATGAGCCTATATATACTTCATGCCCTCATACTTCTAAGGGTACTCAAGAAATGTTTTAAACAAGTTTAAAGAGTTTTAAATAAGGGTTTAAGTGTGTTTTAGTGTTTGTTTGGTTTGAAGATTGTTTTCACAAGTGGAGGAGATCATCTTCTTGTTTGGGCTCCAATCTCCATCTCTCCATCTTGTCATCTATTGGAGAAGTTTTCTAAACTCTATCTAGCTTTACATTTGCTTAGTTATTTGATTATCATTCTTTAAAGCTAGTTTTTATATTGAGTTTAGATTTGATTATATTATCTCATTGTTACACACACCCACTTGATCTTATTGTATTTGCATACATAGTATATTAGGGTTGTGAGAGATTGTAACATTGAGTTTGTGCTTAATTGAGTTCTCATCTATTGTAGAGAACAAATTTATATTTGTTACATTGTCAGTGGTGTAAGGTTTTCGGTGAGCTAGAAAACCGAGTGTGTTGTGAAGTTTTCGGTGAACTAGAAAACCGAGTGTGATGAGTGATGTTGTTCGGTGAGCGTTAAAAACCGACACTGTGAGGTGTAAACGTTATTCGGGTGAGCGTAGAAAACCCGATTGTGATAGTGGATTTCTCCCCGGGAGTGGGGAGCGGAGACGTAGGACGGAAGGTCCGAACTCCGTGATCATATTGTGTGTTTGAATGTTATTTGTGCAAATCAACACTCTCATTGTTATTTGTACTACCCCACTCCTATTTGGTTAACCTTTCGGCAGTTAGGACCAAAGCTAAAATCCCCTCTCGATTCCTTCCATGAATGAGAGGTCCACTCTAATCGAGTGATGAAACCTTCCTACAGTTAGGGTCGTCTCAAACTTTTATTTGGTCAAACCTTTCTACAGTTAGGACTAAAACTAAATTCCCTTCTCAATTCATTCCATGAACGAGAGGTTCATTCCAATCGAGCGATCAAACATTCCTACAGTTAGGGTCATCTCAAACTTCTATTTGGTCAAACCTTCCTACAGTTAGGACCAAAGCTAAAATCCCCTCTTGATTCCTTCCACAAACGAGAGGTCCACTCCAATCGAGTGATCAAACCTTTGAACGGTTAGGGTTGTCTCAAACCCCACTTGGTCAAACTTTCATGCAGTTAGGACCAAAATCAGAGTTTTCTTTCGATAAATGAGAGGTCTCCACACAGATCGAGCGATCAAATCTTCCTACAGTTAGGGTTGTTCCAAACCCTCACTTGGTCAAACCTTCTGACAATTAGGGGTAAAACCAAAGTTTTCTTTCGATAAACGAGAGGTCTCCATCCAAATCAAGCGATCAAACCTTCCTACAGTTAGGGTCGTCTCAAACCCCCATTTGGTCAACCTTCCTACAGTTAGAACCAAAAAAATCAGAATTCCTTCTTGATAAATGAGAAGTCAACCTTCAGATTAGGTAATTAAATCTTCTGATAGTTAGGGTTATCCGATTTTTTTTTATTCTCGGAGTGGAGATCCCACTCGTAGTTTCACATTTTAGATTCTTAAAGTGGAGATCCCACTTTGAGTTTCTTTTGAAGCGAGAGATAGAAAATAAATTTCTTCCTCTCCAGCGCAGAGTTCATCTTTGCCCCAAGAGAAGACAAAACACAAGGTTCCTCTTTGCCCCAAGAGAAGACACAATCTTTCAACACCAAAATCCATGTCTTTCACACATGAGAGATTTTATTTTGATCCCTAATTAGTGATAAGTCTGCATCCGACACATACTATCGGGTGGTATATTCCCGTGAAAATGATAAAGTCTACGTATTCAATATTATAGCATTAAGTCTAAGAGAGTTAATTCTTTTAGTACAACGTCATATGTGGAACAGACTTAGACAATTCACATGCTAGTCCGATTCTAACGGTAGTCGATAAAGGCACATCAAATTCGTTGATGGCTGAGGGTTTGCCAAAAATCCTATGAGTGTTGTGATTATTTGTTCCAAACAGAATAAGAAATCATAACAATAAAAAAATGCACTAAATAGAAGACTTTATTTTTATTAATAAAGTTAAATCAAAAGGAGATACAAGAGAATGTGTTATCAATCGAGAGGGAGCTTGTGACTACAAATTTGTTATTCTAATATAGAGATCTCCTCTGCATAGGCGCGCTCAAGTTCAATCTGTAAGTTAGCTTTGACGGAGTTCTTACTGGCAATCAGGGTCTGTGTTGCTTCTTCCTCCATCTTAGCTAACTTCTATCTCGAGAGCTCTAGTTTCCTAAGCACCTGAGCTCGAGCCCGTTCCGCGCCAACTATCTCTAGTTCCAGGGTAGCCTGAGCCTCGACGGCCGCTTTAAGCTCTTGTTTAAGTTAGACTATCTTTGCACCGTCCAACCCAAGAGAAGAGTACAAATCCAGGTGGATTTCTAGCTTGCTAGCAAAGACTGACTCCATTTGTATTACACGATTTCGTTGTGCTTGAAGCACAAGGTCAGTAGATGCTCGCATGTCACACCATGCTTTCAATCGGGACTCCATCCGAGCAGCTGCATATGAGGAGGCACCTGCAGCTTGAAGCTTCTGCAACCATTAAAACTCATGCTCCATCATGACCATGTCCGCGGCAATAGAATCCGCCAAGTCCGGATCATCTCTGATTATCTTCACTTGACGATCGAGAGATCACGTAAATGGGTCGAAGGAAAATCCTTGGTGAAGGATCTTGTCAATCATCACGCCCACGAAGAAAGCAAAATTGTGGAGTTCCAAGTAAAATATTGCCCTATCTGGATCATTATCTAATATCAAGGTCATAATGGAACCGTACAGAGATGACGAAAGCTTTACAGGAAAATAGGGGGAAATCAGTATTCCAAAGAGCAAGATCAATGTTTAGAATCTTAAGGCAAATCACGGGATAGAGCTTATCGATGCCGGCATAGGATCCTTCGACTTGGCGCTCTACATTTGGCCCCATTGACCCAACTTCATATACCACTAGAATTAGCACAGATGTGACAATCGCGGATGTACCAGACTCATCAGTTGGTCTCGTCGTTGGGATAACGGGACTAGCCTCTGTAATAGTGGTGACTTCCGTAGCCTTTAGATCCAAGGGAATGGTGACTTGAGGCTGAAGAGCAGATGGTTGAGCTTGAATAATGTCTCCTTCTAACATCAAGAAACCAAAACCATCAGACTGGTCTAAAAACCCGACAA
>NC_033795.1:17612949-17653511 GCF_001876935.1 Asparagus officinalis | reverse complement strand
TTTTTTAGCCATATCAGCTCCAGTGGCTGGTCCTACAATCAAAACTCTCCTGTGGTTAAGAAAGAGCTAACAAATAAATAACAAAGATGTCAGGATAAGTTTCATACCTACAGATGAACCATCCTCACCGGTTGGTCCTGCGGCCTCGTGACGAGCTTGCTCCAATAACATATCGGCAAGAAGTTCATGATCATCTTCAATGAAACCCATCACTTGATCCAGGGAATGCTCGTCAAAATCCCTGATATTAATGTCATGAAGGTCTTCCTCCACTATAGGCTCTTCCATCGCGACGTCTATAGAAAACCTAAGTATTAAGTACAAAGAAAGAAAATAGAATTCACGACAAGTGAGAATCAGATTTACCTTCATCAGCTACAACAGGCTCTGCGGCCCCAACACTCGTGCTCGCTCCCTTCAATTTTTCTAAAAGAGAATGAAGCGTGGAAGCAATTAATGGGGGAACAAATTCTGAATTACTCAACTCTCTTAAGTACAACTTGAATGAGGTATTATCTGTTTTAGATATACCTAGACTTGAAGTTCTTGCAGCGATGTTAGTGGGTGAGTCGGATCAAACCTCGGCCTCCCCTCCAACTTCAGGGTCGCGATCCTCTTCACCCATGGCCTCGCGCATCTGTTGTGTGAAGCCTAACCTCTCAGAATGGGTAAATTCGGGAGAAGGAGGATCGTATGGAAGCTCACCCTCTTCAAGACTCCCTGCAGATCAATAATGAGATATATATATTCAGCGAATCACCGGCCCGAAGTACAAAAAATTACAAGATGAGATATTACCTTCTCCTGGAATACCGCTGAGTGGCTCCCCCTCAAAAGCCGGTAACTCCGTACGTGGGTTGTGCACCACCTTATTTCGCTTCACAAGCCGAGTCTCCTCAGAAGCGACAGGTCTTTCATGTCAAAAATTGGTGCACAACTCGACCCTTGGGGGAACCTGAGATGAAGATCGAGATCTCGTCCGATGGATGAGGCCGGGTTCTTCTTCTTCTTCTCCGTCTATAGCCCCACCTAGTCAACCGTCATTTTGTTAGGATAAGTAAACAAGACCTTCTGCCTCGGCTTCTTTAGAGTCGTTGGAGACTTAGGCAAATCAAATTAGCGAGTCCAACGAGCGATCGCTGGACCCATAAACTATCTAGAGAAGAAAGAGGCCGGCATACCTGTCTTAAAGTTCTTCTTCTTCGCCTCCAACTCCAGCTACATCTTCTTCGGAGGTTTCATCTTCATCAGTGGGGAGGACCTCCTCTTCCTCCTCAACTACTTGCTTGCCCCTGCCGGAAAGTTCAACAGGCTCTTTCCCCCTCCTCCTTGAGAGCACAACCTCTCGAACAATATTGGCAGTGACCTGGGCTTCTTCTTTTGCTTCTAACTCTGAGAGACGATTTAGCTTGGTAGGCACATTGGCAACAATCAACCATTTGCAATAGAGAAATGTAAGTTGCAACGGGTGCTCTGCAGCTAGAAGATTAAAGACAGTGCTCGTGCAACCTGACACGCTCCAAAGCCACACCCAGGCACCATCTATGAGTTCACCTTGAGTGCTCAGCTGCCAGTTCAGATTCCCTATGTATAATTGGTCATAACTAAACTAACGAGCGAACTGATAAGAAAGATAGGGCTCTATATGATAATGGTTTTTCACTCGGAAGACAATGTAGCCAGACCTGATGTTCATCAACCACATGAAGCAGCCCACGTCGAGAGCAGTTCGACCTATCCCCGACCTTTCCTCATCGATCAACAATTCGTCACATTGGCTGGAGAATTGCGGGAAGCACTTGAAGAACTCCTAGCACTTATGAATTTGAAGCGGTCGCTTCACCTCGAGAAATTATCCCGCTTCCCATTTGCAATCTTCCAACAGCTGCAAGAGTAGAACGGAGGGATCCGCAACATTCAGAGCTGACATCAAGTCAGGGTGATGAAGGACGATCCACACCATCAGATAAGTGTAAGGTAGCTTGACTTTGGCAGTGGGGATCTCGATCGTCGGCTTGTTTCCCTTCTGCGTGAAGCCAGTGACTAAGTGCCGGAGCCCGTAATGTATATTGGCGACCATCGCCGGAAGTAAAGAGAGATTTTTTCTGTAGGTGAGCTGAACGGCTAGGAAGAGGACCTCTATTGGCAATGTGCCGGAGAACTGGTGCGGTACAACACACTTCTTCAACCAAATAGCGAGATATCCTGCCAGGAGAGTCATAGGCTGAACTCGCTTCTGTACATGCCACAGGAATGTCTGGAACTTGGTCCCCCTTGAAAATTCGCCCTCAGTAGCATGAGTAGTATAGGATTGAGCGCTAATCTTCTTAATCAGTTTGTTGATTTTTGAGGGAGTCAGAGGCACCAATTCACAAACCGCCTCGCCAGATTGGTCCTCTAGGTGCTTGAACAAATAATCTGCAAAGTGCTTCAAGCTAAGCAGTGGGAATGTCTTCTTAGCCTTGATGTCAACACTAGCTAAGGTCATCTGGTAATGACACGTGAGCTCTCATAACATGTCGTATCTGGTGGGGAAGGCCACGCTGAGTGGCTCCCCCTCAAAAGCCGGTAACTCCGTACGTGGGTTGTGCACCACCTTATTTCGCTTCACAAGCCGAGTCTCCTCAGAAGCGACAGGTCTTTCATGTCAAAAATTGGTGCACAACTCGACCCTTGGGGGAACCTGAGATGAAGATCGAGATCTCGTCCGATGGATGAGGCCGGGTTCTTCTTCTTCTTCTCCGTCTATAGCCCCACCTAGTCAACCGTCATTTTGTTAGGATAAGTAAACAAGACCTTCTGCCTCGGCTTCTTTAGAGTCGTTGGAGACTTAGGCAAATCAAATTAGCGAGTCCAACGAGCGATCGCTGGACCCATAAACTATCTAGAGAAGAAAGAGGCCGGCATACCTGTCTTAAAGTTCTTCTTCTTCGCCTCCAACTCCAGCTACATCTTCTTCGGAGGTTTCATCTTCATCAGTGGGGAGGACCTCCTCTTCCTCCTCAACTACTTGCTTGCCCCTGCCGGAAAGTTCAACAGGCTCTTTCCCCCTCCTCCTTGAGAGCACAACCTCTCGAACAATATTGGCAGTGACCTGGGCTTCTTCTTTTGCTTCTAACTCTGAGAGACGATTTAGCTTGGTAGGCACATTGGCAACAATCAACCATTTGCAATAGAGAAATGTAAGTTGCAACGGGTGCTCTGCAGCTAGAAGATTAAAGACAGTGCTCGTGCAACCTGACACGCTCCAAAGCCACACCCAGGCACCATCTATGAGTTCACCTTGAGTGCTCAGCTGCCAGTTCAGATTCCCTATGTATAATTGGTCATAACTAAACTAACGAGCGAACTGATAAGAAAGATAGGGCTCTATATGATAATGGTTTTTCACTCGGAAGACAATGTAGCCAGACCTGATGTTCATCAACCACATGAAGCAGCCCACGTCGAGAGCAGTTCGACCTATCCCCGACCTTTCCTCATCGATCAACAATTCGTCACATTGGCTGGAGAATTGCGGGAAGCACTTGAAGAACTCCTAGCACTTATGAATTTGAAGCGGTCGCTTCACCTCGAGAAATTATCCCGCTTCCCATTTGCAATCTTCCAACAGCTGCAAGAGTAGAACGGAGGGATCCGCAACATTCAGAGCTGACATCAAGTCAGGGTGATGAAGGACGATCCACACCATCAGATAAGTGTAAGGTAGCTTGACTTTGGCAGTGGGGATCTCGATCGTCGGCTTGTTTCCCTTCTGCGTGAAGCCAGTGACTAAGTGCCGGAGCCCGTAATGTATATTGGCGACCATCGCCGGAAGTAAAGAGAGATTTTTTCTGTAGGTGAGCTGAACGGCTAGGAAGAGGACCTCTATTGGCAATGTGCCGGAGAACTGGTGCGGTACAACACACTTCTTCAACCAAATAGCGAGATATCCTGCCAGGAGAGTCATAGGCTGAACTCGCTTCTGTACATGCCACAGGAATGTCTGGAACTTGGTCCCCCTTGAAAATTCGCCCTCAGTAGCATGAGTAGTATAGGATTGAGCGCTAATCTTCTTAATCAGTTTGTTGATTTTTGAGGGAGTCAGAGGCACCAATTCACAAACCGCCTCGCCAGATTGGTCCTCTAGGTGCTTGAACAAATAATCTGCAAAGTGCTTCAAGCTAAGCAGTGGGAATGTCTTCTTAGCCTTGATGTCAACACTAGCTAAGGTCATCTGGTAATGACACGTGAGCTCTCATAACATGTCGTATCTGGTGGGGAAGGCCATCTTCATCTGGCTTAATTGTCGACTGGTAGGAAAATACTCTTGGTATGGAACGTCGCCCATCGGCAGCCCCGAGATCTTTTGCATCTCATGTAGAGCCAGCCTAATTCTCCATTCTGGGTTATAAAGGTGTTAGTGTCCGGATTATAAAGCTCCAACAGCACAAGGAAGTGGTGCACGCTAGTCAATAACCCATACATGATGGCGTGAATGGGCGCGTACAATCCACTGTTACTCAGCTCCACGCCTCAGCGCCCGAGGACATAACTCATCATCCTTGTCCACCACTTGTCCGCTGACGAGTGGACCCAGCCATAATACCTATAGCCCTTAACGGTCAGTTCTCTTTGTTGGCCTTTTTGTTTTGATGATGATTTAACAAACAATTTACATCTAATGTTGTTTGTCTAGTGTTTGTATTTTCATATTTATTCTAGGCAAACAACGTGTTTGAGGTTGGATGGATTGCGCCATAACGATCATATCAAATGGAGGTTGGCGGATTAGTAGGTGAAGATTTGTACAATTTAAGTTGAAGATCCAAGTTCAAGCTTCATCCATAAGTTTACCAAGTTGAGCTATAATGAAGATCAAGATCAAGATTAGGTAATTTAGTTTAGGTGTTATATTATGTGTGTTAAGTACGTTAAGCTCAGTTATCTATACACACACATTTTATTAGTTTCTTTGTATATATATATATATATATATATATATACATAAGTTAAGTTTTGGTTTCTATGTATATTTAGTTATATATATACATACATGGTTTTGAGTTTTCAAGTTTTAATATGAAATAATTGAATACAATTAAAAATACATTTCTTGTTTCATACTTATATGCATATATATGATTTCATCAATATCAATTTTATTTAGTTTAATAAAATCATGTTTTAGTGCATTATATGTGTATTTTGATAAAATACTATATTCATTATTTATAGACTTCATAACAATAGTTTACATCTTTCTTCAAGTCTATAAAATCATTTTGTATTGTTTCAAAACATGGTTAAGCTAAAATGTCAAAACTCATATGTTTACATTTTTATGTTTTGGACTATTTTACAAAATGATGATATTTCTCATTTGGAAATGCCTTTATGAAAACCAGTTTTTGTAGCATGTGTATTATCATGTCTATAATCATTTTCTAAAGTTTTACATTTTTCTAAATTTATTTAATATTTTAAAACAGATTTTTAAATTCAGAAAATCAGATTTTTGCATATGTCAGTTTGCGGTCGACCGCCACGGTCGACCGCCCCTGAGTTCAGAAACTCATTATGAGTTTAGTTGGCTCACGGTCGACCGTGGCGGTCGACCGTATGCAGTCTAGAGAGTTTCGCGGTCCCAGTTTTGTCTTTTAGTTGCTCGCGATCGACCGCGAGTTTCCCACGGTCGACCGCCGCTCTGTCTTTTTATTCCCAATGGCTATTTTTTGCAACCGTTGTTTGGGGCTTTTTGGTCTTTTGTTTGGGGTTTTTGGCTAAGGTTTTGGGAGGCTATAAATACCCCATTGACCTCAGTTCTCAAACCAACCAAGAAGTTTTTAAAACAAAAGTTTAATAAGGGTTTAAGCTTTGTTAGTTTGTTTTAAGTTTGGGGTTTTACAAAGAAGAGCTTACATCAGTTGTTGAAGAGTTTATCTTTAATATTTCATCATCCTCTCTTTGTGTTTATAGAGAAGTTTTCTTAACTCTATTTCCTAGCATTTTTACTATTATATTTTATATCAATCTTATTGCTAGTTCTTATTGAGTTAAGTTTTATTTATTCTCATTGTTACACACACCCACATTGAGCTTATTATATATTCATATATAGTATATTTGGGTTGGTGAGAGTTGTAACAATTGAGTGTGAGCTTTTATTGTTTTCTCATCCATAGTAGAGAATAAACATTTATTGTAATTGTGCTTATTGTGAGATTCACTTTGTAATACACTTGTATACCGAGAGAAGTGTGTGGCGAGAGTCGGGAATCGTCCCAAAAGGAGTGGCATCGGTTGACGAACCTAGGGAGAGGTTATATCCGAGCACTTGAGGGAGACACGTCTAGTTCAACACTTGAACCTAGGGAGAGGTTATATCCGAGCACTTGAGGGAGACACGTCTAGTTCAACACTTGAGAGGGTGTAGATTGGGATTACAAGAGTGTGTTAGTTGTAGAGTTTTCGGTAAACTAAAAAACCGTATTATGAGGTGTAAACATTGTTCGGGTAAACGTAGAAAACCCGGTTGTGATAGTGGAGATCTCCTCGAGGTGAGGAGCGGAGACATAGGTCGTGGGGACCGAACTCCGTAATCATATCGTTTATTTGTGATTGCATTGGCGCACTTATTTTTATATTCATATCTTATATCGCCATTGTATATTGCTTGTTGATTATATTGCCCACTATCTAGTTTAGATTGTTTACCCTTGTGTTAATTATATATCCTTGCATATATCTCATAGTATATCTCATTGCTAGGATATTTACCTTTGTTCATATTACTCATCCTAGCTTATATATATTGTTGTATTTCATACTTGCTAGGATAACATATTAATTAATTTTAATTGGTATAAAATCGGATTAGATTAGCATAAGACCCTAATCACCCCCCTCTAGGGTCCAACAATTGGTATCAGAGCTTGATCCTCTTTGATTTAAGGACTAATCGCCTTGAGTTAAAGATCCAAGTTATCGTATTTTTATGCTAATCTAGTTTTGTGATTTTATTGTTATCTTACTTGCACATATATACATTATGGATATGTACGATGCACCTTGTTTAGGTTATACCATTAATGTTGCTCCTCGTTTAGATAATTTTCCCTATGCCCAATGGTCTGTTAGATTTAAACTCTTTGTTTAATCTAAACATTTTGATTTATGGGAAATTATAGATGATGATTATATTGTGCCCACTTTGGAAAAATCCAAGTGGAATAAAAATGATCATCGTATGTTTACAATGAACAATATTTTGTTAGAATATTTGCTAAATGCTCTTGGTTCATCTATGCCTAACAAGTTTGTTCATTTTGATAGTGCTTACACCTTATGGAAATTTATTAAAGCACATCAAGGGGACTTGGAGGCAATCCGACAAGATTTGGAGGATCCGGCTTCAAGTTCATATAGAGCATCATGCACACGGCCACTAGACGATAGCCCTAGTGAGGTTTGCGAGTTCGAAACCACTAATAATTTATCTAGTGATGAACTTGCTTGTGCTAGTGAAAAATTGTTACATGCCTATAACAAATTGCATAAAGATTTTATTAATTTACAAAGCAAGCATGAAGATTTGAAATCCGATCATGAGTTGTTAGCATCTAAGTTTGAAACTATTTCTAATAAAAATGTGATCCTTAAAGAAAACAATAAAAAATTAAAATTGGATCATGTTTCTTTAACTTCAAATGTTTCTAGTTTAACTCATGAAAAAGATAATACCATGTTATAAGTAGAGAACATAAAAATGATATTGCTTCTTTTATAAATAATTATTTATGTTCTACTTCTAAAGTTAATGCTAATATGCCTAATGATGAGTTGAACAATGTTACAAACCATATTTTTTCTTTAGATTCAACTCTTAATATATGCATTAACAACCATAAGAAGCTTGTGAATATGTGTGTCAAGTCTAAGTCAAAATCATCCACTCATCATGCACACATATATAGAAAAGTCTACAAATGCATAATTTGCGATCGTAAAGACCATCTTGCTAGATTTTGCTATGATGCACATAAACATAACAATGCTAATGCTCATTGTGCATCTCATGTAGCTTCTTCATCACATACACATGTATATGCTTATCATGCACATCATAAACATGCTAATGTGTTCAAATATAATCTTTGTGGACGTTTTGGCCATTTGGCAAAATTTTGCTGATTTGAAAAAGACTTCACTTTTGCCAAATGATTTTAAAAGACCACAAAAGTTTAAGTGCGATCATTGTGGTAGATTTAGTCATTTGACCAAGTTTTGTTTTGATTTGAAGAGAGTTTCCCATTTGCAAAATAATTTTAAAGAATAATCTATTTTTGCAAATGAGTCCCGTGCACAACCGTTTGGTCAACATAAGCAAATATTTTTTTCATTGTACTTATTGTAATCGGAAGGGTCATTTAAGTAATTTTTGTTTTGACCGTGTTATTGCACCACATGTGCCTAAACGGGTTCATAACCCTAGGGCTTTGAGATTAAATAATAGGGGTCATGTCCCTAAATCTTTTGATACCAAGAGTTCTTTGGTACCAAAAAAAATTTAATTTTTAAACCAAGAATTTTAGTGTTCTTATTTTTCCTTTTCTTGGTTTTAAAAATTATGTCTTAAAAATCTTTTGGTTATGAAAATAATTTTTCCTTGATTAATTATTTTGTTTTCATGATTATTAGTTTAAATTTTATTAAGAGGTTTGCTTTTATATAACCCCCTGGATTTATTGGGTGTTTATTCCCAAATCTTGTTTACCGGGTGCTAAATTGTTCATATGGGTTGAAACAAGTTCAAGAGCTTGATATTGTTGCCTCTTTTGCATTTTGTCAAAAATTGTGTTTTGATTTGTTGCTTTGAATTCATTATATTTCATTTATATGATAATGTTTATGTGTTTGTGCTTATGGATCATCTATTCGCGCTTTATAATGCATTCTATGAGTGGTTTGATCAAGTTCTTAAAAGAAAGTTTTCTTTATTGATCAAACATCGTTTTTGGTTTTAAATCTTGATTTATGATTTTATTTGAGTGATTTGTTTTTCCTTCTTTTGATTTCATAGATCTATTTTTATACACTATGTTTTTATAGTTGTGTTAATGAGACACTATTTTTATTTTGATGAATCCACATGTGTTCTCATTATCTTAATGTATGTGAGTAAATTTTTAGCATGCTCTTATCTATGCTTGCTCACATGTTTTGCCTTGATCTTTATTGCATTTTGATAGGGGGAGCTAATCCCTATACTTGTTTTATACTCACCTACGCATATTGATAGGGGGAGCTTTCGCTCTCTTCATTCTTTTGTCCCCTTTTTGATGTTGTCAAAGTGAGAGAAATATTATGAGTATATTCTTTCTTGTTTATATGCATGATATAATATACTTTGTATATTTATTTCCTTTCATGCATATATCTTTTTTTGTAAATTGTTTGTCATCATAAAAAAGGGGAAGATGGTTGGCCTTCTTGTTTTAATGATGATTTAACAAATAATTTATATTTAATGTTGTTTGTCTAGTATTTGTGTTTTTGTATTTATTTTAGGCAAACAACGTGTTGGAGGATTGATGGATTGCGCCATAACGATCATATCAAATGGAGATTGGCGGATTAGTAGGTGAAGCTTTGTACAATTCAAGTTGAAGATCCAAGTTCAAGCTTCATCCGTAAGTTTACCAAGTTGAGCTACAATGAAGATCAAGATCAAGTTTGGGTAATTTAGTTTAGGAGTTTATATTTAGTTATATATATACATACATGGTTTTGAGTTTTCAATTTTTAATATGAAACAATTGAATATAATTAAAAATACATTTCTTGTTTCATACTTATATGCATATATATGATTTCATCAATATCAATTTATTTAGTTCAATGAAATCATGTTTTAGTGCGTTATATGTGTATTTTGATAAAATACTATATTCATTGTTTATAGACTTCATAATAATAGTTTACATCTTTATGTGTATTTTGATAAAATACTATATTCATTGTTTATAGACTTCATAATAATAGTTTACATCTTTCTTTAAGTCTATAAAATTATTTTGTATTGTTTCAAAACATGGTTAAGCTAAAATGTCAAAACTCATATGTTTACATTTTTATGTTTTGGACTATTTTGTAAAATGATGATATTTCTCATTTGGAAAGTCCTTTATAAAAACCAGTTTTTATAGCATGTGTATTATCATGTCTATAATTATTTCCCAAAGTTTTATATTTTTCTGAATTTATTTGATATTTTTAAATAGAGTTTTAAATTCAGAAAATCAGATTTTGCATATGTCAGTTTGCGGTCGACCGTCACGGTCGACCGCCCCTGAGTTCAGAAACTCAGTATGAGTTTAGTTGGCTCACGGTCGACCGTGGCGGTCGACCGTATGCAGTCCAGAGAGTTTCGTCAACTTTTCAAAAACCCAGTTTTGCCTTTTAGTTGCTCGCGGTTGACCGTGAGTTTCCCACGGTCGACCATCGCTCTTTCTTTTCATTCCCAACGGGTATTTTCTTTAGCCATTGTTTGGGGCTTTTTGGTCTTTTGTTTGGGGTTTTTGGCTGAGGTTTTGAGAGGCTATAAGTACCCCCATTGATCTCAGTTCTTAAACCAACCAAGAAGTTTTTAAAACAAAAGTTTAATAAGGGTTTAAGCTTAGTTAGTTTATTTTAAGTTCGGGGTTTTACAAAGAGGAGCTTACATCAGTTGTTAAAGAGTTCATCTTCAATATTTCATCATCCTCTCTTTGTGTTTATAGAAAAGTTTCCTTAACTCTATTTCCTAGTATTTTTACTATTGTATTTTATATCAATCTTATTGCTAGTTCTTATTGAGTTAAGTTTTATTTATTCTCATTGTTACACACACCCACATTGAGCTTATTGTATATTCATATATAGTATATTTGGGTTGGTGAGAGTTGAAACAATTGAGTGTGAGTTTTCATTATGTTCTCATCCATAGTAGAGAATAAACATTTATTGTAATTGTGTTTATTGTGAGATTCACTTTGTAATACACTTGTACAGCGAGAGAAGTGTGTGGCGAGAGTCGGGGATCATCCCAAGAGGAGTGGCGTCGGTTGACGAACCTAGGGAGAGGTTGTATCTGAGCACTTGAGGGAGACACGTCTAGTTCAACACTTGAGAGGGTGTAGAGTGGGATTACAAGAGTGTGTTAGTTGTAGAGTTTTTGGTAAACTAGAAAACCGTATTGTGAGGTGTAAACGTTGTTTGGTTAAACGTAGAAAACCCGGTTGTGATAGTGGAGATCTCCTCGAGGTGAGGAGCGGAGATGTAGGTTATGAGGACCGAACTCCCTAATCATATCGTTTGTTTGTGATTGTATTAGCGCACTTATTTTTATATTCATATCTTATATCGCCATTGTATATTGCTTGTTGATTATATTGCCCACTATCTAGTTTAGATTATTTACCCTTGTGTTAATTATATATCCTTGCATATATCTCATAGTATATCTCATTGCTCGGATATTTACCTTTGTTTATATTGCTCATCCTAGCTCATATATATTGTTGTATTTTATACTTGCTAGAATAATTTATTAATTAATTTTAATTGGCATAAAATCAGATTAGATTAGCATAAGACCCTAATCACCCCCCTCTAGGGTCCAACACTCTTCCCAGCCTCACGAGACGATTCTTTACTATGTTGGCAACTATTGGCAGTTCATTCTGCGACACTTCATTTTGTCACGGCACACCGGGATGAAGTCCGCGGATATAATTTCTTTCGCTGGAGCTTAAGGTCTTCTGGTGAGTGATATACCCGCAATGAACTCGCTCCTGGTCCTCCATCAGATGCTAGGACATCTCTCGCGTCACAACCTGCTTCCTCAGATGAGTTAGCGGATGTTGGCAAGGGATCGAGGGAAGATATCTCAGACCCCCATCATATTCATTCAACCACTGCTCGGCCTCAAGAGTCAGAATTTTTGGGTCCGTGACAGAGCTGCCAAATAAGTAACCAGGCTTCCTCAAAGGCTGAGCAGAGCTTGGATCCTTAGTGAGTGAGGCGTCAGTGATCAGCCGTCTCAGTGTACGATGATCTCCTTTCCGCACCAGTTGAGGAATCTCCTCAGGCCCACCCGGATTGAATTAGGGAGAAGCAGGGATGAGGGGTGCATCCTCAGCGGAGGCGTAAGCCTCATCACTGCAACAAACAATGTGTATTAAATGTGTATGTATAGATATATATATATACACGAAGAAACCAATAAATGTGTATGTATAGATATTGAGTTTAACGTACTTAACACACATAATATAAATCCTAAACTAAATTACCCAAGCTTGATCTTGATCTTCATTGAGCTCAACTAGGTACACGTTGCGGATGAAGCTAAACTTGGATCTTGAACTTGAATTGTACGATGCTTCACTCCACAATTCCGCCAACCTCCATTGGATATCATCGTTGAAGCTTTATTCCATCCATCCTCCAACCACGTTGTTTGTCTATAATAAATAAGAAAACACAAATACTAGACAAACAACATTAGTGGTAAATTGTTTGTTAAACATCATCAAAACAAGAAAGCCAACACTAGAGGGGTTAGTTTAACGCTTCTATATTTTTTATGTTTGGCAAATTATGGAGGGTTAACTCACTTTAGTATTTGTATAGATTTTATGTGTTTGGCGGATTAAAAAAGGGTTAAGTCTCATTAACCTCTCAATTAACCTTTTGCCAAACGATACCTGAAAGTATTAACAATAATTAGACAGATATTAACTTATTGGGAATTAAAGGACCACATTTCACTCTCGTTTTTTTTTCTCGGCAATTTACGGCACCATCCAAAGACTGCCAGCGGGGCCCAGTACCCCCATTAGTAAAAGAAATGTTAGAGGCACAACTCCGGTCACACTCCCCCACCTGCTACAGTGCAGGGGGCCCCACATGAGGTTTTTTTAAAAATCTCCTGTGGGGCCCCCTGCACTGTAGCAGGTGGGGGAGTGTGATCGGAGGTGTGCCTCATGGTGTGCCTCTAACACCGCTCCATTAGTAATCCAATTCATTATAATTGCATTAATCAAGAATTTTATTTCATTATAAAATCACGTGCTATCCTTAGAGCTCTCCTCACAACTTTCCCTTATATTCTTAAATAATAACCTCACTAGCCACTTTATCAATTTCCCCCTTCTCTTGTCCTCTATTGTTAAACCCAATGGTTTCCCCTTCTGCTTCATTGCTCTCCAGTTTGAGATGGCTCTTTGGATTCCTCTTCTTTTCTTCTTCGATGGTGGAGATTCCTCCTGCTGAGAATTTCTCCAATCCTTTAGCCAGTACTCAGTTCAGAACTGCTTATCATTTTCAACCAACTCACTATTGGATGAATGGTATGTTCTCTTTTTCCTTTTATTATTTCTTATTTTTGAGTTATAATTTTGGGTTAAAAGAGAATTAATTCATGTACATGAATCTTTGGTTGAATCCATTTTATCTATGATTTTATTTTTATGCGTTTTGCTTCATTTTCTTTTTCCTCGTTTAGAGAAAGAGTAGTATATGGGATATTAATTTTTATTTTCTAGATGGAAGATTATGGTCTGGAAAATGATAATTTTGTTAAAGGTAAATATCATTAAACCCCCTTAACTTTGGGTAATTATCGGAAACCCCCTTAACTTTTAAAATATCAGAAACTCGTGTAGTATCCCCCCACACCCAACCCAACTCACAGATACCCAAAAAAACCCATCCTTAACTTTCAGATTTTATCATAAAACCCCATTTAAGTTTAAGATTTTCTCAGAAAAACCTCCTAAGGGGGGTTTTCTGATAAAATCTGAAAATCAAAAGACAATTTTCTAATAACCCCTAAACTTAAAGGTTTTTTTTTTTGATATTTTGAAAGTTAAGCGAGGTTTTCAGATAATCGTCCAGAGTTAAGGGGTTTTTATGATATCTAACCTTTGTTAGAACATAAGATTATATTATCGGTTTTTAAGTTTAGTTTTGATAATGTCATTTCAAATTTTACTTGTACAGTTGGTAATACCAGACTCTAAAAAGGGATGAGCATCCTGAAGATATTTGTACAAATACAAAATACTCAGTTTCAATCCAGACTATAAGTTCAGCATTGCTGTATCTATTCCTCTATAATAATGGAAGGATACAATATTCACATATTCATACTACAGTAAATACTATAGTACATTATTGTAGTACTATTACTGTAGCATAAACGGGAAATGCAATGTTTAAAAAATTTACTGTAGTATTATTACTTTAGCTCAGGCGGGATATTGTAGCATTTAAAAAAATGTAACTACAAACTTACAAAAAACTGTATTAAATAAAGAATTACTGTAACAAAAAATAAAAAAAATAGAGGCCGTGCTTTGTACGGGGTGCACACTAATATATATAACGGAAGTGATCTTTGATGTATTCAGATAAAACGTTTGAGTCAGTAATAACTTAAAGAGTTTTGAATTAATTTTATTCACAATTCATGCTTAAGACAGTAAATCATATTCAACCTAATTAAAATGGGCAACAGGCCTTTTCTTCCTTAAAAACAATTTAAGAATTTCAGCGTGTCTATCAATGATATGGGCCACTTCATTTGTATAGAGATTATTCTAATAAAATTCTTATTCTAGTTAAACTTTACAATCTTATCTAATTTTATTTTAGTTAACTCCATCTTATTCACTCATCTTCTGTTTTAGTCATTTTGTTTATTGTTTCCCGGGGGGCCGGGGGGACGGTAGTGGGTTTCTTGCTTTGCGAAAGGCAAGTGGACGGTACGTACCAAGACAGCGAAAAAAGACAAGAGGGGAGAAAATTGAACAAGGAGACAAAAATAAAGACAGAAGAGGGAAAATATTTCTTTAGATGGATGGGATCCACCCCTAAAATGAGACATAACATTGCGGATTCGAGGAGGAGGAGACCCGAACTTGATTGAATTACGCTGCGTGAAACAAAGAGGGTTCGATTTGGACCCGTGTGATGTTTGGGTTCAAGATTTATTGGATAGGTCGAGAGTTTGTCCAGATTTTATCTTGACGCAATCTGGTGTTTTCTCTTTTCCATCCTTATATCTCCAAAATTATCCACTTTTATGAATAGAAGTAACTTTATAATCATCCCTATAAAAGTAGGCTGATTTACGTCAGTTATTTCACTCTATGTATAAAAAGAGTCTAGTAAGAGCTACCTGCTTTTTGTATGTCATGTAATTTTTTTAGAGTCGTAGTCAGAGTCAAAAATTGTAAGCAATACACCAAGCAACACTTTTAGCTAAGTTGGTTAGGAGCCCATGTTCACTTTAGCTCGTTTTAGACTCAAATAAAGATGGATTTTGCATATAAGTTCTTAAATCTAGAATAATTCCATATTGCGCCCTCGATCTACAATAACTCCATATTAATCCCCTAAATCTTTGAAATTGTTCATTAATCCCTCAATGACCAAAACACCTTATTTCACTTTAATATCTAATACTTCTTTGAACTTTGGTACCCAAAATCTACAATATTCTATGTTACTCCTTCAAATCTACAATAGTTCCTTGTAATTTTTTTCTGACACTTTGTTATGACAAATTTCATACTTTTTTAATTTTGACATACAAAGGTTTGCTTTGGACACTTTGATAAAACTTGGGTTAGGGTATTGAAGCTAAAATATGTAAACGTTAAGGTATCATTGAAAATAAATGTAAATCTTTGTGGTATCAAAGTTAAAATATTTATAATTTTTGTGCTATTAAAGTGTTAAAAAAACTTTGAGTTATCAACGATAAAAATGTGGTTTTAGATAATATGATTCGTTAAGCAAGTTTGGCGGTACTGAGTGGAGGTAAAGGTATGAGGTAACGTTACCTAAGGTAGGGGGCAAATATTTATGCTAATTGATATGAGTTGCGGTGTAAGCACTATTGATCGCGAAATTATCAAGAGTGGTGTGGAGAAAACGACAGAAGAACACAAGATTATAAATTAGGCGAAGGAAAATACATTATCTAGATTATGAGAATCAATTGGATTACAAATCTTTCTCTCACAATATCTCTAGATCAAAGAACAACCTCCCCGATCTCTTCTCTGATTACAATCTCAGTCATTAATCCTAGAAAAGTCGTGTTTCTATTTATATCAAATAGAAATCCTAAACAGTGCAGGAAACAAGCCCAGGCCCAAACCCGACACGCGGTCGACCGCAGAGCCCATCGCGATCGACCGTGATCAACACCCGAGACTGAAAATCCATTACAGGGTTTTGGCGGTTGACCGCCGAACCCATCGCGGTCGACCGTGACCAACGACAGAGAGCAGTTTCGCCTACAGGATTTTGGGGGTCGACCGCCGAACCCATCGCGGTCGACCGTGATCAGTCCGACCTAATCCCTTGAGCTGTGCATGTTCGCGGTCGACCACCGAACCATGCGCGGTCGACCGTCCAGCAATAAAAGTATTTTTCCTGCAGTTTGACGAAACCTTCGATTTCGCCGCCCCCAACGACTTTGTCCACGACTTCTCTACACTATTCTCAAGATACCATGAGAATCACTATCTTCAAGCTCCCATGAGGATCGCTAAGCTCCCGAAGAGAAGATACGCCCGTATCATGGCCCCCCCCTTTAGGAACTTAAAGTACCGTTCAAGTTAGAACTTCAGCTGAGGGAATTCGCGAACCCCTCATTCTCTGTTGAATCACTTAGCCTTGCTAGGAACCTGACCTTGACGTCCAATGAGAAATAACTCCTTCGTCCCCCGTCTCGTCGTGGTCGTCTTCCGTTCCAAAATGTAATCTTCTTTCAGCGGCTCCTCTCTATCAAACCACAAATCTTCAACATGCGGTAAGATCATCTTGTCGTCACCTTCATCATCCAACAATGGAGGCTCGAACAATTTCAAATACTCGGTATTAATCACCGAATATATGCCTAAGTAAGGCGGCAAATCCAATCTGAAAGCATTATCGCCAATCTGGTCGAGGATCCGGAACAGACCATAACGAATATGCTTTAACTTCTTCCCTTCTCCTTTTAACCTCTCCTTACTCAATTTCAGCCATACCATATCGCCTTTGCCAAAGTTACAAGGAACCCGATGTTGATCATGCTTCGCCTTGTACTTAGCTTGTGATTTCTTCAATTGAGCTTCAACCACGGCATGAATGTTGGCAATCTTCTCCAGAAATCGCTGAGCACGTTGTCTTTCACTCCCTTTCTTGTCGTTAACTGTAGCTTCACTTGAAAATACAAGATCGAACGAACTTGCGGTAAGAATCCATAACACGTCTCAAACAATGACTTTCCCTAAGATCCATGAATAGCCCGATTAAAAGCAAACTGTAGATATGGTAAACTCTCATCCTAAGTTTTGGGATGTCTGGAATTGTATCCTCTCTACATGTGCACCATAGTCTGATTGACTACCTCCGTTTGCCCGCCTGTTTGTGGATGAAATGCCGTGCTCTTCTTCAATTTAGTGTCCATCAAACTCCACAAAAAATCCCAAAAATACCCGAGAAACCGGCTGCCCCTATCCGAAATAATCGAACTCGAAAACCCAAAATGCTTCCACACATTCTCAAAGAATAACTGCGCTGCATCCGCTCCCGTCACGGTCTTCTTACAAGGAATTAAGATCACCATCTTGCTGAACCCGGTCCACCACAACGTACAAATAGTCATGCCCACGCTTGGTAGTCAGTAACCCTCCTAGAAAATCCATAGAAATGCTCTCCCACGGCCTAGAAAGAACCGGTAGTGGTAGGTACAATCCCCTCTTCCTGTTAGAAGACTTCGAAATACAGCATAACTTACACCCTCTAACATACTTGGTCACATCATCAAGCATCCGTGGTCAAAACACACGTCGTCGTAGATTGAGAAGCGTCTTTTGAATCCCAAAATGCCCTTGCACACGCGAGGTATGTGCTTCCCGAATCCACTACAACCTATCACCATCCTCCGGAATGCATAGTGATGTCCTACGATACAACAAGTCATCCTCTCCAAGTGTATACTCCCCCCTTCGACCAGCCTTCGCCTGCTCGAACACACTACCGAAAGTCTCTACTAGATGCGTACAGTTGTACATACTCCAACGGAACCAAGGGATGAATGCGCGTCGTCACCAATAAAGCCCTTACTGGCGGACGAGATAACATATCGGCCAACTTGTTCGTTGTCCCCTTCTTGTACCTAATAATGATGTTGAAAGCCATCAAATAAGACATTCACTTCATGTGCCGTGCCTGCTGTAGCTTCGTTTGGGCATGTAAGAACTCCAACAGCTTGTGATTCGAGTGCACAACCACCTCCTTCCCCAACAAATACACCCTCCAATGCTTAATTGCTTGATACAGTATATAGAACTCATTGTCGTAGGTCGGGTAGTTCACAATGGCACCCGAAAATATCTCAGAATGGTATTTCACCGGCTTTCCATCCTGAATTAATACTGCGTCCATCGCATAACTAGACACATCAGTCTCCACCTCGAAAATCCGCTGCAAATTCGGCAATGCCAACATCGGCGCCTCCGAGATCTTCCTCTTTAGCAACTGAAAAGCCTTCTCATGCGTCCTTCCCCACTCGAACTGAACCTTAGCCTTTGTGAGGCCATGTAACGGTGCCACATAAGTCGAAAAATATCGAATGAACTTGCGCAAATATTGGCAAGCCCCCATGAAGCTCCTCACCTCAGTCACTGTCTTCGGCATCAGCCACTTCGTGATCACTGCCACATTATCCGGATCTATCCTCCTCTGGCCCTTCCCCACGATGAAGCTGAGATACACCAACTCGTCCTTCCCAAACTCGCACTTCTTCCCGTTGAGCTTCAGTTGTCCGTCCTGCAACACTCCAAACACCTTCTCCACATGAACAAGATGCTTCTCCCTGGTCCTGCTGTACACAAAAATATCATCAAGGTACACAATCACAAAATCCTTTATGAAAGGTCGCAACAAATCATTCATGAGCCTCATAAAAGTCGCCAGAGCATTGCATAACCCAAACGACATCACCAATCACTCGAACAGGCTGCTTGGTCTTGAACGCCGTCTTCCAAGTGTCTTCCTCCCGAATCCTCACCTGATGATATCCAGACTTCAGATCCAACTTTGTGAAGAACCTCGCTCCCTCCAACTGGTCCATAAGATCATCGATCCGCGATAGTGGGTAACGATTCTTGATCGTTATCTTGTTGAGCATCCGGTAATCCACGCACATGCACCAGCCTCCATCCTTTTTGGGTACCAATAACACCGACGACCCGCAAGGTGAACAACTCGGCACTATCACTCCCATCTCCAAGAGCTCCTGAAGCTGCTTCTTGATCTCTTCGGACTCCTGTACTGATGTGCGGTATAAGTCTATGTTTGGCAAGGAACTCTCGCCGGTCAACATAATCTCATGCTCTACACCTCGACGTGGTGGTAGTCCAATGATCTCTAAAAACAAGTCCGCATACTTGGCCTTCAACCTGTCAAGATCTCCCTCCTGAAGCTTGCTCAAGGTGGACAAGCATATCCTACTCAGCTGCTCTTCATAAGGTCGAATGAACAACAAAACGAACTTTCTTCCCGCATTCACCAGCCTCTTAGCCTGAATCACCTTCACCAAGCTCTTCTCCTGCGGAAGAGATGCCGAACGAAAAATAAATTGCGCGCCATCCTTGGTGAACGTATACTTTTGGGCCCGCCGATCATATATCGCGTGCCTATCCCACAAGTAAGGATTGCCCAAAATAACTTGGCAAACATCCAACGGAACCATGTCGCATGTGACCTCGTCAATATACGACTCATGAAGTGCAAATTTGAACGTACACTGGTTCACCATACTCAATTCCGCCTCCTTCTAAATCCACCCTAATGGATAGGGTTTCGGATGCTTCACCATCTTTAATTCCAGCTTCTGTACTAATGCCTCAGATATCAGATTCTTCTGGCTTCCTGTATCTACGATAGCATCCACCAAACTGGTCTTGACCTGCAACTTCAGAACAAAGAGCTGCTCCCTCGGTTCGTCGTCTTCTTTAGTGGCCTGCTTCCCCGCCATAAGGTTGAGACTGTTATTGGGTTCAGTCATCCCAGGAACCTCTTTCGGACCCTGTGCTATCACGTATGCCTTCTTCTCCTCTTTCTTCTTCAACCCTTTCGGCTTCAGATGAGGATACTTATCCCATCAACGATCAGCTACGTGCCATGTCTGCTTGCAGTGATTGCATGTTAAACCTACCTTCCCCGAGTCACCATTCTTCTTCTCGTCCTTAGGTTGAGAGACACTCGAATTGCTCCCCGATAGTTTGGAGTTTCCCTTCGTCTCGTTGCCCTTCTTCTGTCTGCCCTCAATGGCAATGGCCTTCACTCTCGCCTCTGCGATCGTCTCGACCGAGAATAGCTTTATCTCCTTCCGGATGTAATCATTCAGACCCACCATGTACTTCGTAAAGATGGAGTACTCGTCTGTCGCGACGTTTAGAACAATCGCCTGCTGCTGGAACTCCGTCGTGTACTCTTGAACGGTCTGATTGAACCTTTAGCGCAAGCCATACCACTTGTACCAACGCTCTTCATGGAACCCCACTGGATAGAACTACTTCCTAAGTAGTTCCTTGAACTTGTTCCACGACACCACTTTCTTCTTCTGTTTGTAATAGGATTTTCACTACGTCAATGCGTGCCCCGAAAAGCTTCAATGTCGCGAACACTATCTTCTCATTGGATGAATATCCGTAGAGAGTAAAATACATCTCTATACGCTCGATCCAATCATCAAGCTTCTTCACATTGATACTCCCATCATAAACAGGAATATCAACATTAAAGTCAATCTTCAAATTTTGGTAATTATTCTTACTCCCTTGATGTCCCGCAGTCTTAACAATCTCGGTCTCCCCATCTGAATCAGATTTCTCGCTCTCTTCGTCGGACTCGACGAGTTTCTTCTTACCCTTCGAAGAAGATTCTTCCTTTTTTTCCCCTCTGTTGATGAGACCTACGAGTTGGGTGAGAGTAGTCCCGATCGTCTCGATCTGCTTCTCCATGGAATCAAGTCTTGCTGAATTATCTGCTTCAGTCATCTTCTCCTTCTTTAATTTCTGGACTCATTCTAATGAAATAAGGATCTCGCCATGCTTCTTGTATTGCGATAGAGTAAGGATCATACATAGGATGCCCCCTTCACCGGATCTAATTGCTCTGATACCAACTTGATACGAGTTGCCGTGCGAGCGCTCTTGATCGCGGAATTATCAAGAGTGGTGTGGAGAAAACGACAAAAGAACACAATATTATAATTTGGGCGAAGGAAAATACATTCTCTAGATTATGAGAATCAATTGGATTACAAATCTCTCTCTCACAATCTCTCTAGATCAAAGAACAACCTCCCTGATCTCTTCTCTGATTACAATCTCAGTCATTAATCCTAGAAAAGTCGTGTTTCTATTTATATCAAATAGAAATCCTAAACAGTGCAGGAAACAAGCCCAGGCCCAAACCCGACACGCGATCGACCGCAGAGCCCATCGTGGTCGACCGTGATCAACACCCGAGACTGAAAATCCATTACAGGGTTTTGGCGGTCGACCGTCGAACCCATCGCGGTCGACCGTGACCAACGATAGAGAGCAGTTTCACCTACAGGGTTTTGGCGGTCGACCATCGAACCTATCGCGGTCGACCGTGACCAATGCGACCTAATCCCTTAAGCTGTGCATGTTCGCGGTCGACCGCCGAACCATGCGCGGTCGACCGGCCAGCAATAAAAGTGTTTTTCCTTGCAGTTTGACGAAACCTTCGACTTCGCCGCCCCTAACTAATTTGTCTACGACTTCTCTACACTATTCTCAAGATACCATGAGAATCACTATCCTCAAGCTCCCATGAGGATCGCTAAGCTCCCGAAGAGAAGATACGCCCGTATCACTAATTGTCTAAGCAAATTAGGGGGGGGGTCCATGTGTCGCTATCCTATTGGATGAGTCTGTCATGGAATTTACTTTGTGAACAAGTAAATCCATGTAACAAGATCTCAATAGTGGAACAAGGTTCTTCTAACATATATTACAATCAATAAAGTTATGAAAGTTGGTAATTAGAGGAATTGATTATTGATGAGAGGCTTATATACAACTTATCTTCAAAAGATTTGATATGATTTAAAATGAAACATATGATTTTGCAAACCACATAATAAATAAAAATGCAAATATATAATAAACTAAAGGGTAAATTGCACATAACTTCCTTATATATACGCCTTCAATTAGTTCATTTATTAGCACTTGTCCTTTCTTGATTTTTAAGGGAAGAATGTTATGTGCTAATAAATAACTTAGGAGATTAAGTGGAACTGAAGGTATAAATGACAGATTTATATACAATTTAGCTTAACCTAAGTCTATTATCAATGTAGTAATTTAAAATTTTTAAAACACCTTAAAATAACTTTTAGGAATATTAACTATTATCTCCATAAATATTGACCATTACTATTAAAGTTGCACATAAAACTTAATTTTGTAAATATAGTCTTTGTTATTCTAATTTCTATATATATAAGATATAACATTCTTTTGGATAAACTCAAAACTTAATTTAGCACGTCCATTGCACATGCCACCAAACGACTTCTCAGATATCTGTGTGGCACCATTGATTAAAGCATCATGTTACATCGTCAATCACCTCTCGCTCTCCACGCCTACTCAGATGCCGACTGGGCAGGTAACAAAGACGACTTCACATCCACCAGTGCTTGCATTGTATATCTTGGTTGAAACTCGATATCCTGGAGTTCGAAGAAACAACGAACAGTGGCTCGCTCCTCGACGGAAGCCGAGTACCGGTCGGTTTCTTCGATGGCTGCCGAGTTGAGATGGATCACATCTCTTCTCGACGAACTTGGGCTCACATCATCACAACAGCCGGTAATCTACTGTCATAATGTGGGTACAACAAATCTCTGCTCCAATCCAGTCTTCCATTCTCGAATGAAACATGTTGCTCTTGACTTTCACTTCATTCGACAACAAGTCCAAGAAGGCAGTCTTCCATTCTCGAATGAAACATGTTGCTCTTGACTTTCACTTCATTCGACAACAAGTCCAAGAAGGCATCTTAAGAGTCACTCATGTCTCTTCCACGTCTTGACTTTCACTTCATTCGACAACAAGTCCAAGAAGGCATCTTAAGAGTCACTCATGTCTCTTCCACAGACCAACTAGCTGATGCACTCACCAAACCACTACCCCGCACGCGTTTTCATAACTTGCTGATCAAGATTAGTCTCTCCTCAAGGAGCTCCAACTTGCGGGGGCATATTAAGGAATTGCAACCAGACCAGACCAGACGAGACCAGACCAGACGAGACGAGTCCAGACGAGATGATACCCCTTGTGTCGACACGAAAGACGGTCTTAGTTGACACGTCCTACGGAGTCAGTCGATACGTCCTACGTAGTCAGTCGACACGCTCTGACAACACCAAACCAGATGAGACGAGACGAGTCGACACCCTTTAAGTTGACACCCTTTGAGTAGACACCCTTTGAGTCGACACGAAAGGCAGACTTAGTCGAACCATTTGAGTCGACACGTTCTACGGTGTCAGTCGACACCGCCCTGTGATTCTTTCCTTTTTGTATAATATTCTATTAATATCTCGACTGTTCACTTACCCCTTTTAGTTCCAACAATTATGTAACTAATTAGGTGGTTTTTAGATTTTATGTAACTAATTGATTCTCTCCTATAAATATCTCCTAATATCAATGAAAAAGACTATGTCATTATTTAGCAATTTCAATACTTTTACATTTTCTACATAATTTTATACATAATATGAAGGGATTTGGATACTTCCTAAGTTTAAGAAAATCTAAATAGTGTTTTCTTAGTCAGGGATTTAATTAAAATCAAAATTAAACAAACCTTGTTACTTTTTTTTTCTCACTAAAATCATGACATAAAACATTCTCGTAGTTCTGAGAAAAATTGGTGAAAGATGGATATTTTTTATAAGACATTTAAAATCATGCCTAGCTTCAACACGTATTGCAAGAGTAGTTTCCTCCAATAGGTCTATCTTCATTTTCTTGATAGGCGGTTTCAATAAATCGTGATTAATTTAGTAAAAGCCCTTCAGAGATACTTAACTTGGGAAATAAAAGCTTAATTAATTGAAGAGGAGCACAAGAGGGCAAAGCGACTCTGAAACTAACCTTTTGAATATTGACATTTCAATTACAACTTGCATTTTTAAGAAAAAAAGGACTTGATGCACTTACAGGATGTTTGTTTGCATGTAATTGAAAAATGAAAGTGAAAAAATAATTTTTTTAATATTTTCGGTGTTTATTTGCATGCAAGTGGTTACAAGAGTGAAGTGTTAGAAAGTTGCCACACATGATTTAATGCAATTTTAACTTTCCTTAAAAAAATGGCGAAGTCATGTGAAAGTGACAAAAATAGTAACTAATTTTAACAAAATTTGCTAATAAATTATATTTTGCTACATCATCTGTTGGATAGCGGATTCCTAATCTATTTTGGTAACATGAGATTATTAGGATTCCTAATCTATTTTGGTAATAGGTTATTAGGATTCCTAATTTGTTTTGGTTTTTGTTTTAGAATTACTAGTATGTTTATGATTTTAGGATTTCTATATATATATGGAACAATTAGAAGAGAGAATTGAGTAGAAAATTGGGGATATTTGGAGCACAGAAAAGAGGTATTTTCTGAGCTATTTGTTTAGGGTTTTGTTTGGAGAGATTAAGAGCTTGTTGGTGAGATTAGTTTGTTCCTTCGAGTGATTTGTAATCTCAGTTTGTACTCTTTCTCTATTAGTAAAAACCCCATCCCCTTTCTTGCCCCGTGGTCGTAGGCAATTTGCCGAACCACGTAAATCTCTTGTGTTATTTGGTGATTGTGCTTGTTTATTTGGTTGTGATCTCTCTTGTTTGGATTGTGTGTGATTCGACCGCTTCCGTGTCGTGCACAACAATTGGTATCAGAGCTTCGAGTTCGGCTTGAGGCTTGTTTGAAGGATTTTCTGAAAGGATTCCTATTTGAAGAGTTAGATCGAAAACATGGGTGAAGTAAGAACAATGTGATCGTCTCTTATGAAGATGATACATAGTTTGAGCATCAATAACATGAAGATCGATGTTACGAAGTTTGATGACAAGATCAATTTCGGTTTGTGGGGGTGCCAAGTGATGGATGCGTTGGACGCTCAAAACTTGAATGAGATTCTTGAGTTGCAAGAGAAACCTGCTGATATGGAAGAAAATGTTTGGAAGAAGATGAATAGTAGGACGTGTGTAGTTATTCGGTCATGCTTGACGCCAGATCTTATTTATGATGTGATGAACGAGATGTCGACGAAGAAGATGTGGGAAACACTCAATGAAAAGTATCTTACTAAGAGCATTGAGAATCGGCTTCACTTGAAGAAGAGGTTTTACCAGTTTAAGATGAAGAGGGGAGTTTCTATCAGGGAACATGTTAACAACTTCACGAAGATACTTTCAGACATGGCCAATGTGGATATTATGGTTGAGGATAAAGACAAGGCGAAGCTACTTTTGTGATCGTTGTCCGAGGATGATTATGGTATCTTTGTTCTCACTATAATTAATGAAAGAACTACTGTTAGCTATAAGGAGGTGACCTCAGCGTTGGTGAATTATGAGTTGAGGAAGAGTGTTGATGAGTCCTCCGAGAAAGCATCGGGAGATGCATTAGTAGTTCAAGACCGTGGTTCAAACCGAAGCAGGAGGTCGCAGTCTAGAGGTGCACATCGTGGGATTCGTAGGAATCAGTGTGCTTTTTGAAAAGAGGATGGACATTGGAAAACTGAATGCCCAAAGTTAGATCGAGCTGAGAAGAATAAGGGGAAAGATGTACAAGCTTCAAATGTGAATGTTGTCAAGACTTGTGGTAATAATTCAGATTCGGATTCTTTAGACTATTCGTTATCCGAACTACCATCAGTTTGTGATACCGACTCTACGGAGTGGATGTTGGATTCGGGTGCTTCTTACCGCGTTTGCCCTAGGAGGGATTGGTTCTTCAGCTTTCAGAAGTTGGAAAGAGAGGATTTCGTGCTCATGGGTAATGGACATGCATGCTCTATTGGTAGTATTGGTACTATTTAGATTAGGATGAGTGATGTGATGATGTGAGAGTTGGATGATGTGAGGTTCGTTCTGTAATTAAAGATGAACATCATTTCACTTGGAGCTTTGGAGGCAGCAGGTTATAGGGTGACCTTGGTGGACGCACGCTTGAAGGTCACATTGGGATCCATGATTGTGATGAAGGGCGTCAGAAAGAGCAATTTGTATTATTTGCTCGGATGCATGGCGATTGATAGGGAGCTGACGACTTCATCAGATTCGGCTAGACTGTGGCGTTGTTTGATGCTGGGTTATTTGATTGGTAATGCCGTGTATAGGTTGTTGAGGAGTGTTTTGACCTGCAGTTTGAAGTCCTGTGAACCCATTGGTATGAGCAAGAAGACCGAGGTGGAGTTTGACACTTCTATCCATCATTCGAGGGGTCTTGTGAGGGTGTTCATTCAGACATTCGGGGGCCTTCTAAGAGAGCATCATTGGGAGGTAATAGGTATGTGGTTTCCGCAGTTGAGGATTGCTCTAGGCATTGGTGGGTTACAACCAAGTCCCGTTGGTGTGAAGTTCTAGAAATTCGCAATAGATGGAGGAAGTGTGTTGGTAGAAAGGTAACCCGACGTTCTGATTATGGTAGGGGTTCTTTCTTGCGATTATGCCGAGCTCACGGCAATAGGAGAAACTTCATTGGTGTGGAAACTTTAAGGCAACGTGATGAGATGGCATATTTGGGGAGCTGTTCCTTTCTAGAGGAGGATAGGCATTTGATGTTGAGCATTGACATTGATTTTGGAGCTTCGACATATTTGGGTCATCTCAATCATAGGTTGCCGACTGCTGCATGCAGAGGTATGAGATCTGGTGGAGCTGCTTCAGATTTTGGGTTGCATCGGATGTTTGGCTACCTAGCACTTGGTTATATCGTGGATGTAAGATTTGATCCGATAGCACATTTGGGAGTCAGAGGCGTGTTTGATTATCAGGTATTGGCTTCTGACTTTGTTCTGAGCAGGTATGTCACGTTTGACTCTCGGCAGGTGGAGAGTGGTGATCAGATCTTTGAGACATCACAGCGGGTGGAGAGTGATGCTACTCCACGTTAGGTGGAGACTCCAGATCATACTGCATCTTTTAGGATTCCAACTGATGTGACACAGATTAGGAGTCATGTTGATTCGGATGCAGATGATAGGTTGATTGATTCGAGTGCAGCTGATAGATGTAGTCCGAATATAGCTATTGGTTTATCTCAGGTGGAGATGTTTGGATTGTTTCAGTTTGGGACCATTGGAGGTGCTATCAGCCGTAGACTTGATCGTGATTATGTAGGAGGGTTGCGAAGTCTTCTAGTGGATTAAGGCCTTTGGAGGTCGTTTTGATGAACTACGTGAATGCTTGATTCATTGGGCAAGAGGATACGTAGGCAGTCATTTATGATGCAGCCGGTTTGGTGAGTTGATAATGACATTTGGAGTTTGTTCGCATTCTCGTTTGGGTTCTCAACTTGTTGTGGATTGAGTCCGTTGCCGTGGATTTGTTCCACTTCGTACTGGACGCAACAAGTGAGACGTTTGGTTGGTATTAGTGTCGGCTCGGTTTTGGGAAAACTTCGTCGAGGTGGAGAATTGTTGGATAGCGGATTCCTAATCTATTTTGGTAACATGAGGTTATTAGGATTCCTAATCTATTTTGGTAATAGGTTATTAGGATTCCTAATTTGTTTTGGTTTTTGTTTTAGAATTCCTAGTATGTTTATGATTTTAGGATTTCTATATATATGGAACAATTGGAAGAGAGAATTGAGAAGAAAATTAGGGATATTTGGAGCACTGAAAAGAGGTATTTTCTGAGCTATTTGTTTAGGGTTTTGTTTGGAGAGATTAAGAGCTTGTTGGTGAGATTAGTTTGTTCCTTCAAGTGATTTGTAATTTCAGTTTGTACTCTTTCTCTATTAGTAAAAGCCCCATCCCCTTTCTTGCCCCGTGGACGTAGGCAATTTGCCGAACCACGTAAATCTCTTATGTTATTTGGTGATTATGCTTGTTTATTTGGTTGTGATCTCTCTTGTTTGGATTGTGTGTGATTCGACTGCTTCCGCGCCGCGCACAACATCATCTTCACGTTGCACTTTCAACTATAAATCAGATTTTTGAACAAATACTATATTTCACTTATATGCTAACGTGGATGTAAAAGTTATTTGTCAAAAAAAAGTAACTTACACATTTTCAATTCTCTTTTGAATTACCAAACACCGCCTTAATTCAAATCTCTCATTTATGATATAATTTTAGAGTGGTTGCATTAAACAAATGCTAAAACTATATCATATATGGAAACTATTATAGGACCTACCCGTCTTTACATGGACATGTCAGTCAAAGTAGTCACATACTAAACCTAATGTTTATAGTCTTGATATCCTATTTTAATAGTGTAAGCATGACTTTAAACCGCCTTTAAGTAATCATTAATCTTATAAAAATCTCTCCTTTAGCAGTTTTAGTCAATGAATAGATCCATTGGCCCTGGTCCTTCTCCTCTTTCTCTTGAGCAAATGGCTTCAATTTTTCTTGGTTTGGGATGGTATCTAGGGTTCTTCTTTATTTGCTTTTCTTTATTTGAGATTTATCGTCTCAATTTGTTACATCAAGATCCTATAGCAGAAAACTGTATGTATAGTTAGCAAGCTCTATAGAACTGCACATCATTTTCAACCTACTCAACACTAGACGAATGGTAATCATTATCTATGTCTAGCATTTAGTTCCATCTTTTAATGATGTTTCCATATCATCATCATTTTACTGATATGTTAGATTTTAGTAATTCCTGCTTGTGTTAGAAAATCAGTCTTTTTCGAGTTTATGTCTTGGTTTATTTAGCTCACGTGATATTCGATTTTTGTTTTGTTTTCATCTGGACAAAGTAATAGATGAATAGATAGATGAAAAGATATTTCATTTCCATCTTCTGTACTAGTCTAGTGTGATTTGTTAAAAGATTCCCAATGAAATTAACATGCATCCTAAACTCATTCGCTACAAAACAAAGAGGATTTATGTAAGTATGACAACTTGATAAAGAAAGGAAAAGGTTTGAGATTCTCTTTTTAGGAAATCTAGTGGTTAATCTATCAATTTATTTGGTACGTTAGGTTGGGTTAAAAAGAAAATGAAAAAAAGAAGGATAAAAGGATAAAAACAAGATTATAAAAGGGTGTGAGTAAATTATTGGATCAACAGTTTTCGGCCCGAATAAAATATAGAGATATCTCAATAGAGAGCTTTGTAACCCCAAATTCAGCCCATACGATAGACCTATAAATGTTTAGTAGCCCAAAACAAGACCATTATGAAGCCCAGTTTCCCAGCTCAAGTTAAGCCTATGACAAATGATGTATAAATCAAAATTCATCTTTAAAATACGGAGTACCTCTTTTTTTCTTTTTACTATAACAACATGGGTACGCAACTGGGTGGTCTGATCTATATCATTCAAGTGAGGACAAAGTGCTCATGATAAGATTTATATTCTCATGTATACGAGGAACAATGTACCAACACGAGTGTATAATTCCAACCACCCATTTAACAATCAATAAATATATATGACATAGTACTAGCCTCTCCGCTTCCGGAATCTGAATTCTCAATCATAAAAGCTTAGATATCCTTTTGTTAACAAAAATGTTTTGAGAATTATAGCTCAGATTCATTTTTCTAGCAGACGTTATTAAACAGCTTCTATAATTAATTTATCTGATTTTTTTTTTCCAATTCTCGCGCGAATTTGACACTACCCGTTTCATCCAGACCCGAACGCACCGATGTACTATGACGGCGTCTACCACCTCTTCTACCAATACAATCCAAACGGCGCCACATGGACCGCCTACATGTCATGGGGCCACTCCGTCTCAACGGACCTCGTCCACTGGACTGGGCTTGAGCTCGCTCTGACCCCATCCGACCCCTTCGATATTAGTGGGTGCTGGAGCGGGTCCGCCACAATCCTACCCGGTAACAAACCCGTTGTCCTCTACACGGGCCTTGACACCGTCGGCAGGCAGGTCCAGAACATCGCGTACCCGAAAAACTTGTCCGACCCGTTTCTTCGCGAATGGATCAAACCCAATTACAACCCGGTTATCGAACCACACCAAAAGATTAACGCGGCTCTATTTCGTGACCCGAGCACGGCTTGGCTTGGCAAAGATGGTTCTTGGAGGCTAACTGTGGGCACTCTGATTGATGAAGGGGGACTGGCTATAGTATACAAGAGCAAAGATTTCATGAAATGGGTTCCGGCTGAGAACCCGCTATATTACACTAACGGGTCGGGTATGTGGGAGTGCGTAGATTTTTTCCCGCTCAAGGAAATTCAAGGTGCGACAAAATATTTGTTGAAGGTTAGCATGTACGATACATTGCATGACTATTACGTAATGGGGACGTATGACGAAGAGAGGGATATTTTCATCAAAGACGATGCGTCGTCTGATGATTGTAGGATGTGGCCGATGATTGATTATGGGAGGTTGTATGCGTCGAAGACGTTCGTAGACGAGGCTAAGCAGCGCAGAATCTTGTGGGCTTGGTCGAATGAAACAAGTAGTGTAGCTGACAATGTGGCCAAAGGCTGGGCAGGCATCCAGGTATGTATTTTGCATTTATGCACGTATAATAATATTTAACGGAGTATTAATGAAACAGAATGATTATATTCTATTTTGTAATAGGCAATCAATTGCGAATATGTTCATGTTCAAACGAAGTTATTCCTCAGTAATATGTATATCACTTATGTGGGTCTCATGTGACATTAATATACGTAAAGAGATTTCTCAATATCTAAATTATTGCAGAGAGACTTCCATATTCTCTTAGAACATACCTCGCTAATAGGTGTGAATAATAGGGAGATAATACACTCAAACGGCAAGTATTCAAAATGTTACTGAAAAAGGATTAGGATTAGCAATTACCCAGCTTCTATAATTGACATGCAATTAACCGTATTAGGGTTAATTGTGGGTAGACCCCCTGTGGGATTGCTGTTTTGAGCTTGTTCCTCCGCTAATTTTATTTTTGTAGACAGACCCCTGAGTGTTTTCTTGGCTCTTTTAATCTCAGGGAGCTCATTTTGAAAATTAAGTGAGTATAAAAGAGAAGATAACGTTTCACTGAGAGTTTATTTATAAAAAAAAATTCTCAGTCTAAGTGAAAGTAAAACTAGAGGAATAGTAAGTTAAAAACAATAACTAGAGGAATAGTAAGTCAAAAACAATGACACTGCAGAGGTCCATCCGCAATTAACTCTTGTTTTTAGTTAAGAAATGAAAGCTTAAACTAGTCCAAGTTTTTGTGTTAGACCGTATACCGTATATGCAGATAAGCTTTAGTAAGTATGTGTGCTCCATTCAGTTTGAAAGTTTTTACAGTAGTTTGAACAGAGTAATTTCAGTAGAGCATATGAAGTTCTAACGTAACATTAAAAATATAAAAATAGTATATAATATATAATATATATAGATAATATACTAATATATATAGAGGATGGGTCTCCATTCAGTTTGAAAGTTTTTACAGTAGTTTGAAACAGAGTAATTCAGTATGAGCAGTATGAGTTTTAGGCTACATTGCATATATATATATTATATATATATAATTATGTATATATATATATATATTATATATATAAATAATTTTAATATATTATATATATAGTATATAAATATATATGTTTTATTTTCAGACTGTTCCAAGGGTTCTCAGTGTAGACACAGATGGAAAAAGACTGATTCAATGGCCAATTGAAGAGATCGAATCACTTAGAAGGGAGCAAATCCACTTACAAGACATTGAGCTCAAAACAGGAAGCCAAGTTGAAGTCAGAGGATTGAAAGTTTCACAGGCTAGTCTTTTTACAAATATTATCATTTAATCCATTCATTTTATGATTAACATTTAATTTTTAATTTTTTTAATTAAAACAGGCAGATGTGGAGGTAGAATTTGAGTTCCAGAATTTAACTGGGGCTGAGCCCTTTGATGCTAATTGGGTTGTAGACCCTCCAAAGCTTTGCAGAGAAAAGGATGCTTATGCTAACCATGGTGGAATTGGTCCCTTTGGTTTGTTAGTTTTGGCTGCTGATAATTTGGAGGAAAATACTGCTGTCTACTTCAGAGTTTTCAGAGCAGAGGGAAGCTATAAGGTTCTCATGTGTGCTGATCAACGAAGGTACGTGAAATACAGATTTTATAACCTTATAATTAAGCGAAACGAAGGTACGTGCTTATTTATAACCTTATAAATAAGCTGGTATAAATTTTGGGTTAAAATGCACTTCTTCATTCTTTGATTGAGATGATTAGATAGATATTATCTTGAGTAAATGAGGGTTGGTGTGTTCCTCTGCAGACTTAGATTATGTGTCACATCTAGAGCCCTACAATCTAGATCATCAATATATTCAGACGGAAGGTAGCTAATGATGTAAATGTCATGTTTACTCTTTTATCTGTAGCTAATTAATCAAGGGTCGTGTTGGTTACGAATGTACTTTTGACACTTGGTAATGAGCAATTATTAGCCTTTTTTTAATTAAAAAAACCCTAAATGTATTCTCTTGCACTTCATTAATAAATAAATCTCCACACTTACTATAAAATTCAAATAGGTCCTCCAAGAAATCTGAATTATACAAGCCAGCATCCGGAGGCTTTGTAGACATAGACGTAAAGAAAGACGGGAAGATATCTTTGAGGACCCTGGTAAGTTTCGCAAAACGAATTTAATCACATTCTTAACTGAAAATATTTTCAGTAGGTTTTGTTAATTGCATTGTCAATAACTTCTGTATGAAATTAATTTGGTAACCAGATTGATCACTCTGTGGTAGAGAGCTTTGGAGGTGGTGGAAGAGCTTGCATCACTTCTAGAGTTTATCCTACAATCCTCTTAAATGACAACACTCATCTTTATGCTTTCAATTATGGGACTGAAACTGTAAAGATTTCTGAGCTTAAGGCATGGAATATGGCTCCAGCTCAAATAAGTTAAAAGAGGAGGTAAATAAAGCAAAATAAATGTGGTTGTCACATTGAGTGCTACGCTTGATGCCCGCTGTTTATCAACTGGGATCAGCTAGAGAGCAGAATTTTGATAATCACATGTTTGGTAGAAGTTGCAAATTCAAGAATTTTATTGTTGCATATAGTTGTAATTTAGCATAGGCAGACTAGAGGATGTTATTTGGAGAATTTTCAATTATGTGTATTTTTTTGTTTTAATTTCTGTTTTTGGTATTTTAGATGCAGATGTGCAGTGTAAGGTTTAGGTTGCCTCTTTTCTCCCTCAATATAGGGACAAGAGTTGGGATCAAGATGACCAATCTCTTACTTGTGAGAACCTGTGAGGAAACCAAAATAACAATCGCAGCAGCAAACAATTTAGAAATAATGAGACAACCGATTTTTAACGTGGAAAACCTCCTCGGCATGAGTAAAAACCACAGGAACGTAGTCTACCCAAAAATCCACTATAATGAATAAACTTTGGGTTACAACATCCACTCTACGTTCTCAGTAAATGAGAGACGCAATACAGAAATTCCAGGTTCAACAACCAATCTCAAATCAAACAAATTCCAGCAAGAGACCACAACAAGAAAACCAAAACTTAGGCTGTACGAAAACTCTCGGTTCACAAGGATTCCGGTAACCAAATCAAATAACAAGAAAACCAAAACTTAGGCTGTACGAAAACTCTCGGTTCACAAGGATTCCGGTAACCAAATCAAATCTCCACCGTTCAAATCCTAGAACCACAAGTTTAAAATGTACCTTCAAAGTTTCAGATCAATCAGAGAAGAATTCACAGTCCGATTATCCAAACGATCAGAACAGTACAAAAGAAAACGTTCTCTGCACCCCTGGAATGATCAGCTTCGGTAAAACCTCGATGTCTCCAAACTCAATAGATAGAAACCAATCTCCACCATCCAGAATTGAGACCAATGAGTGTAGAAGCTACCCTCCAAATTTCACGCCGATCGGACCATAGATGAGCATCCGATCGACACTTTGATCACAGCTACGCGAAAGTGACTTTTCCTCTTCTCCCTTCTTTTCTCTCAAACGAATTTTCCTCTCTATCTAATTTTTGGCACTCTGATTATTTACCCTAATCAGAAGCTAATTTGACAAATTTGCCCTCAAATCACATAGAAAACCGAGACACATTTTAATGGGTATTTTGGTTATCTAACCCGAACCAAAATACCATTTGGTTTCCTCCACTAGGAGGAAAACAAACAAAAAGATCCCTCTAAACATTATCTATAATGTGTAACTCGTTTCATATACTTTTGTTAATGAAATAGTGTGACCATTTTCCTTTGGTTATGGAATAAAAAGTTTTTGTATAATCTGACAATTATCCTTTTATTTCTATGGAATAAAGAGGAAATCTCTTCACTTTGAGCATCTTCGTCCTGGATAAAACTTGGTTTATTTTACTTAGCGCTACTATTTTTCCTTAAATCCACTATAAATTTATGTCCACTGAGCTTTGAAACAACTATATGCTGTGATACAATTTTCAAGTTTAGGATTGATGGAGGGCTATAAATGTATAATAAATTATATAGAAGTCACATAGAAGGTCTTCTATATTTTACATGAACCACCCCCCCACACACCCCGCCCCCTGTGTGGGTCTAGGGAGCAAGCAAGGCAGCGGTTGAGAAACCTTTCGATATTTTTTATGTACTTCCCAACTTGCCAGTTTGTGTAAGCTTTGGAATCTTCCTGTCATCAATCCACACATTGCTTGCTGCTTGCCAATCATGTAACTTATCATATCCCTTTCATTTTAAAAGAAAACAGAGGATTCGATACTTACACCTAAAAGACATACTTCTAACTTTTATTTCACATTTAGCTTGTACGCGCATATTTGAACTATGTCAAAATCTGCATATCTTGTCAGCGGAAGAGAACTTATAACTACAATTGCAACTACATTTATCAATTAGAGTGAATCAATCAGTAGATTTTTGCACCAAGAAATGTTCTGCACGATAAATTATATCGTCTAGTAGAATATTATTTTAGTTTATAGAAGGAAATTATATTACTTTGAACGCAATGTTTTACCTATCATCACGCAATAATGCATAAGCGTCCCTGAACTTGCTATACAGTGGCTTAGAGGGTGCATGAACTTGATAACCAAAAGGTATCATTAGTATGAATAGTAGATAAAGTTCATTTCTCTCATATCTAGCTAGCTAGCTCCTCAATAAGAATTTACTATAAATATTCAATCCTCTTTTTATCATGAACCAAATACTGGTTGACTTGAATCTAAAACCAAAATTCTCATATACATGTTTAGGAAAAGAATAGAGAGTCTCTAGTCACTCTCCATGGTGCTTTCTGACTTCAAAAGGTTTATGTTAAATCAAAATCTGAGCTGACTTGATCCAATTAGACCACACTACTGCCAACTTCTTGTGCTTTACAGCCACTCCAACAAAGTGGGCTTCTCGTTTCTTAGTTTGTTTATGTGAGATAGGGTAAAAAACATGTGGATGTGCACAAAATCTCAACTTGGCCAACCATTTCCCATCAACTATTCACATAACCATAATAATTTGAGCACTAGAACTTTCTCTTTGCCGTTGATCACTAGGAAAGATGGAAACGAAAAGAATGGCGATAGAGGGCTATTAATAGAAAGTCATACATAGATAAAAAGGCTTTAAAAAATTTTCCACGATCAATTCTAGATCAGTGCGTAATCGTTGTACAATACGAGTATATTTATAATCAGCATGATTAAAATATTGTATCATCTATATTATATTAGTGGAATTAGACTACTGTACCAGTGCAATCATCAAATTTGGAATTTCTAATAAACACATGTTTACTATCTCATAAATGATATTCTAAGGAGAGGACCCTCCATAGGATTTGTTTACATGAGGTGGAAGTAAATGTGGATGTGGATATGCACAAAATCACAACTTGGCAAGCTATTTCCCATCAACTATTCACGTAACTATCACAAATTTGAGCACTAGTGCTGTCGGATAACCTAAACTTGGCCACCTCATTAAAGAGTCACTAAAAGTGAGCTAGCCTCTCAAATCCTTTTATATGTCATGCACTTGTGAACATTCAATGTGCCAAGTGTTTTACAAGGAAAATTTCACAGCATCAAGTGGATGTTGCTACTAGTGGCATTTTGATTAGTTATCTAATGAGAGATATGTGGCAGAGTGCAACAAGAAGCACTTTTTTGGGATCAATGAACTAGTGTTTTCATCCGATCACAATGTCTTTTTCGAGTTTTTCTCAATAATCATAGGAATTATTTGTATATACGATTTAATAGTATGTATAAGAGGGATTACATTATAAAAAGGGTATATATGCAATTGCGTAATATAATTTGTAAGATATATAGATTATAGATAGCAACCAATCTAGGGTTAAGGACTGATCCCTGCTGTCAGCCTCTATCTCTCTCAATCACTTTCTCTCTTATTTTCTGCTACAATAATTCTCATGGTACCAGAGAGGGTTTGAAAAGCCCTAATTCCCCAACTCTGTCTGCAATGGATCTAATCCTGAAGAATCTCAAATCATTGGCCCTTCGTTCCTCTACAAGATATCTTCTCCAACACTATTTCATACTCTGATGGCCAATATCTCATCCTTAGATGTCTCCTCTTCACTAATCTTCATTGCACCGATCAATATCTCCTTTTCGATGGCTGCCACTACAACCTCGCTCTATCAAACGATATTGCATTTGTTGATGATGGGTAACCAAACAGTCAAATATATGTGATGGTGAGGTACAAGAGGGGACACCCACTTCTCCGAATATCTGATCTTGAGTAGAGTGGCTTTTAGCCTGCACAAATAGAAATTCATGAGAGGACGTGGCTTGGTTCTCCCATTGTACCTCCGAAGATCAAGTCAACTGGTGAACTTAAGTGGGTAAAATAAAAAATTGTGAGAGTTCTTATGTGTAGTGTAGATATTGCTTATCAGTAAAAGATCTAAGATCAGATCAAAAAGCAGAATCCTCCGTTAGTAAAGAATAGTACCTCTATTTATAGTGATGTTGGAAGAGTAGAGTGGACATTCAGCTGAGCACAGAATGGCGGTGAGTAGGTATGAGCTGGCAGCTACGTCAGCACCTACTTTATATGTGCCGGCCGGCGAGTAGAGGAGAGATCACCTCAGTATTAAATGACAAGTGATCGGAGGTATGACAGTGCTGACGTGGTCCGATGAGTCATGAAGACTATCGGGGCTAGAGGTATGATGCGCCTACCAAGCATTAAATGCGACGCTAACATGTTGTCAGCAGGAGAAGCTTAAGGCTGAAGTCATCGTTTAGCTTCGCCAAGAAGTAACGTTTTTCGAGTCGATCTCGTGAGGTGTCGAGTAACTGGTCGACTGGGCTCGCTGCGAGTCATATTCGACAAGAGGATTGACAAGTACCACCATTCGTGTCAACATAAGGAAATGTCGACTCGACGGGTTAGCTATGTCGGGATCCTTGGTTGTTTTGACTGTCAATCTGACTTGAGTGGTGTATGCGATGGGGGGGGCACATGTCCGTCATTAGTAAAGAGTCGTACTTTGGTGACTGAAAACACCATAACAGTTGGCCCCTTTCGCTTGGAGTCAGCTTGGGCTGGGTCCGAGTGAAATGAGAGAAGCTTTGGATGGACGTTGGTGCGCATTAAATGAGGGAACTAAAAAGTTATGTTAGATTTTACGTGGGTGATATCACTACACATTCTTTTTGACTGCCACAGCTCCACTTTTGTGGCCGATTGCAGGCTATTCAAGGTGAGTGGTATGCCTCGATCCTCGAAGTGTCACTTTAGTTTCTGAGAATTAATCTTAGCAGCTGGCCAGAGCTTGATCCGGCTGTTTAGAATTCGGTAGTTGTGGGTTTAGCTGCCCATATATAGAACTAGAGCCAGAGAGATGGCAGTAATTAGCTTTTGAAATTCCTTTGAGAACTCAAAACCTTTTTCGCTCATCTCTTTCCGGTGATCATCTCTGCATTCTGCGATGGCATCAGATCTACTTGACCAACGAGCTCTTCGGGTGGAGTTTCACTCCAAGGTGACACAAGCACAGAAGAGGACGCTCCATGATAGAGTTGATATCCCCCGAGATTACGAGTTGATGGCCTCGATGAGGTCGGAGGCTGTTTATGATCATGGGCCAGATCGGTCCCCGTTTTACTTAAAGCATTTGGAGTTTGGCCTGAGACTGCCCCTGCACCCCTTCCTCCAGCAAGTTTTCACAGTGCTAGGGGTTTCGCCTGCCCAGATGAAGCCAAACGCCATTGCCATCTTGGTAGGGTTCGTCGTGATCTGTCATTGGCTGGCGATAAAGCCATCCTTGTGAGTCTTGGGCTGTTTGGTGACTGTGAAGGTGAATCAGATTGAACCCCACTTCTACTTCCAAATGATGGGGAAGTATAAAGTCATCATCGGCCTTCCTGACTCCAACAAGGAATGGAAGGAAAAGTTTGTCTGGGTCATGGGCGACGACCTGGAGTTAGGCTGCTTGAACTGGCCCGAGATAAGGAGGGAGGCGTGTAGACCGTCTAAAAATCACTATAGATAGCTGATCCCCTTCAAACACGGATGATGGAAGTTATAATTTGACGGCTTCCAGAAGGTTACAATTTGAAAACTTTCATATAGATTGATGAATGTTATAATCTGACGACCTTCACGACAACCGATGAAAGCTCTGATTCAACAGCCTTCTCAAACAACTGCAGAAATTACAATCTGACGATTCTCACATTTCAAAAAACTGAGACGAAGATTATAAGATGACGATCTTTGCGATGCTCTGACAAAAGAGATTACAAGTTAACGATCTCTTCAATCCAAGATGCATAACTCATCTTTGCATCCCAGAAATGAAACACAAGTGGTCGCGTTCCAGAATCAAACCAACGCAACCACAACGTTATCAACCACCAACGCAGCTCAAATTTAGCCGTAGACATTGCTCAAATCTAGCTGCTAACACAGCTTCCAAACGCTGCATTCGAATGCAGGATTCTTGCCCAGCAACGCTGGATTTGAGTTTGATTTGTTTAAACATGATTCAAATGGTTCCAGAAACCGTTTTTCACCTACAATCTGAAGAGTGGTTTTAAGGAGACTGTTATACCCGATTAATGGGACAATTAAGACCCCATTAAGGAGCGGATTAAGGGGTGGTTACACCCTTAATCCCCCCATAAATATTAGAAACTCAATAGAGTTAAGGGGGCTTCCTTTTCAAAAAAAAAAAGAAGAAGAGAGATCGACATCTAAAATTTGGGAGATAAAAAGACATTCTTGGAGAAGAAGATCAGCATTCATCATTCTTCAACCGAGGGCATCTTTAATTTCAGTAACAAGGAGCTTTGGTATTTAGCTTAAAACCAATTTTTGGTTCAAATCAACTCTTTTACGGAGTTTAAACTCACATTGAGTTTCTAAACTCGTTAAGAGTTATTCTTAAACTTGTCATGCAAGTTCTCCTCAACCTCATGTCAAGAGGGAAAAATACTATGTTCAAAAGAGGTGAAGCATTCAGAACGCCAACGGAAAGCAAACTTGACACGAACATCGAGAGAGACATTCCATCGCCACCAAGAAGAACCTAGGTTAAATAAAGGGAAGGGTCTCCGTCGATCCTTCTCTCTTTTGTAAACCGGGAAACTAATCGAGGAGATTGTAATTTCCTTTTCTAAGCCAGTTAGAGAGAAATTTGCATTGAGAGAATTGTAACACATTCTTTTTCTAAGTCTATTAGAGAGAATAATATAAATTCAATTCTCTATTTTATTCTTTCAATTTTTCCACTAAACAAGGTGCTCATGGTGGGTGACTTGCTCGACGTTGAGAGGGATGCGCTTGACCATATCAAGGTATATGCTGACTCTCATCGAGTAGAGCATCTACTGGACAACTCGGTCTTGCGTGTTGCTAATGTGTCGATCGTGCCTCCTTCTAGGAAGGACCAGGAGAGGGCTTCAGCCCTTATCTTAGGGATAGTGGAAGTGGTGATCGTGCTGACTGTTCCTCTGGCTAACCCCCAGGAAGGGCCATCTGCTAGACCCGAGAAGCGTCTTCGTCGTGACTTTCCACCTATGGAGGTTGAGACGGCAGATGAGGAGCCTTCTACCACCCTCATCCATAGACGGAGGAGGAGGCCCCTGAGGGATAAGGAGAAAGAACCTTGGATGGCGGCCGAGAGGGTCGAGACCGACATCATCCATCTGGACGAGTCGACCCCTGAAGAACCAGTCGAGGCTCCTCAAGAAGAGGGAGTCGAGGCCAGAGCTCCTGCTGATCAGGGG
>NC_033795.1:17607959-17612939 GCF_001876935.1 Asparagus officinalis | reverse complement strand
GTCGGGGGAAGGAGTCGGTTAAGGAGGAGTCGGTCGAGGAGGAGATGGTGCCTCCTGCAGGGCTGGAGTACCCCTTTCTCTACCGTGTTGCTGAAATTTAGGAGGAAGAGTGGGAAAGGATGAGGCAGTTCCTCATCATGACTTTGGGTGTCGGTCCTCAATATGGACAGGAGCCTGACCTAGGGCATCGCTTCCAGCCTACTCACCATCTTGATGTCAGGGGGACGGTCCTTGGTTCTTGCCTCACTCAGTCAAAGGCGGTTTAGCAGTTCTAGCTTCCTCGGGATGAGGAGGTTTTTCAGGGGGGTTCCCAATGTCGGTCTTCACCTAAGCCTCGGGAGCTATTTGGTTCAAGGCGGTTCAGTGGAGCAGGAGATATATGGCTAGATGGAGTAGATCGGGACTTCATATCTCAAGCTTTTAGGGGAGGTTGCTTCCCTAAGGGTCGGCAGAGGGGTCGACTCGGAACAGGGTATGGAGACGCTAGCCCCAAGAGCTTCCGAGGTAGACAGGCTAAGTCGAGAGCTGGAGGAGAACAATAGGAAGGCTAGGAGACTAGATAAGACTCTCTGGTAGAGGGACCACACTATGGTGCAGGTCGAGGCTAAGAAGCAGGCAGCGATGTTGTAGGCATTAAAAAAATACCAAACTTCAAGATAAGATGAAGGTCATCATAGGGATGAACCTCGTCTCAAATCAAAGATGAGACTCACCATCCAGCGAGGATCTATATCAAAAACGATGCTTGCCACGTAGCAAGGTTCAACATCAAAGACAAAGTTCGTCGTTAGAAATGAGGTTTGAAGCTCATTGTTTGTGGAAAATTTGGAGTAAAAGAAACGAAGGAAAATTGATTTGTATTCCTTTAATCTCAGTTACAATTGGATTTCCTGATTACAAAAGAGAGGAGAATGAATTTGATTCTCCCCTTTGTTTAATTCTGGGTTCTTCACGGTGGCGATGGAGTGCCTCCCTCGAATGCTCGCGTCGAGTTTGCTCTCTGTTGACGATCCACACGTCTTGATTCACTGGAACGATATCTCCTCCTCACGATTTGATGCTGTGGAGAACTTGCAAAGTAAGTTTTAGAACTCTTGATGAGTTGATTGATCTTAACCATAATTGGTTAGACAAGCCAAGGATCTCTTCTTTGCTACCTAAGAGCCGGATCCGAACCAAGCTGATATCTTAGTTATTTATAGGGGATTAAGGGGTGTAACCGCCCTCCTTAATTCGCTCTTATGTGGGGCTAATGGAATGTAACCGCCCCCTTAAATCACTCCTGAGTGGAGTTGTGATCCCCTCAGATCGTGGGAAACGGTTTTAAAACTGTTCAGCTCGTGTTTGAACGAGTCAAACGCAAAATTCGCGTTCTGACATGAATTCTGCGTTCAAACGCAGTATCTGGAAGCTCAGACTCAGCAATTTGGAAGCTGCGTTGGTAGCGTTGGAAGCTGCTCGTGAGCTGTGTTTGTAGCAATTTAGAAGCTGCGTTGGCAGCGTTGGAAGCTGTGTTGACAGCAATTTGGAAGCTGCGTTGGCAGCATTGGCTACTGGATCTGAGCTGCGTCCATGGCTATGAACGCGGTGTATCTTGATGCTGGTATGCAGGGAGGACTTCCGCGTCTTAGTTTGAAGAGACCATCGATTTGTAGTCTCTTTCTGTCAGAGCGTTGCAAAGATCATCATTTTATAATCTTTGTAACTCCCGATGTTGATTGTGAAGGCTGTTGATTAGAGCTTTCATTAGTTGTTGTGAAGATCGTCAGATTGTAACCTTCATCGATCTACATGAAAGTCTTCAAATCGTAGTCTTCTGGAAGCTGTCAAATTGTAACTTCCATCATTGGTGTTTGATGGGGATCAGCTATCTGCAGTGATTTTTAGACAGCCTACAGAACCCCCTCCAAAGTTTTTAAAAGTTCACGGTTGACTGGGACGAATTTTTAAAATACTTTGGATCTCAACTCTGATCTTGAAGCTGTTGATTCATTGTCATAAAGGAGTTGTTCTTTGCACCCGCTTCAATGGCATCTTGGTTGAAGGGATTTTCCACGCATGACCTGTGTGATGATGAGCTTCAAATAGAAACTTTAGCAACGGTACAAGCTACTCATGAGCAGAAGCTATCAAACATCATGTCACAGCTCACCTCCATTCAGCTGATGGGCCCGCAAACATTCATAGGATTTTTGGCAAACCCTCAGCCATCAACGGATTTGATAAGCCTTTACCGACTACCGTTTGAGTCGGGCTAGCACATGGATTGTCTAAGTCTGTTCCACATGTAACGTTGTGCTAAGAGAATGAACCCTCTTAGATTTGATGCTATGATTTTGAATACATAGACTTTGTCACTTTCACGGGAAAAGACTAACCGGCGACGCGTGTTAGGCATAGGCTTATCTCTAATTAGGGATCGAGATAAAGTCCCCCATGCATGTGAGACATGGATTTTGATGTTCTTTTCAAGGCAAAAGACTAACCGACAACGCGTGGTAGGCGTAGACTTATCTCTAATTAGGGATCGAGATAAAGTCCCCCATGCATAAAAGGCATGGATTTTGGTGCTACGATGTTGAATACGAAGACTTTGTTGTTATTTCTTCCTGTATTACTTAAAACACTGAAAGAAAGTTAGAAGCGCTAGAGGTGTAATATTAACTTGGCATGAATTTTCACTTAGAGTGAAATTCAGAAATTTTCTTTATTATCACTAGGATAATTCCAGAAAATATTTAATCCGCTGGGGATTTTATAATGACAATTTGCTATTCTTGTTAAAAAAGGATTAACAAGTTCATTGGGGGGTTTGACTATTAGAGGTGTGATGTTAACCTAACAGTATTTTTATTGACCTATCGCTCCGTTGACAAGAGTCGATAAGTGGAAAGTGTTGCGATTGAAACAACTTTGAGGACCTATCGCTCTGTTGACGAGAGTCGATAAGTAGAAAGTATTGCGATCGGAGCAACTTTGAGGACCTATCGCTCTATTGATGAGAGTCGATAAGCTAATTTTGTCAGAGGTGTTTGATATTAACGTGACAAGAGAATGTTGCGATCGGAGCAGCTTTATGGACTTATCATCCTATTAAAAAGGATTGATAAGTGGATTGTCAGAGGTTTGGTATTAACATGACGGGAATTTGTTACTATCGGAATAACTTTGAGGACTTATCATCCTATTGAAGAGGATTGATAAGTTGATTTTGTCAGATGTGTGATATTAACATGACAAAAATTTATGTTGCGATGAGAGCAACTTTGTGGACTTATCATCCTATTGACGAGGATTGATAAGTGGGTTGTCAGATGTATGATGTTAACGTGACAAGATTGTGTTGCGATGGGAGCAACTTTGTGGACTTATCATCCTATTGACGAGGATTGATAAGTGGGTTTTGTCAGAGATTTAGTGTTAACGTTGTTTGGTTCAAAAGTCGCTGCTGTGGAATTCATTATAACTTTGTTCGATTACAACAAATTCGAAAGAATAATCTTTTTATAAGACTTTTTCTACACAACAAATCAAAAATTACAACTCTTGAGAAACAAACACGAAAATCGTTTATCAATTCTCGTTTTCGTGGGACTTTGCCTGTGCCGGGAACGCTTTGGTTCGTGGACCGCCGATTCACAGATCGTGAAGAGGGGGCTTATGATTCTAACTTCGTTATCGAAGTAGAAATTGAAACGATATCTTATCGAAGTAAGATAGTCGTTCTTCTTAAAATCAAGTCAAAGCTTAATTTCAAGGCGTTACAAGAAAAGAACCCAAATCTCTGCTCTCTCTGCTCTGGAATGCTCTAACAAATGCTCGATTTTTGATCTCTGCTGGCCCCCCCTGTGAAAATGGCCTTCGGGGGTATTTATAACCCTCTGAATGAACAGTGCTCGCGAGACAGCATATGCTGTCTCGGCGGGCGAGACAGTGTTTGCTGTCTCGCTGGCCGAGACAGTGTTTGCTGTCTCGCCCAGCGAGACAGTAAATTTGCTGTCTCGCCCAGCGAGACAGTAAAATACTGTCTATATTTCTGGCAGTTTTCAATGTAACTGCTTTCCCACGTTTCAAACTCCGTTATTTTGGTAGTTATCCACGTGATTCTCGCCCACGACGTTTCCCACGTTCTTGAACAGTTAGTGGCCACGTGTAGGGCAGTTACAAAGGTAGTTTTGACCATCTGATAACTGTCTCGTGTGCGAGACAGTAAATTCTGTCTCGCACGGCGAGACAGTAAATACTGTCTCGCGGGGGGCGAGACAGTGAAAACTGTCTCGCCAGGCGAGACAGTAAAGACTGTCTCGCCAGGCGAGACAGTAAAGACTGTCTCGCCTGTGAGACAGTCTATACTTATGTTCTTCTGCCTTTTTGGATGATTTCCTCTTGAGCTGTATTTGGATATCTTTCAGCATTTTTTGACGCCTACAAACGTGACAAGATTGTGTTACGATGGGAGCAACTTTGTGGACTTATCATCCTATTGACGAGGATTGATAAGTGGGTTTTGTCAGAGATTTAGTGTTAACGTGACAGGATTTGTGTTGCGATTGGAGCAACTTTGTAGACTTATTATCCTATTAAAGAGGATTGATAAGTTGATTTGTCAGAGGTTTAGTGTTAACGTGACAGGATTTGTGTACTTGTGATTTGAACAACTTTGTAGACTTATCATCCTATTGAAGAGGATTGATAAGTTGATTTGTCAGAGATTTAGTGTTAACGTGACATGATTTGTGTACTTGTGATTTGAACAAGATTTTGGGGACTAGCATCTCGCTGGGGAGAATTGCTAAGTGAGTTTATCATCAGAAGCGATGAATTTTGATACTAAGATTTTAAAGACTTAGTGTCTTGCTGGGAAAGATTGCGATTTGAACAATTTTGAGGACCTATCATCCTATTGAAGAGGATTGATAAGTTGATTGTTAGAGGTATATTGTTAACATGACAAATTGGGAGCGATGCCAACTGAATTCA
>NC_033795.1:17568811-17606959 GCF_001876935.1 Asparagus officinalis | reverse complement strand
GGGGGGGTGATTAGGGTCTTATGCTAATCTAATCCGATTATATGCCAATAAAAACTAATTAACAAGTTATCCTTGTTGTGCGCGGCGGAAGCTTTCTAGGGCAACACGAACAATAACTCGAACTAAAACCACAAACAATATGCAAACCACAATCACAGCAAGAACACACAATTTACGTGGTTCGGCAAGTTGCCTACGTCCACGGGGCAAGAAGGGGGAGTTCTTACTATTAGAAATCAAGAGAATACAAATAGGGTTACAAATCTCTCAGACCAAACCCTAAAACAAAGCTCTTGATCTCTCAAATCTCTCCCACAATTGAATGCAACAATCCTCTCTCCAAGGATGCTCAAATTCGTCCTTGCCTTAACCCTAAACAATCAGGATTTGAGTTATATACAACTCAGAAATGAAACGGGTCAAAAACCGAAAGGCCCAGCCCAGATCATCGTCGGTCGACCGCGCAGGTCTCGCGGTCGACCGCACCGGTCGACCGAATCATCAAACCCGAGAGCAGAAAATCCTACAGTCATCCTCGGTCGACCGCGCCGGTCGACCGCCACCAGATCCGGTCGACCGCACCGGTCGACCGCACCGGTCGACCGCCACCAGCTCTGATTCCCATCAGCTTCGGTGCACGTTTGCGGTCGACCGCGCCGGTCGACCGCCCAACTCTCTGCTGATTTTTCCTGATTCTCTGTAATTCTTCAATTCTCCACCTCGGCGAATGTTTCCACCAAAAACTGAGCCGACACCAAATCATCCAAATGCAACAAATCGAGAACCCGAACGAGAGTCCAAACAATCTCACCCCCATCAACTAATCCAAATCGGCTGCATCTGAAAGACTGCCTACGTATCCTCTTGCCCAAGGAATCAAGCCGAACGTAGTTCACCCAAATGGCCGCCAACGGCCTCAACAATCACGAATGTGCAACAAGTTTCGACAATGATCAAACTTGTTGTTTGGAACCACCTTTGTGAGCATATCTGCCGGATTATCCTTCGTGTGGACTTTTACAATCTCCACATCGCCATCTTCAAGAACATCCCGAACGAAGTGATAACGAACGTCAATATGCTTCGTTCTCGCATGAAAAACCTGATTCTTCGCCAAATAGATAGCACTCATGCTATCACAATGAATAGTGACGGACCTCCGTAACTGCCATATACTCTACCTCCGTCGTAGACAAAGCCACCGTCGACTGTAAGGTGCATCTCCAACACACCGGCGCACGGGTCAAAGTAAACACATATCCCGTAATGGACCGGTGCTTATCCAAATCCCCAGCATAATCCGAATCAACATAACCAATGCATAGCTGCCCACCTGTAGTGTCTCGCTCATAAACTAAACCAACATTGAGCGTACCTCGAATGTACCTCAAAATCCATTTCACGGCATCCCAATGACCCACTCCTGGATCGTGCATGTATCTCGATACCATGCTTACCGCCTGTGACAAATCTAGCCTCGTACATACCATCGCGTACATCAAGCTCCCAACCGCACTCGCATATGGAGTCTTCGACATCAATTCTCTATCTTCAACTGACTTCGGTGAAAGACCAGCTGAAAGCTTCAAATGGGCTCCCAAAGGTACACCAACTGGCTTCGTATCCATGCTAACATGAAATCGTTGTAGAACCTTCTTCAAATAAGCCACCCGTGTCAAACAAATTCTGCCCTTCTTCTTGTCTCTGCCGATCTCCATCCCTAGAATGCGCTTCGCCTCACCCAAGTCCTTCATCTCAAACTCATTTGAAAGCTGAACTTTTAATTCATCTATAGCCGACCTGGAAGTAGAGGCAACTAACATGTCATCGACATAAAGTAACAAATAGATGTACTCACCTCCTTTTAACTTGCGAAAATATACGCAAGGATTAAACTAGCTCCGAGTGTACGAATGACCAATCATAAAACCATCGAATCGCCTATACCACTGTCGAGGAGACCGCTTCAAACCGTATAGCGATTTTTTTTAATCTGCAAACCAATTTTTCCTTCCCTACAACTCGGAATCCTAATGGCTGAGTCATATATATTTCTTCATCAAGATCACCATGAAGAAATGTCGTTTTCACATCCAACTGATCTAATTCCAAACCTTACTGTGCCACCAAAGCTAGCAAAATCCGAATCGAAGAATGCTTCACCACCGGAGAGAAAACCTCATTATAGTCAATACCTTCCTCCTGTGCATAGCCCTTCGCAACCAACCTAGCCTTGAACCTCAATGGAGTGTCTTCAATGCCCTCCTTCTTCGTGTATACCCACTTGCAACCAATTGCCTTCCGCCCCTTTGGAAGCTCAACAAGCTCCCATGTATCGTTCTTATGAAGAGATTCCATCTCCTCCTGCATAGCCACCTGCCACGAATCAGCCTCCGAACTCTGCTCGGCCTCTCTAAATGTAGTAGGCACTAACTCATCGATACTCTCCACCGGAAGTGCATACGCAACTGTATCGGCATACCGTGTTGGTATCTGTATGTTTTTTCTCTATCTCCGAACCGTAATTAAATCCTGAACCTGAGCCGTCGGTTCCTGATCCTGCACATTTGTACTCGTATCCTCCGTGTCACCGTCGTGCTCGTCTGGCGTCACCTCAGTCAGCACCTGCATGGATACTGTATCATCTGGACAATGTGGAGCTGCATTGATCTCCACCACCTACGATATCTCCTCCGTCGGGTCGCTCTCCACCTGATGAGAGCTGGGAAGCTTCAAGATAGAAGCCTCATCGAATATGATATCCCTACTCAGTACAATCTTCTTATCCACTGGATCCCAAAGCTTGTATCACTTAACACCATGCTTGAATCCTACAAATATGGTCTTCCTAGCTCGAGGTTCCAATTTATCAGTTCTAACATGATAATATGCAGGGCACCCAAATACCTTGAGCTGGTCATAATCATGTGCTGGCTTTCCCGACCACATCTCCATAGGGGTTTTCCCCTCAATCGCAGATGAAGGCAGCCTATTAATGAGGTGACTCGCATATGTAAGTGCCTCAGCCCAAAAGATCTTCTCCAAACCACTATGCGACAATAAGCATCGGATCTTCTCCAGTAAAGACCGATTCAACCTCTCTGTCACCCTATTTTGTTGTGGTGTATGACTAACTGTGAAGTGTCTCTCTATGCCCTCGTCTCGATATAGCTGCTGAAAGGGGTCAGAAGTATACTCACAACTGTTGTCGGATCGCAACGCTTTGATCTTTCTCCCAATCTGCAGTTCTAATCTCTTCTTCCACTTCACAAACAAATCTAGGACTTCACTCTTCTTCGTCATGATGTACACCCAACAACGCCTAGAATAGTCATCTATCTAGGACTTCACTCTTCTTCGTCATGATGTACACCCAACAACGCCTAGAATAGTCATCTACAAAAGTAACGAACCAATGTCGACCACCAAGTGATGCAGTCTTGGTGGGACCCCAAACGTCTGTGTGCACATAGTCCAGGATACCCCTCGTCTGATGAATGGCAGTCCCGAACTTCACCTTCGTCTTTTTGCCAAGAACACAATGCTCACAGAACTCAATCTTCCCACTCTTGGCTCCCTTCAATAGCCCCTGCTTGCACAATGCCTGCAGTGACTTTTCACCTGTGTGCCCCAATCTATAGTGCCAAAGTCTGCTCATGTCCGCTTCTGAAATAGCCGAAGCAACCTGGCCAATCTCGGTGCTTCCCTTCAGATAATACAAATTCCGATTGCGGACTCCCCTCATCACCACCAATGATCCCTTAGTAACCTTCTCTACAGCGTTTTCGAAAGTCATCTTGAATCCCTTCGCCTCCAAAGCTCCAACTAAGATAAGATTTTTCTTCAGTTGAGGAACAAATCTCACCTCCTTCAACTCACAGACTACTCCATCGTGCATCCTAATCCGTACGGTACCTATCCCACAAACGCCACAGGATTGATCATTTCCCATGACAACAACGCCCCCGTTGACTTTCTCAAAAGATGCAAACCAGTCTCACCTAGGGGTCACATGCAAAGTAGCGCCGGAATCAAGCATCCAATCTGATGCACCCACATGGTTCACCTCCGGAGTAATCAGTAGAGAAAAGCATGAATCATCGGAATCATCGTCTTTCGCAATATTCATCTCATTGGCCTTCGGGCCTTTTTTTCTTGCCATTCTCTTTCTCCTTGAGCTTCGGGCAGTCTCTCTTCCAATGTCCCTGCTCCTTGCAGAATGCACATTGGTTCTTTGCTAATTGGTGGCGGCTTCTTGACTTTGACCTTCCTCTATTATCACCTTTCGGATATGGGCTTCTACCTCTCGTCGACAAGGCCTCGCCTGAAGTACTAGCGTTAGTTACTTCACTATAGCTGATAGAAGATCTCCCGTTCAACAAAGTGAGCACGAAGGTATCATACTCCTCATCCGGTAAAGAGCCCAACAAAATAATCGCTTTGTACTCATCCGATATCTTCTCATCAACATTCGCCAAGTCCGACAACAACTTAGTATAGTTGTTTACATGAGCCGCTAGCAAGGTGCCTCTGGACATCTGAAATCTGAAGAGTCTTCGCAGCAAGTGCAACCTGTTCTCAACACTCTTTGTGAGATACTTATTGTTGAGAATTTCCCACATCTTCATCGCAGACGTCACCCCAATCACATCATACTTCAGCTCCTGTTCCAAACAGGATCATATTTCAGTTCCTGTTCCAAACAGGACCTGATCACCCCACACGCGTTCCTATTCATTTTCTCCCATATCGCCTCATCATATTTAGGTGGCCTCTCATGGACCATGATGGTCTCTTCCAAATTCTGAGCATTGAGTGCATCCTGTACGTCACTCATCCACAAACCAAAGTTGATTTTGCCGTCATACTTCACTACACTAATTTTAGTATTCTGAAAACCAACTTGTATTGTACTCGCCATCGATTTGCTGCTTTCACCTTCTTATCCCATTGCAAACTAACTCCAAATTGTAGAGAAAGAACAAATTTGACAGAATTAGGAACCACCCAACTGAATCCTAGATCGGATTCCAAATAGATCTCCTATCCACACGAGGAAAGCAAAATCTCCAATGGCAACTCCTAATGCTATCTCCACCGAAGCCGAAAACTCCAAGAACTAAGCTTCACACAAGAATCTTCCTCCACCAAAAAACCCTAGGTCTAAAATCTGGGCTCTGATACCACTTGTTGCGCGCAGCGAAAATTTCGGCAGCACTTCAGCAGCACAACAAGAGAGTCAGGTCACAATAATAATTCTTGTTTCTCAAAGGGAACAAGAATCTGAAGCCTAATATCCCATCAAAGTGAGATATTAGCTCTTCCTCTCGTCAGCTCTAGGACTGCGCGTCGAGGGAACCTAAAAAGCTATTACAAATCACCTAAATAGCAGTACAACCAATTTTTACGTGGTTCGACAAATTGCCTACGTCTACGGGGTAAGGAGGGGGGGAGATCTACTAATAGAGGGAGAGAATACAACTAGGGTTTATAATCACTCTCAATCTAAACCCTCAAACAAACTCTCAAATCCCTCACAAATATCTCTCACAAAAGGATGCGTATATACGGTCAATGTGCTTCCATGCCTCACCGTCCGCAGGATGTCTTAGTTTCCCATCCTCTTTACGGCCAGTCGAGTGCCATCGCATATTCTCAGCTAGCTCGGCAGACATATAAAACCGCTGCAGCCTAGGAATAATTAACCCTCAAACAAACTCTCAAATCCCTCACAAATATCTCTCACAAAAGGATGCACAAACCCTAACAAAAGCTTCTGCTTTATCTTTTGCACCCGCCACGAATTTTCCCCTGCAGCCGCCAAACGAATCCGCGCTCTCCTGCAGCTGCAATAAAAATCCAAAAATTCCTTCGCTTGCACCTCTGTTCCGCAGCCACAAAATTAAAGCCGAACTCCTTTGCGCAGCCTTGAAAAAATACCTAGCAAAGGTATTTATACCATGAATCAGCTTTAGAGTTGGGTGGGCCTTCGGAGAATAAAAAAAAAACAATCTTTGGCCCACGTGCTGCCTCCCACGGGCGTTACCAACAACGCGTTCATATATATACTATACTATAACAATATATATATATATATATTATATATAATATATATATATATATAGTAATATAGCATAATGGGGTAATCTTGTCATAGAGAAGGATTTTCCCTTGACGCCTATGTTCACAATCCTCACATCTCATAAAGTATGAGAGAGAATGTGAGTTGGTTGGGGGGATTTGTGGCCTACTTTATGAGGATAGCGTGAGGATTGTAACCACATAGGCGTCAAAGGAGGGACATCCCCTCCTATGAAAGTGATCCTATTAATCTCATATATATATAATATTTATATATATAATATATATATATAAACATTATAACTAATATAATATATATATATATAATATTATAAATAGTATATATTATATAGTATATATATATATATATACTATTATATTATAATATATATATACTAGAGGGAGAGGAGAGAGAGAGATGAGAGAGAGAAGATATGGATATGCTTGGTACCAAACAATAAATTTTGTGCTTGTAGTGAGGTGGCACAATCCCGCTCCACTATTCAAATGAGGTGCCACATTCATGATATTGAGGAGTACATAGAGATAAAGCAACCATTTGAATGAGTAGAGGGGTTTTTTTTGATATGCCACCTTACTACGCAACACATAACTTTGTTAATTGCTTGGTTACCAAGCATAATATTTTTCTCATATATATATATAATATATTATTATAGCTATATATACTATATACTATATATTTATACTAGTATAAACTATATATATATACTTATAGTATATATAATATATATTATATATAATATATATATATTATATAATATATAAGACTAGATAAATTGTGTTAATTAAGTGAGAGCCAAAAGGTTATCACCAACTTTTTGCTTGATACCGATCATAAGTTTTTATGTTTGGTAGTAAGGTGATATATTTTACTCCACTCATTAAAATTGGGGCTCACGTTCACATGAGTTGGGTAGTGCTTACGAATTGGAATGAGTGAATAGAAATAGGACACCTCACTACCAAGCATACCCATTTCTCTCATATATATATGAGAAATGGGTATGCTTGGTACCAAGCATAATTTTTTGTGTTTGGTAGTGAGATGTCTCATTCCCCTCAACTCATTGAAATCAGGGCCCACATTCACATGGGTTGGGGAGTGGTTGGGAATTAGAATGAGTGGATAGAAATGTGTCAATTTGTCAAAATTTTGGCAGCACCTACCCGCTGTTCTCCGAGTACACTATAGTGGGAAGGATATACTCATGCATATCCCTCCGCAATTTGTACACGGAGAACAACGAGTAAGCGCCGCCAAAACTCTGACGAAAAGAAAGTACACAAGAACACAAGTAAATACATATACACGCCATGTTTACATACCTAACCCGTCCAAACTGGACAGATCCAACAAATATTTATATATAAGCCCCCTCTCACATACGCGTACAAAAAAGTTATCAGACCGAACAAGATGGTCTCCTATCCGCCAACGATCCTGTACGTGTATGTGACAAGTAAATAAAGAGATTATATATAGTATTTATTGGACGGGGTATTCTACGGCTCGAAAATATGAGTGTACGGTGTGTGTAGTTTCTATGTAATTAATCATATAATAGTTACGCTAACCCATTATCGATCCTCACCCCCACCCTCACCTAACCCTAAACCTAACCCTAACCCTCAACCTCAACTAACGCTAACCCTCACCCTCACCCTCACCCTCACCTTCACCCTCCCCTAACCCTAACCCTATCATTAACCCTCAAACTCACACCCACCCCTCACCCTAACCCGAATTTCACCTAACCCTAACCCTCACCCCCACCCTCACCCAACCCTAAACCTAACCCTAACCCTTACCATCACCCCCACCCTCACCTAACACTCCTCTAACCCTAATCCTATGATATGCTCAGTTGAACTTGATCTACATATTCTAAAACCCCAACACACCAAGTTTGGGGTGAACTCGTCGTCGTTTGACCATTCATCCACTCGTATCAATTTTAACAGTTTCGAATGAATAGAACTTTTCACATGGCTTGATGGAGGGTCAAACGACGATGGGTTGTGTTGGGGTTTTAGAATATATAGATCAAGTTCAATGGAGCGGATCATGCACAATGGAGCTCAATTATGTGATTTTAGACCGCATCCTTAGATGATTATCTAAGGCGTCACCTTAGGAACACTTTTCCATATATATATGAAAAAAATGGGTATGCTTGGTACTAAGCACAAAAAGTTGTGCTTGGTAGTGAGGTGGTATAATCCCCTCCACTCATTCAAATGGTTATATATCCCTATATATTCCTCAACTCATGTGAACGTGATCCTCAATTTGAATGAGTGGAGGGAATTGTGCTACCTCACTATCAAGCACAAAATTTGTGTTTGGTACCAAGCATACCCATATTTTTCTCTCTGAGAAAAATAAGTATGTTTGGTACCAAGCACAAAAAGTTGTGCTTGGTAGTGATGTGACATAATCCCCTTCACTCATTCAAATGGTTACATATCCCCATGTATTCCTCAACTCATGTGAATATGGTCCCCCATTTGAATGAGTGGAGGAAATTATGCCACCTCATTACCAAGCACAAAATTTATGTTTGATACCAAGCATACCTATATTTCTCTCTCTCTCCGAGAAAAATGGGCATGCTTGGTACCAAACACAAAAAGTTGTGCTTGGTAGTGAGGTGACATAATCCCCTCCACTTATTTAAATGGTTGCATATCCCAATGTATTCCTCAACTCATATGAATGTGGTCCCCCATTTGAATAAGTGGATGAAATTATACCGCCTCACTACCAAGCACAGAATTTGTATTTAGTACCAAGCATACCCATATTTCTCTCTCTCTCTCTCTCTCTATATATATATATATATAGGAACCTAGGTATATTAATTGGGCGCGGGCTGCCCAAAAAATTTGGGCGCCCGCGCCCAAAAATTTTTGCCCGAATTAGTTTTTAGCGACGGAATTTCCGTCGCTAAAACAACTTTAGCGACGGAATTTCCGTCGCTAAAAACTATTTAGCGACGGCAAATTTTTTAGTCATAAAATTATTTAGCGACGAAATAATTCCGTCGCTAAAACACAAATTTCCGTCGCTGTATTTAGTTTAGCTACGGAATATTAGCGACAGAATTTTCCGTCGCTATAAACTAACCTATAGCGACGGAAAATGCCGTCGCTATTATTCCGTAGCTAAAACCTCATTTTCGACTAGTGACATATTCCATCCAATCCTCCATACATGGCACTAACAAGCTTGATATACGTATTCACTATATTTTCACTCAACAAGCCATTAGTACCGATAATGATGGTTGTAAAACATCATCAAAACATAAGGGCTAACAATAAGTTCAAGGCAACAAGACAAGCAAAGAAGAAGATGTGTTTCGTAAATTTGTATTTTTTCATTTTATTTGCTTAGAATTTATGTACAATTATTGATCACTCACACACATACGCACACATAGTATTAGAACACACTAACACATGCTTAGTGTGTGTTTAACTATAGAAATCCCCTAAGTTAACTATTAGAGTTTATAAATATTGAGTGAGTCTTAAAATATATCATATATCTCATATCTAAGTGTTAGTAGTCGACTAATACACTTAGTAGTCAACTACTAAGGCTCAAGTCAAAATTCCAAAAATTGTAATTTTATAGTGTAGTCGACTACTAAATATTAGTTCAGAATTCCAGAAACTACGCATGAATAGTGTAGTCGACTGTTAAGGAGAGTAGTCGACTACTAAGCAGTTTTTTGACTTTACAGAGTCTGTTTAGACTCAGTGTAGTCGACTAATCTCTCTTGTAGTCGACTACAGATATAGTATTTCCAGCAATTCAGAATTTGATTTTTTGAACATTTATAGCCGTTTTTGGACGTTAATCGGGTTTAAAATTGTGTCTTTTCAGAGGTGTAGGCGTCTAAAATTGTCTACGAGAGCCCTCACGAAACTCGAAGCAATGAATGGGCGAGTCAAAAAAGATTCACCTAATCAGCTCGCGCGCGTCGCTCAGCTGGAAGTTTATTGATGAGTTGATAAAAGTCAATTTCAATTGTTGAATTTCTTGCTTTGATAAGTGAAGTCACTTTTTTTAATTGTTGAATTTCTTGCTTTGACAAGAGTCAATTTCTTGTATTTTGTGAAGGCATTGTAAGTGAGGAAAATACTTTGATGGCCTATGTACTTTGATGTGCTGGAATGAAACAAGAAATTATGTTATGTATTTTGTGATCTTAGTTCGTATCAAGAATATGGCCTCATTTATTGCTCTTGTGTTTATTTTCATTTGATGGCCTCACGAAACTCGAAGCAATGAATGGGCGAGTCAAAAAAGATTCACCTAATCAGCTCGCGCGCGTCGCTCAGCGCACTCACGCCATCCAACTCGTGCGCGCCGGTCAGCGCGCGTACGTCAAATCATCTCGTGCACGTCAGTCAAACGCGTGCACGTCGAACCACCTCGTGCGCGCCGGTCAACGCGCGCACGTTAATCAGCCCGCGCGCATCGATCAACACGCGTATATTAACCAACGCGCGTTCGACGATCGGTCTTGCGGTGAGGCGTACGAGCCAACGAAGCGAACCAAATACGCGACAAGAACAAGTCCCGGAAGAAAGAAAATAAAAGAGGGAAAAGTCGGCGAACCCGCGCTAGCGCCGGACGGGATTAATACAGATACACCAATGACTTGTTTCTTTACAATCTGTTGCAGTATAAGTAAAGATACACCAAAATAATACAGATACACCAATGACAACTGTTTCTTTACAAATCAGTTAAATAAATCCATTAATCTGTTAAATTGAAATCCATCAATCTGTCAAACATATGCCACTTTATCGACAAATCAGTTAAATAAATCAACAACAATCAACAATCTGTTCACACAATCAACAATCCGTTCTTCCTGCAAGCAAACCAGTTAAATAAATTCATCAACAAAGCAACAATCTGTTCACACAAATCTGAACTGACACTGATGATTACATTTGAAACAATCAACAATCTACAACTCCACAATCAACAACAATCATTACAACAGGTTCCACAATCCAAACCTATTCACTAAACTTTTTGAAAGGCATCGCCACTTTTTGAAGGTTCCACAATCCAAATCTATCCAAGCGGTCCACGGATAAACCCCGGCACAGGCAAAGATCCCACGCAAAGCAGAGGGTGATAAACGTCCTCTGCATTTGTTTTGGCGAGAGTTGTAAACTTTTGTTTTCATTGTGTAAAAGTCTTATAAAAAGACAATCTTTTTTTGTTTTCATTGTAACGATTGAAGTTGTAATGAATACCGCAATGAATACATCAATTTTCGACGCAAATAAACTAGCGACCACAGTGGGAGCCAACAGCTTCGCTGCCGGAGCTGTCGTGTCGCAACCTCGGATCTGCATCCCGGTTGAAGAAGTGGTCGAATACGAGTTCGGCCAACTGAAGTTCGAGGAGTATCTGTCGTCCTCCTCCGCCAGATCCTCCTCCTTTCGCAAGCGAAGGAAGATTAACGCCCCCGTTGCTGCGGTAGCTGAACCTTGCAACGCCCTTCTGGCCTCCAACGAGTCTGGATCTACAGATCTGAACTCCTTCCCAATCAAGGAGTTGAGTACAGAAGGCGCGCACACTTTATCGAAGAGGGCACGTCAAAGGCGACGTCAACGCCTTGCGCGTCAGCTTGCTAGGGATTTGGAGTCAATTGACGGGATCTGTTACGAGGCGGATCTGAAAATTAGGCAACGCCAAGCGCCCCAACAGCGGACAAATGCCTTATCTTCCAAATCACCAACAAGTGAATGGGTACAAGTCAAAAGGACCCGTTTAACTCTTGAAGAGCGGATCAAAAAGCGTCGCACACTGCTTGCGCACACGCGAATTCTTACGCAAAAGGCCAAAAGGTTGCAGAGGGAAGAAGTGGAAAAGAAGCCACAGAAACTGCACAAAGTTTGGAGGCTAAAATCCAAGACGGCGGCCGAAAAGATCGAGAATCGCGGGTCACTTGAATCCGACCCGCCGGCGCGCGGGTCACTTCAATCCGACCCGCCAATTTGTAGGTCACTTCAATCCGACCCGCCAATTTGCAGGTCACTCCAATCCGACCCGCCGATTTGCAGGTCACCCAGATCCGACCCGCCAATTCGCAGGTCACTTCAATCCGACTGGCCAATTTGCAGGTCACTCCAATCCAACCCGCAGATTCGCAGGTCACCCAGATCCGACCCGTTTCAATCCGACTGGCCAATTTGCAGGTCACTCCAATCCGACCCGCCGATTCGCAGGTCACCCAGATCCGACCCGCCAATTCGCAGGTCACTCCAATCCGACCCGCCGATTTGCAGGTCACCCAGATCCGACCCGCCAATTTGCAGGTCACTTCAATCCGACTGGCCAATTTGCAGGTCACTCCAATCCAACCCGCAGATTCGCAGGTCACCCAGATCCGACCCGTCAATTCACAGGTCACTTGGATCCGACCCTCCACTTTGCGGGTCACCCAAATCCGACCCTCCACTTTGCGGGTCACCCAAATCCGACCCTCCGACCCGCGAGTCACCCAAATCTGACCAGCGTCAGAGTCAAGGTAGAAGATGTTCTGTACCTATTTCGTCGATCCCTATGAGTTCCGCATCTCTGGTGGGGCCTCGTGATGGCACAGACTTGCCCCGTTTCAAGATAAGGATAACGGAACCCCGAGCAAATGAGGTTGCGATCAAAGAACGCTTAGGCCTAGTGACTGAACCCCGAACAATTATTCGAGCTGGAGGTCGCACACGGAAAACTTTTGTAATTGACTACCTCGGACGGTGAATTAAACTCCAAGAGCCCGTCGAGAGTTCACGCTTACAAATGCATGACTCTAAACGCGTGACTCTTGAGAACGCTAACAAGGAGTTGCATACTCAGAAGAAAACGCGTAAGACAAACGAACGCGTTATACCTGAGGATTCATGTAAATAGCCGATAGGTTGCTCTGACGGTAACGTCGATGAGTTGTACTATCGGGCTGGGGGTACGAATAAGCCTCGGAAGAGATATGCCAAAGAAACCAAATCTCACTGCCCGTACGCCGAACTAATCAGGGCAGTATTATCAGCGTGCAATTGCCCCAAGACCGCTCCGCAGAAGGTCTCTGTATCTGAGAGGATTTCCAACGGAATGACTAAGTCCAAACCAAAGAGTCTCCGTAAAAAGCGATCAGTTGTTCAAGGTGACGAATTCCCAGAAGTCACCATAAACATGGCTGATAAGGGAAAGTTGATTCGACCTTCTAGTTCTGACCCTCTCGTATCGCATCGTCTGACTCGGCTACGCGTAGGGACCACCAGACGTAGGGACTACCAGAGAATGCAGAGAGGTTTATCATCGGATGATGAAGCATCAGATGCTAACTCGGCAATCGCTTCTGATAATACGGTATCCAGTCCGAGACAACCTCGCGAAGTGTTCATGATCAACACCGAGCAGATCGCCAAAATTCTCGAGGATGCTCTAACCAAGCAGAAAGAGGCATTCAAGTTCGAAATGGAAACGGCTATGCGGCGGATGAGGGAAGAACATGACCAACAAATCCGAGCTTTGTCGAATCAAATTAGTGAATCCAGCCGTCGCAACACTGCTAACCAAGCAAATAGCGATTCAGATGTAGATGAACGTCTCAATCCTGATAACCCTCCCGTTGACCAAAACACTGGGGGTGACTCCACTAAAGATAACAACGCTGGGGGTGGTTCCACCGAAGATGACAACGCTGGGGGTGGCCGTGTTATTCCTCTTTCAAATCGTCCGAGGCCCGACACGAGTGAGGATGAGAAAATAAAAGATCTCGAGAGCAAAATCAACATTCTAATGTCTACTCGAGAGGTGAAAAGGACCGGCATTCCATGTCCCTATCCAAGAGAATGGGATTCGATCCCGTATCCGGCGAAGTTCAACCTGATTAACTTCACGCCGTTTGACGGGAAGGGTTCACCCACTCAACAGCTGTTCTACTTCAAGTCCCACTTGGGTATGATCTCCGGCAATGAAGCCTTGATGGTTCGGTCATTCGTTGGCACCCTTCGCGGGCCGGCCTTCGATTGGTACCGCCATCTATGAGAAACAAGAAGATGACGAGACAGTCGACGACTTCGTCAAGCGCTTTCGGAATAAAGCAATGAACTGCCGAGATCCGATCACGGAGGACTTCATCCTCCAGACATGTCATAACAACCTATCTATTGAGATATTAGAAGTTATGGGAGTCGCACCGTCCAACACTTGGAAAGAGTTGAAGATGCGCGGAGAGCGGGCCGAACGCTTCCTTCGAAGGAAGAAAGCCGAGAGGAGCCAACCGACGGTGAATCTTCCGAACTCAAACTTCGCCTCCCGTAGTAAAGGGAAAACACATGCAGCAGCTGTTGACGCCAATCAGACGTCGCAACAGCAACCCCGAAGACAGCAGAAGACTTCGGGTTCAAGACCCCAGAAAGAGTACTCCTTCAAGGATGAAGATGTTCCAGCCATTTTCGAGTCCCTCCTTGAAAACAACAAGATCAAGCTGCCACCTGTCGTAAATCAGGAGGAAGCTGATAACACTGCGGATCCGAAATACTGTGCATACCACAGGAGGATCTTTCATCCCACCAAGGATTGCTTTGCGCTCAAAAATAGCATTCAAACCTTGGTTGAAGCCGGCGTTATATCGCTCAATTGAGACGAATGAACACTCCGACAAGTATAAGAGTATAAACTGCTTCTTAATCCTCCGACCGGTATAAGAGGTTAAACTGCTCCCTGATACTCCAATTGGTATATGAGTCTAAACTGTTTCCTACCGTTGACGGGAAGTTCCTGGAGAATTTTTATATGTAATATTCTTAAGGATAACCCGATCATGTAACTAACCCGATCATGTAACCCAGTTTCGCGAAGAAGCTGGGGGTGGATGATTCATGTAACGGGGAGTTCCCGGAAGAATACTATATGTAATTTTTTTAGGGATAACCCGATCATTACAAACAAAATGATAAACACTAAACCCGCACTGTGATTTCCGAACACTCTTTTGCTGAGACGAGATTCGATCGCTTCGGTGGATCAATCTTCCCTCACAAAACTCCTATTGGTGTTTGACGACAGATCAACATTTCCTCACAAAATCCCTCACTGGTCAAATCAATTGACGGTGGGTCCACTAAGATTTCTATCCGCCAGTTCATGGCAATTTTCAAAGCTTGACGTGTTAAGTCCTGATCACTTAACATCAAAATCCTCCATCGAGTGGCTAGTACAAACCAGTATTTCTACTGCTACTTGTATTCCACTCCCTTTGCTTTCAGGTCAAACCTATAAAAGTTAGGGCAAAGCCAGATTCCCCTCTCGATTCCTTCTATGAACGAGAAGTCCACTTCCAAATTGAGCAATCAAACTTATAAAAGTTAGGATTGTCTCCAACTTCACTTAGTCAAACCTGCAGATAGTTAGGACTAAGATTGAGTTATCCCTTTCGATAAACGAAAGATTTTCATCTTTTCCTTTTTTCAGCCGAACCTATAAAAGTTAGGGTCGAAATCGGAATTTCCCCTCAATAAATGAGGAACTCTTTTCTTGGATCAAGCAGCCAATCCTATAAAAGTTAGGGTTACTTGAATCTTTCCGATTCTCGGAGTGGAGATCCCACTCCTAGTTTTATCTTTTCGGATTCTGGGGGTGGAGATCCCACCTCGAGTCTCCTTTCCAACTGGAGATAGAATATAAAATTCCTCCTCTTCAGTGTTGAGAGATAAAATATAAAATTCTTCCTCTCCCATTTCGGGTTCGTCTTTGCCCCAAGAGAAGACAACACTTTTTCAACTCCCAAAATCTGTGCCTCACAGGTACGAGGAATTTTATCCCGAATCTTGAGTAGGGATAAGTCAACACCTAACACGCGTTGCCGGTTAGTTCTTAACCGTAAAAAGAACAAAAGCCCACATATTCAATATTGTGGCAGGTTGTTATTAATAACACCAAAATCCGTGCCTCACACGCGCGGGAAATTTTATCTCGACTCCTAAATAGAGATAAGTCTACGCCTAACACGCGTCGCCGGTTTAGTCTTTCACCGATTGAAAAAGACACCAGAGTATAATTCTGGGGAATTTTATCCCGAAGCCTAAGAAGGGGTAAGTCAACGCCTAGCACGCGTTGCCGGGTGCCATATTCCCGTAAGAAATGGTGAAGTCTATGTATTCAAGATCATAGCACTAAGTCTAAGAAAGTTAACTCTCTTAGCACAACGTTACATGTGAAACGGATTTTAATAATTCACATGCTAGCCCGATTCAAACGGTAATCGGTAAAGGCGCGCCAAACCCGTTGAAGGCTGGAGGTTTGCCAAAAATCCTAAGTCTACGTCTAACACGCGTCGCCGGTTTAGTCTTTTACCGATTGAAAAAGACACCAGAGTCTAAGTCTGGGGAATTTTATCCCGAAGCCTAAGAAGGGATAAGTCAACGCCTGCTTAACACGCGTCGCTGTTTAGTCTTTTCACAGGAGAAAGATGAAGTCTACGTATTCAATATCGTAGCACTAAAAGAGTTAACTCTTTTAGCATAACGTTACATGCGGAACGGACTTAAACAATCCGCATGCTAGCCCGACTCAAACGGTAGTCGGTAAAGGCTCATCAAACCCGTTGAAGGCTGGGGGTTTGCCAAAAATCCCACAAGTATTATGGTTGATTATTCCATACGGAGTAAGACATCATAATAAATGAGACATAATGAATGAAAAAAAAAAGACATATTTTCTATTAATAAAATTGAGTTTGCAGGTACAAGAGTTACAATCAATCTACATGAAGTTTGTGACTACGGACTTGCTGTTCAAGTTTAGTCAATTCCTCTGTATAAGTTCGCTCAAGCTCACACTGCAATGCAACCTTGAAGGATTCCTCGGTGAGGGATAATGTTTTCGCAGCCTCTTGTTTGATCTTGGCTAACTTCTATTTCGAGAGCTCCAATTTTCCGGATATCACAACTTGTGAACGCTCCAAGTCATCCTTCGCCATCCCCAAGATAGCCAAGGCCTCCATTTGATCCACCCGACTTTGTTGCGTTTGAATCTCAAGTCCAGTAGAAGCCCGAGTGTCGCGCCATGCTTGTAGACGAGATTCCATCCGGATGGCTATGTACGTTGAAGTACCGGCAGTCTTCAACTCTTGTAACCGTCGGAATTCGCGCTCAAGGTTCTTGAGTCATACACGGATTAGGATTCAAGGCATACATGAGTTCAACCATACACGAGGGTGCGACCATATATAAGTTTGAATTCAAATCAATTCTCGACCTCACACATGTACAAATTCAAGGCGTATAAGGTTCTCGACCACATACGAGGTCGGACTCAAGCCATGCACAAATTCGATTATATACAAGAGCTTGGCTATATACAAAGTTTGAGTTCAATCAGCTACATATGAATTCAATTATATACAAGAGCTTGGCTATATACAAAGTTTGAGTTCAATCAGCTACATATGAATTCAATTATATACAAGAGCTTGGCTATATACAAAGTTTGAGTTCAATCAGCTACATATGAATTCAATTATATACAAGAGCTTGGCTATATACAAAGTTTGAGTTCAATCATATACATGAGTTCAATTATATACGAGTTCGAATTATATACAAAGTTCAAGCACATAAACGAATTCAGCCATGAATAGCTCAAAGACCTCAACAAGAATTTTCAGCCATGTACAGTTCGAAGAGTTCGACAAATATTCGGCCAATCCAAACCCCCCAAACAAGTTAATGAGCTCGATTTTCATTTTCAACTAGATACAAACCCAAGAGCCAGAACCAACACAAGGGCATGATCATTTCTCGCCTCGAAGGCTCCAATTGAAGGCTAACTATTATCTGAATATCTCAAGGGCTCGGGTTCAGATCCGAGAAAGTGAATTAGAAGATTTATTCTCGTTAAGAGTTTTGATTACAGTTTGAAACCGAACCAAGGATCCGGATTTGATGCTAAACCAAGGATAAGCTAAGCGTCCCATGCAAGTTCGTTTCGAGTCTCATTCACAAAGAAGATCAGTTTTAGTTTCATTCAAGACCAAAAAGTAGTATATTGATTATTACCCAACGGAGACTTACACAAGATAAAAACAAGAATGGAGTTTCAACTATTGTCCGAAGGAATCTTATCCAGGATTAAGTTCGGATATTGACAAAAAAAACTAAGAACCTCGGTTGTCATTCTCCAAGGCCAACAGAAGTGCTATTTTCGTCCAAAATTACGAATCAAAGGATCAATTGCTATCTAAAACTGAAAGGAAACAAATTTCGGCCAAGAACAGTCCAAGAATTCGGCTATCAACAAAATCCCAGTTTTTTTTGCCCAAATTCGAAGAACTAGGTTTTCAATTATTGAATCAAAGCTTGAGGAACTAATTAAAATCAAAGCAAGGAAATCAAAGTCATGGAAGAATACTTACCCAGGTTTTGAAGCTTGAAGAGGAGAAGAAACCCACCGATGCTCAGGTCCAAATCAAAATCGCCGAAACCCTAGATTGGAATTTTCTCCTTTGCTCGAATCCAAGTGGGAAGAAGAGGAGCTGATGGGTTTTAAGGAGAGGAACTTTGATTTGTTGAGAACTCTTGAGGAAGAAGAGCTCTCAAAGAACAGGAACTCAAGGGAAGAAACCGCAGTGGGGAAGAAGAGAACTGGGACCGGAGTTTTGGAGAGGAAGAAAGGGATTTTTTTTATCCCATGCCCCTCCCGACCCGCGTTTTGCAGGTCGGACACAGTCCGACCCGCGTGCTCGCGGGTCGGATTGATCCGACCCGCGATCACGCGGGTCGGATTCATCTGACCCGCGTGAATGTGGGTCAGACTCTTATTGGCGCCTGTTTCGCTGTATTCTCGCCTGTTTTCGCCTGTTTTTCGAATGTTCGGAGTTCAATTTCATCTCCCGGATAATTTCGCGGCATTTTCACTCATATTTGGAACGCTCAGATTTCAATTTCATCTCCCGGATAATTTGGCGGCGTTGCCCTAAGTCAACGCCGATCGAGTCGAAACCCTAAGGTTAACGCCGGTCAACGCGTAGCCCTAAGTCAACGCCGGTCAACGCGTTGTGATGAAAGTCAACGCCGATCGATTCAAAACCCTAAGGTTAACGCCGGTCAACACGTAGCCCTAGGTCAACGCCGGCCAACGCGTTGCAATTGATCCAAAAGTCAACTTGATGACATATCAATAAAAAATCTACTCACCAATTCCGGTTCAAGGCTTCAATAACGGTCAGACGATAAACGCAATACCGAGAAAATCTTAGCTATTCGACAAAATACAGAATACGCTAAAATATGGAGAAGTCAAGAATCAAAACCATCTGTAGGTCCTTTAACACCGACTGAAGGTGGGGATCTATCATATCCAAAGCATTTCAGACTCCTCTATAAAAGAATGAGGCTGAAACACTTTGGAGGGGGTATCTGTAGGCGTCTAAAATTGTCTACGAGAGCCCGCATGAAACTCGAAGCAATGAATTGGTGAGTCAAAAAAGATTCACCTAATCAGCTCGCGCGCGTCGCTCAGCGCACTCACGCCATCCAACTCGTGCGCGTCGGTCAGCGTGCGTACGTCAAATCATCTCGTGCGCGTCAGTCAAACGCGTGCACGTCGAACCACCTCGTGCGCGCCGGTCAACGCGCGCACGTTAATCAGCCCGCGCGCATCGATCAACACGCGTATATTAACTAACGCACGTTCGACGATCGGTCTTGCGGCAAAGCGTACGAGCCAACGAAGCGAACCAAATACGCGACAAGAACAAGTCCCGGAAGAAAGAAAATAAAAGAGGGAAAAGTCGGCGAACCCGCGCTAGCGCCGGACGGGATGATCCGACCCGCGCAAGCGCGGGACGGATCAATCCGACCCGCGCAAGCGCGGGTCGGATCAATCCGACCCGCGCATTCGCGGGTCGGATGATTCCGACCCGCGCAAGCGCGGGTCGGATCTTTCCGACCCGCGCAAGAGCGGGTCGGATCTTTCCGACCCGTGCAAGCGCGGGTCGGATCGTTCCGACCCGCGCAAGCGCGGGTCGGATCGGTCTGCCGCGCAATAATATTCTCAAAACACGTTTTGACGGTTTTAAAGTGGTTTTTCGTAGGATTCATCTGTTCCAGGGGTTCTTAACTGACTGGAGATCATCCCCAAACGTGGTTAGGCTGCTGTTGACTGAAGATAGAGCCAAATCTCTTGTTCTTATCCAAATAACCGTATTTTGAGGTCTATAAATATGAACCAAAGGCCTCCATTTTCGGAGGATGAATATTTATCAAGACGTGGAGGTGCTGCTGGATTGAGGAGTCAAGGAGCACGAATTTCAGCGAGGGTTGACAGATCTTGGCGAGTTCTTCGGCATAAAGAAGGAGAGTTCGAGAGATCCGACGCCCGTTCCCGTCCGTCCCTTGAGATTAGGCTTGGTCTTAATCTCGAGAAGAGCCCTGATTTCGCTTGGTCGATCTCAGCGCTTCAAATCAAATACTTCCTCGGTGAAGACGAAGCTCTGCCGAATTTTTCATCAACCGGATCCAGATCTAAGGCGGTCCACGGATAAACCCCGGCACAGGCAAAGATCCCACGCAAAGCAGAGGGTGATAAACGTCCTCTGTGTTTGTTTTGGAGAGAGTTGTAAACTTTTGTTTTCATTGTGTAAAAGTCTTATAAAAAGACAATCTTTTTTTGTTTTCATTGTAACGATTGAAGTTGTAATGAATACTGCAATGAATACATCAATTTTCGACGCAAACAAGAGGCTATAAATAGGTTCAAACATCAGAAAACAGCAACGCATTCAAGCACATATAAGATCCAAATTTTGTGCAAATTCACTCTCATATTTCGGATTTTAATTCTAAGTGTCCAGAAAAGAGAGTTCTGAAATAGTCTTTGATCTTTATCTTTGATACAAGTTGAATAAGAAAAATTTCAGAGTAAAAGAGTTGCTAAGCCATTGCTGCACTTCAAATCCATATCAAGGCTTATAGGGTTTTGTACTTTGCTTCAAAAGAAGATTTCTCTCGGGTTTGAGGGAGTTGATCTCTTGGTTTAGAAATTGGTTGCAATTGGCATGATCTTGTCAATTGGTGTTGCAATTTACATGGTCTTGCAAATTGATCAGGTTTGGTTTTGATTTTGTACTTGGTTCAAAATCATAGTGGAAATCTCAAGCGGGGTTTGCTTGGGGACTTGATGTACACCGGGGAGGTGAAACCAGTATATATCCTTGTGTTTGTGATTGCTAAATTTATGTGATTTGTTATTCATTGTTATTGCAATTTATAATCCATCTTGCAAACTTTTTAAATAACTCTAATCAACGCTCTCTAGTGTTTAGTGTATGCTTTCACATATCTTACTTTTTGTATAAGAGCCCACTTTACAATTATCATAAGGGGCAGATCCTTCAAAAGGTTGTAGTTAAAGATGTTCTTATTTGTTAGGTTATATAGTTATTTGAGTTTATATGAAATTAATGTCTAGAATTAAGACAAATTTAGAAGGAAAAACAAATTGGGTTTAAGTTGCAGCGAGCTAAAATTTCCTATATCTTGACTACATTCATGAATGAAACCATGCATGGATAGTTTATGTTCTTGATAATGACTTATTAATTCTTTGCATATTAATTAAACAAGTCTAAGAGTGCAAGAAACCAAAGAATTGATGTCTGATGTTTTCCCTATAGATATATAATTTTAGTAAATGGTCCAATCGCATCTAGGATTTGTTAGAAATATCAAGGCTCAAATCTTAAATTGAACGGAAGGTGTTCGAAAATAAATATGTGCAAAGTACTGCTGACATTTGGTGAAAAACATCCCTTGAGAAGATCAAGTAAAGGTGATCAATTGGAATTGGCTTATATGTTGACCTAATTTAGCTGACAACTATATTTAGTAAGAAGAGTTTGAAAAATGAAAATTATTTTTCTTTTAGTATGCTAAATATTCCAGATGATAATTAATTTTCATTTAATTATTGTTCAATAATTATCCTTGTAAGCAAATAACAATGCTTTGCGAGTATGAAAAATTCTTATAATAGGACAATGTTTATAACTCTTGCTCTATCACTTTCTAAACTTTCATATCATAGTTGGTTTAGTTTAATAGCGTGCAAGTATAGGAGCAAAAGAATGGTAGTCAATATTCACTTTCTAATTATCCACAGTAGGATCTTGTTAAGCCACTGTTAAGTTTGTTCTTGTGCTTCATTTTATTTAATTACTTAAACTTAATTAACCAACAAATTGTTGCATATTAGATTTAATATAATAAATTGGTCAAAGTAGTTTCACCAGCAAACACAACAAGAGGAAGAAATTTCTCAGAGACAACGACTGGCTACAAAATCTTTGCTATGGTTATAGTTAACGCATATTTAACGCATATGACGTGCCAATCGCAACGGCTAATACTAATTAAATGATTTTATGTTGTCTAATTTGCTCGATAACCATCTTCCTTCTTATACTTCAAATAGCTATTAATGAATATATTATGCATTTAGAATCTTACTTCTATCTGTTGGAAAGATTTACAGTAAGATTATCTCTCTAGATGTTGTTCACCGTCCACAATATGTAATATATATAGCTTATTTTGTTAAATTTCATTTGTTAATTTTGTGCAAGAAACCTCAATCCACACCCCTATTGAATTATTGTTCATCTCCTTTAAGGAGTTAGTTTTTGCCTTAATAATCCTATGAAGTTTGTTGGCTTAACTTCAAGTGTCCTACATCTAGAAGTAGCTAGTTCCATTACTACTTCAGTCTCTTACTTGTATGTTAATTAACACATATAGTTATAGGTTGTGTAAATTGATATGATAACCTAAAATTACTATGTCAACATCCAATTAATCCTTTTCAAAATATTGATTAGAGAATCACTAGTAGAAAAATGAATAAACTAGACGGAGCAACCTAGACGGAAAATTAATCAACATATATGGGCACCACGACTGATGCTTCCAAGGTAATCCTCCTCATTTCTCTTAGTCTTTCATGCACTCGATCAATTTATTTTGCTGAGAAGTATCAAATTTTAAATGCCAATGTGCCAGTTGGGTCAAAGGACTGGAGGGATGGATCACCTCAAATGAGGATAGATACTATTTGTATATGTATCAAAGTGCGTGTAATACATCACAACATATATAGAAAATGCATTATATGATTTAGCCATGTCTCGATTTTAAAAATTGAGGACCAATGTCATATTTACTGGAGGAATTCGACCAAAAATTTCTTAGTGTTAGTAACTCTATAGTGTAGTAGTAATATACATTGATAAACTTGAAGAAAAAAGTGCTCCAAGGGTTTTCTTTGGGACTGCCGAAATCCTCTAATTAGGTTAGGAAATAAATCTTGTGTCATTTAGATCCTAAATCCTTTCAGGGGGAACCTTCGAATAGGTTATCTTTCTAGGATTTACTGGAAGTCCATTTATAAGCCCTGCCAGTTCCTTCTCACAGATCTCATAAGTCATTGTTGTTGGAAATTATGATTAAATTTGAAATTAAACAGTGAAGGATGACGTGCTGTTATTTTAAACTTTTTTCAATTAACTGCTGTGCGTTTATGAAACGTTATGCTTAAAGCAATATTTGGCCTACTCCGGTGCAAGGATCCCAAGGCCAAACTGCTTCCAGGAACAACAGTACAGTACTCTGGTGTGTACCAATCCAGTACTGTCAAGATCTCCTCGATTTGTAAGACCTTTCGGTCAAGGCAAAAGATCTCCTCGATCTCAGAACCTTTCGGTTCAAAACCTTTCGGTTCAAAACCTTTCGCAAGGCAAAAGATCTCCTCGATCTCAGAACCTTTCGGTTCAAAACCTTTCGGTTCAAAACCTTTCGGTTTTAGGGTTCCTGCGGGCACAGTTTCCAGAACCTTTCGGTTCAAAACCTTTCGGTTCAAAACCTTTCGGTTTTAGGGTTCCTGCGGGCACAGTTTCTGCAGCAACAACACAATAATAACGTCAAACTGGCGTTCGTATTCCAAGCTCGCGTTGGTATTCCGACGTTCATATTCTATACTGACGTTCGTATTCCACGCTCGCGAGAGAGTTTTCAGCAGCCACCAAGAGCTAGCTGCCCAAGGGCGCTATTTATAGGCCTCTAAGGTTAGCTCAAGAGTCACTAGCAATTAATGTGACAGTTATAATTCTTAATGACAATTAAGATTGTAACATCAATGCATTAAATTGCTTTAATTGCTATTGTAAATGTTGCATGCATTAACTCTAGAATACGAGGTAATCAATGAATGCGTTGCTACGAAACACGAGGGTCACGTCTCAGTAAATCAAACGAACCTCGTTTGACAAACGAACGTCGTCAAACAGACGAACCTCGTATGACAGACGAATCTCATCGAACGAGCGAACATAGTAAAACAGGCGAACCTCGTATAACATAAGAACCTCGTCGATCGAGCGAACCTCGTATGACAGACGAACCTCGTCAAACAAGCGAACCTCGTCGAACGAACGAACATCGTCAAACAGGGGAACCTCATATGACAGACGAACCTCGTCGAACGAGCGAACCTTGTCAAACTACGAGAACGCTAGGGTCACCCTCGTTCGAATACGTAGCTCGTCCGCATGCTGCGAAGCAGCCTGCGAGGCAATATTCGTGGCGCCAAACAACGCCACCTCACCCCGATGCCTCCATACGAAGTACAAAGTGCGCCTAACAAAGCGCCACTTAGCGCTTTAGCCCGATTAGTCCCGATCCCAGGCTCATTGGCCCACGACACACGGCCCATGACCCACAACCCACTAGAACTTATGAGGGATTAATACAAATAAAACACTTCTCGGCTTGCCATTGGCAAGCTTCGAACAAGAGACCTTTTGAAACACCAAAACATAAATTTTCCACTAGACTACTAAGCATTAATGAAAAGTACTTATAGTTAATATATATATTTTGAAAACTCATTTTGGAAAGCAGTTTTGAGCAAAAAATCTAATAATTGTTTAGTTATGCATGTGAAAAGAATTGTCCATTATAACTTGCAGCAATTTATTGTTTTGATTTGCAATTCTTTGTGAGTAATGAGGATACCATTTTATTGCAGGATGCTACTGATATTGCATTCATCGACAAGAAAGTCACTGTCGTGTTTGTTTCAGGTGAGAACTTTTGTGAAGGCCTAACCTTTTCCTAATCTACTTAAGAAAGTCACTGTCGTGTTTGTTTCAGGTGAGAACTTTTGTGAAGGCCTAACCTTTTCCTAATCTACTTTCAACTATTGTTATTTTGAGTTTTCCAGGTGAGAACTTTTGTGAAGGCCTAACCTTTTCCTAATCTACTTTCAACTATTGTTATTTTGAGTTTTCTTTATTAACTTGTTCTCTTTGCATCAGAGATTAGCTGTAGTTTCAGAATGAGGTATAGTTATCTAAATGAAAATGATATGCATTTATGTTCTTTGATCTATTGAAGAAACCATTCTGTTGCCTTCTCTCTGAGTAGTAATGATTATGGAATGGTGATCCGTGAGGTTGTTCCTGTGGATTTTTCTTCTTTATTTAAATTGGGTTCATGTGGTTTTAACCAGCCCTTCAGATTTCAGGATTTTTCATTATTTGGATACAGGTCAGAATGCTTTTTTCATTTACACTCAGAACATGGTTACACTCATGCTTGTTGTTTTAGCAAATACTTTCCATGATTTATCATCAGTTTTTCGCTGGACATATATTTACGTATTCAACAATATATCATCAATTTTATTTAATATATTATCACACTTCAAATAATTCTAAAATATAATCAATTGGACCTTTAGACTGGAGAAACCGGAGACAGTGGAGGGAGCAGCACCCGTTTTCGTACGAGGGATAGAGACGCTACCGACGACGATGAGATGTGAGGGTTTGTTTATTTTTAATGTAATGAATAATTTTTTATTTGTAATAGTATTTTACTTTTATTCATGCCGTCTACTCTATGTTTTTCATCTCGTGTTATGGATGGACTTGATATTGTTAGTGTATATGTTGTAAATATTCAGATAATATTTTTTTTACTGAAATGGATATTGGCATAGATTGTTGAATGTGTATATTGGACTGGATTGTGGGATGTGTATTTTGGATTGGATTGTCAGATGTATGTATTAGATATGAGTATTGACTATATTGAAATGAATGTGTATATTAAATATACAGGAACCATGTATTTATGTGTATATCGTGAATGCAATGTAATGTACAGTGAATCACATTTTAAAAAGGTTTTTTTTGGGGGGAAAAGGAGCAACCTAGATGGAAATTCCGTCTATGGTGCTACAATAGCCGTTTAGATTTCTATAGTAGCAACCTAGACGGAACTGTAGCAACCTAGACTCAAATTCTGTCTAGGTTGTATTTCGTTTAGTTTGGTCAATCTAGACGGATTTCCATCTAGCTTGACTCAAACTAGACGGAATCATCCTAGACAGATCAATTTAGACGGATTACCGCCTAGGTTGATCAACCTAGACGGGATTCCATACAACCTAGACGGAATTTTTCGTCTAGGTTACCCGTTTTTCTACTAGTGAAAAGTGTATTAGAAAAGTGCACATTATTTCACACATTAAGGATGAAATAAATTAATTATTTAAAGGTATATAGTCAAGAGAATGAATATCTAATCTCCAATATTGTTATGAAATGGGAGTGAAACATGTAATTGTATATGATTTAAGTATTGATAATTTTAATTAAAAGCTAGAAGAAGTCCAAACTATGATGAAGCTAGTGTGGCATAAAATAGATGAACTTCGTAAGCAAGAAAGCATTGTGAATGAGTATGGTATTAGGATCAATTTTTGTGTGAACCTAAATCTTTTGAGCTATCCAGTATGGTCGGTAGCTGAATCCTTGGATGTTTCTCTTTAAATTATATATACGTTTCTTGCAAAATTTCTGAAATTTTCTTTCAATTTTCTTTTACAGAATGAAAATAGAAGAGAAGGCTCTCAAAATGAAGCTATCAGTACAGAACAAGGAGAAACAAAAACATAAAAAACAAAAACAGGCTAAGGAAGTTGAGAGCACAAAGGAAGCATCAAAGAATTCTACTACTGATTCTTCTTCATCAATGGAAGTCATGAGCACAAAGGATGTTGGAAATTAAGGTTAAATTTGGAATTGAACAGTGAAGGATGATGTGCTGTTATTTTAAATTTTTTAATTAAATGTTGTGCGTTTGTGAAACGCTGTGCTTAAAGCAATATTTGGCCTACTCCGGTGTAAGGATCCCAAGGCCAAACTACTTCTAGGAACAACAGTACAATACTCTGGTGTGCACCAACTCAGTACTGTTAAGATCTCCTCGATCTATAAGACCTTTCGGTCAAGGCAAAAGATCTCCTCGATCTCAGAACCTTTCGGTTCAAAACCTTTCGGTTTCAGAGTTCCTGCGGGCACATTTTCTACAGCAGCAGCACAACAACAGCAACAACAACGTCGATACGACGTTCATTTTCCAAGCTCGTGTGTGTATATCGACGTTCGTATTCTATACTAACGTTCGTATTCCACGCTCGCGAGAAACTTTCCAGCCTCAACCAAGAGCGGCCCAAGGGCGCTATTTATAGGCCTCTAAGGCCAACTCAAGATTTATTAGCAATTAATGTGACTGTTACAATTCTCAATGACAATTAAGATTGTAACATCAATACATTAAATTGATCTTAATGCTGTTTTAACTGCTGCATGCAGTAACTGTTGAATACGAGGCAAACAATGGATGTGTTACTACGAAACACGAGGGTCACGACTCAGCAGATCAGACGAACCTCGTTTGACAAACGAACGTTGTCAAACAGGCGAACCTCGTATGATAGACGAACCTCGTCGAACGAGTGAACCTCGTCAAACAGGTGAACCTCGTACGACAGACGAACCTCGTCAAACAAGCCAACCTCGTATGACAGACGAACCTCCTCAAACAGGTAAACCTTGTATGACAGACGAACCTCGTCGAACGAGTGAACCTTGTCAAACTATAAGAACTCTAGGGTCACCATCGTGCGAATACGTAGCTCGTCCGCATGCTATGAAGCAGCCAGCGAGGCAACCTTCATGGCGCCAAACAGCGCCACCTCGCCCCGATGCCTCCGTGCAAAGTGTAAAGTGCGTCTAACAAAGCGCCACTTAGCACCTCAGCCCGATTAGCCCCGATCCCCGACTCATTGACCTACAGCCCACAATCCACGACCTACGGTTCACGACCCACGATCCACGACTAACTAGAACTTATGAGGGATTAATTCAAATAAAACACTTCTCGGCTTGCCGTTGGCAAGCCTCGAACAAGGGACGTTTTGAAATACCAAAACATAAACTTTCCACTAGGATACTAAGCATTTATAAAAAGTACTTGTAGTTAATATATATATAGTTTGAAAACTTATTTTTTGGAAAGCGATTTTGACCAAAAAATCTAACAATCCCCCACAAGTTTTGAAACTAGTATCGTGTTATGGTGCCATCATTTCAATCGTTGTGCATAAGGTAGATATCGCAAGGACTTGAATCATCCTTAGACCAACTGAATAGAAGATAGATGCATGGTGTCACAGAGACTTGAACCAGCACATGTCTAAAATCCAACGATTACACAAGATCAAACTTATCTGTGATAGTTTTCACTTTGAACCACACTTGCCTTTGCCTTTGCACATTTATGGCCATGTGCTTGTCTTGGTTTCTACTATGGCTCTAGGTATCTTTCCATAAGACACCATAGGAGACAGCCAAATCTCTACCCAGGCATAGGTGAGTTATTTAGGTATGTTTCCTATCAAACATCCCGCATCCGAAATGCTTTGAACTCATTAAGGCTTAAGAGTCATCCTCTCTCATGATAGGATTCTAGGTGAGTCCTTTAGGTGTGTTTCCTATCTAACACGTCATCCTCTCTCATGATAGGATTCTAGGTGAGTCCTTTAGGTGTGTTTCCTATCTAACACCCCACATCCAAAATGCTTTGGACCCATTAATGCTTAACAGCCAACCCCTTTACATGATAGGATTATCGGTGAGTCCTTTAGGCATGTTACCTATCCAATATCCCGCATCTGAAATACTTTGGACCCATTAAGACTTAACAGCCAACCTCTTTACATGATAGGATTTCCTTATAAATCTTACTTGACTTTTGAACCAATCATCTTGTCATTAGTAGCGTAAGCTTTGAACTAATAACTTGACGAAATGATAAGTGCTTGTAAGACTCACCAAACTTTACAAATCTTACTTGACTTTTGAGCCAGTTATCTTTATTATTAGTAGCGTAAGCTTTGAACTAATAATTAGATGAACATTGTAAGTATTTGTAAGACTCACAAAACTTTGAGACCTATTGCAGCGGACATCCTTTCGGCTATGTCCTTTTTCAGACCTTTAGTCAAAAGATCAGCCACATTCTATGAAGACCGAACATCAACCACCGATATGACTCCTTGGCAAATGAGTTCTCTCAAATAGCCATACTTCAGACGAATGGTCCGCTTCTTTCCATTGAACAACGAGTTTGCTGTCACAACACCCGTTGCCTGATTATCACAATAGATTGTAATTACCTTGTAATTCTGTCAATGGAATGTCTCGGAGAATACAACTGAGCCACTCAGCTTCATCTCCTACAGCACAGAGTGCGAAAAACTCAGATTCCATCGATGACTATGCAATCATAGTTTGCTTCTTAGATTTCCACGAGACGGCAGCTCCGCCTCAGATTCCATCGATGACTATGCAATCATAGTTTGCTTCTTAGATTTCCACGAGACGGCAGCTCCGCCCATGGTGAAGACAAAACCTCCAGTAGATCTGCACTCATCTGGTTCTGAGCACCAACTCGCATCTGAATAGTCTTCGATTACAGTCAGATATCCAATGTAGAATAGGCCCAGACCTGTAGTTCCTTTCAAGTATCTCATCAATCTCTGGACAGCATCCTAGTGAAGCTTTCCAGGATTACTTGTGAACCTACTAAGCATTCCTACAGTAAATGCTATATCTAGCCTTGTGCAGCTCATCACGTACATAAGACTTCCAATTATCTTTGAGTACCTTAGCTACTCTACTGGTCTTCTAGTGTTCGATTAAAGCTTCTTGTTGTAATCATATAGCACTGACAGTTCTGGCTGGTCGTAGTAGCCATACTTCCTTAGCATGCTCTCGATATAATGAGATTGGGACAATCCAATACCCTCTTTAGAGTATATGATTTTGATTCCGAGAATCACGTCCGCAGTTTCAAGGTCCTTCATGCTGAACTGAGCTGATAGAAATTTCTTGGTAGATGTTACTATCTCCAAATTACTCCTGACGATGAGCATATCATCCATATAGAGGCAGATAACCACCACCTTCCCTTCAGCGACCTTGATGTATAGGCACTTGTCAGACTCACTGACTTGATACCCATTGTTGCGAACAACCCCATCGAACTTCTCATGCCAGAGTTTCGTTGCCTGCTTAAGTCCTTATAGAGACTTAATAAGTTTACAAACTTTACCAGCTGGAGCATCAAGTCCTTCTGGTTTCTCCACGTAGATCTCTTCTGTGAGGTCTCCATTGAGAAAGGCAGTCTTCACATCCATCTGATGTATGACGAATCTTTTTATCACCGTCCATGCGATAAGCACTCTGATGGTAGTGATCCTATAAACTGCTGCATAGATGTCAGAGAAGTCTATTCCTTCTCTCTGAGAGAATCCTTTTGCCACTAGTCATGCTTTGTACTTCTCAATAGTACCATCAGGACGAAGCTTCTTTTTGAAGATCCACTTGTAACTGATAGGCCTAGCACCTTCAGGTACATCCACCAGCTCCCACGTGTGATTTTGGATCAATGAATCCATCTCATCATCTATAGTTTCTTTCCACAGAAGAACGTCTGTTGACTGTATTGCTTCTTGGAAAGTATGTGGGTCTCCTTCCACATTATAGGTGATGAAGTCATCTTCAAAATCTTTCTGTCTTCTGACACGTTTGGAAGATGGTTCAGTAACTCCTTCATCACCGACACTTTCAGTTTCTCGCTAAACTGGCTCCTCTGGTGCGTCTGACGTACTAACATTCTCTGCTATATCTTTGAGCAATAATCCTTTATCTTTGATAAACTTATCCTCAAAGAATTCTACATCCCGAGCTTCAATGATGGAGTTGGTTCTAAGGTCAAGGAACCTGCAAGTATCACTATCTTTAGCAAAGCCAAGAAACACACATCTGTTTGCCTTTGGTCCGAGCTTAGGCCTTCTGATATCTGGAACTCAAACATATGCGAGACACCCCACACCTTGAGACTATCCAAAGAATTTGGATATCCCAACCATAACTGATGAGGAGTACCATCAATTTTGGAATAGGGTACTCTGTTCAGAATCAGTTTGCCATCAGCAAAGCCTTTCCCCAATAGCATGTAGGTAGACCGGAGGTAATTAGCATCGAATTTACCATCTGGGTCAATGTGCGATTCTTCCTTTCTACAATTCCATTAAATTGCGGAGAATACGGAGTAGTGGTTTTAGCAATGATTTCATGCTCCTTGAAATATGCCTCTGACTCCTTAGATCGGTACTCTCTTCCTCTGTCACTCCTGAGTCTTTTCACCTAAAGTCCAAACTGTTTCTTCACTCGAGTCTGAAACTCGACGAACTTGCTGAAGGCTTCATCTTTAGATTTTAGCAGGTAGATGTGGTAGAAGCAAAAGTGGTCATCAATGAAGGTGATGAAGTACTTCATGCCACCTCGAGTGACAAAGCTCTTGAAATCACAAGTATCTGAGTAAATCAGATCCAATAGGTTGGTGCTCCTTGTGACACTTGGAAATGGCTTCCTTGTCAGCTTTGCTTGCGCACAGACTTCACATTTGTCAGGTTTGTTACCCCATATTTTGAAAGTAATCCTAACTTCTCCATGCTAGACAGCTTTCTATAATTTATATGTCCTAGCCTATTGTACCATAATACAGAGGAGTAAGCAAAAGAGGATACTTCATTTATAATTGAGTTGAGTACAATAGTACTGATCTTATACATGCCATCAGTACGATATGGATTGCCAAAATATATTTTCATAAAAGATAACACAGCCTTTCCTCCTTGAAAATCCAACCTCATACCGGCGTCAAATAGCAGGCTTTCAGAGACTAAGTTTTTGGTAATTGAAGGAACATGTTTCACATCCTTCAATGTGAGAGTCTTTCCTGAAGAAAGAGTCAGCATCACAGTCCCAGTTTCAAGAACAGAAACCACAGAATGATCAGCCATTGATATGTTCTCTTTGACAGCAACATAGGAAGAGAACAAATCTCTGTTAGAACAGACATGACAGGTAGCACCTGTATCTAACCATCAACCAGAGATTTTACTGGGAGTTATCACCTGAAAGAGCATAGCCACACAATTATCAAGTTGATTAACATTGTTCACTTCTTTGGTGCTTTGCAGTCTTTGGCAAAATGTCCTTGCTTCCACAATTAAAGCATTTGCCACTCTTCTTGAAATCTTTCATCTGAACATTCAGGTTCTTCGGATTATGATTCTTCTTTTTGTTAAAAGACTTCTTTTTCTTAGAAAAACTAGTACCCTTCTGTAGACGGTAAAAAATACCTCTATAGGCTTACAGGAAATTCGCCTGCGAGAAGAGCTCGCACGCTGATACAGAACCTCTCGTCCACGGCCTACAACCCTTCAGCGAATGGTTTGGCCGAAGCTTTCAACAAGACGATCATCAAGATCTTGACCAAGCTGACTTCCACTAGCAAGCGCGACTGGAACGAAAAGCTAGGTGAGAGCCTATGGGCGTATCGTACGACGGTTCGCACACCGACTGGCACCACGCCTTACTCGTTGGTATATGGCTGTGAAGCTGTATTACCATTAGAGATTCAGATTTCATCCCTCCGCATCGCCCTAGCAACAGGGATGACGACTGAGGAGAATCACCAACTTCGACTCGCAGAGCTCGAGGCATTGGACGACAAGCGACTGGAAGCTCAAGGGGAAATTCCAGTCCAAATGGGAAGGGCCATTCGTGGTAGAGACGGTCTACTCGAACGGCGCCTATCACCTCGTCAAATCGAACGGCGATAAGATCATGATGCCCATCAACGGCAAGTATCTGAAGAAGTACTACCCCTAGTTCTCCTTCGCAAACTCCCATGAGTGCACGAGTCTAAACTGGTCCTCGCACCCTCCAACTGGTACAAGAGGCTAAACTGTTCCTACGTTACCCGCTCTGGCGAAAGCTCCTGTTGAAACTCAATTCGCCTATCTTCTCCATTGAGATGACAGATCCACTAAAGTCGTTCATATCACGACAAACGCATCCAATTCGCCTATCTTCTCCATTGAGATGGCGGATCCACTAAAGTCGTTCATATCACGACAAACGCATCCAATTCGTCTATCTCCTCCAATGAGATGGCGGATCCACTAAAGTCGTTTCAATCACGACGTTCCCTGTCAATTTAACATTAAACCTCTGACAAGATCCACTCACTAATCCTCCTCCAATGAGATGGCGGATCCACTAAAGTCGTTCCAATCACGACGTTCCCTGTCAAGTTAACATTAAACCTCTGACAAGATCCACTCACTAATCCTCTTCCAAAGGATGGTGAGTCCCCTAAGTCGTTCCAATCACGACATTCCCTGTCACGTTAACATTAAACCTCTGACACAATCTACTTACCAATCCTCTTCCGAAGAATGGTAGGTCCCCATAGTCGCTCCAATCGCGACAAGACCTCATCAAGTTAATGATCACCTCTGATGATTGGCGCCGTTATCCTTAGGGATAGCACAGCCTAAGTAATGGCCAACCATGCGACGTGCTATTACTTCTGTCAATAGTCACACTCCTACGTCCCTGAACTATTTGACCTATGCCAGATATCCTGACATTGCTTTAGGATAACTGATGGGTAGAGTCTACCAGGCGATGACTCCCACCACAATCAATTGTCACATTCCCAAACAACGACAGTTGTCGAAGGCGGTTCGACGGACAACATGTCTGTCGGTTCCCCAGACAACAATTCGCTGAAAAGCGAGTCGAAGTTGAGTTCTTTAGATTGGCCGCAAAGGCAAACATTCGTTCTTTGCTGCAAACCAAGTGTTGCTCTCTCAATCCCATTGGAGCCACAATGCGAAAATCAGGATTGACCCGATCCCGCGTTGTGAGCAACCGAAAGCAGAGCAAGAGCCCAAAACGACTAAGTCCAAAGCCAGATAGTCGAGGGCTCGTCAAATCCAACTCAGATGCCAGACAGCACAGACAAAAAAAGGGGGGGGTGTGTGTGCAAGCAAAAGTAAGGAAAGACATAACGAGCAAAAGAAGGCCATAACGGGCCAAAGTTTACACAAGTCTGCAGTTTAGCTGTGGTGCCGGAGGCACCGACTAAATTAACAAAAAGAAAAAGAGGACTTAAACAGTAGCATTACAAGAACTTCAGTAGGCTAAAAGAGCCAATCTTGGCCTTGATCGTCGCACGCTCCGCCGCACGTCGGATCCTCGCTTCCTCCCTCCCCCTCTGCTGCTGCTTGGCCAAGTTCGCCTTGCTGGCCTCTTCCTCCTGATGAAGAAGCTGAATTGCCTTCTCCACCTCGCTGGCGGTCTCGCCAAGTCTCCGAGCTTTGTGCCCGCGCTCAAGCAGCTTCGCCTCGCCTCGGAGAGAACCAGCCTCCTCAAAGAAGGCTCTGTCCAGATAGGCGTCCATCCGGTCCAAGACAGCCCGGTGCTGCTTCCGCAGATGTCGAAGCTCAGCCTCCTTCGCCTGGATCCGCTTCGCTCGCTCTTCGCGTTCGAGCAGAAAGCACAGAGAGGGGGGCGGGGGCATGTCAGAGGAGTCCTCGTAAAACAGCTCCTCGAGGCGGTACATCCACCCCGCCACCCGCTCAAGCTCTCGCTCACATCGCCGTGTGAGCGAGGCGTCGCCAGCACGACGGACCGCCTCCAAGGCCGCTTCCACAAGAGGAAGCGCGTGATGGTAGGGGCCGTCGCCTACGCTGACTGAGAGGGCGATCCCGTGCACCAAATCCACCAGGTGCTGGAGCGGCACGAAGGCAGGGTGAGCCACGGGGTCCGGGACCACAGGGACGGCGGCCGGAGCGCCCACGTCGACGACGGTGGCAGAGGAGCCGACTCCTTCAGCGTCACTATGATCAGAAGAAGAAGCCATAGGGAGAGAAATTCTTGTGGAAAGCTCTTTCTGGCGGATTTCTCTTGAAGCAGTAAGGATTCTGCTGGAGAGAGACGAGTACGGATATATATTATAAGAAACCCAACGGTAAGCATTAATGCGCCTGCAAAGTCTTGGCTGGCAAGCACTTGGGCCCGCCGACCGACACGTGGCACGAGCTTCGCCCGCAGTTGGATCTCCGACTGTTATAAACTCGCCACCTACCGAGTTTCGCCTGCAGTTCAAACTCGCCAGGCAAATCGGGTCGGGTCTCCAACACAAGCCCACCACCATACGGGTTTCGCCCGCAGCATGAACTCGCCAACAGTTGAGTTCAGCTTCCAAGCGAAACTCGCCGCGATCAAGTTTCGCCTGGAAACAAACTCGTCAATCAGATGAGTTTCACCAGCGATTCGAATTCATCAAGAGCCGAGTTTCAGCGTGCGCGAACCTCATTGAGACTTTAAGACAGTACATTTGAACAAAGTTATGGTTTTTGCAATTGCGAAAGTTATAATGTTACGTTCAAAGAAGCGAAACATACACCCAGTGTTTAAAACAATACATTTGAACAAAGTTATGACTTCATAAACAAACAAGTCATAAGCAAAATGTATTAACACAAATCATAAAACAAAGGTCTCAGTCGAATACGCTAAAAGTGGAGATCTGTTCTTTGACTGCCTCCACCCGGCTCGCGTAGTCCGCCCGAGCTTTGTCCTCAGCCTGGCGGCAGCATCCGCCTGACGCAAAACTTGTAGGCGTCGAGTTTCCGCCTCCGTATTTTTACTGACCTTTATAACGTTAGACTGGAGCCCCTTCCACTTTGCCTCTGCCTGTCCTAATTCGGCCCTCAGGCGAGCCATGGTGTGGTTGAGGTCAATAATTTGCTCTTCTAGTAAATGTTGTTGACCGACCCAGAAGTTGGTAACAGACTCCAAATCCGCTATTTCCTTAGAGCGAGTCTCCTGCTCCAGGGCGTCCTGATGCCTGACATGAGCCGGGCAAGACTCCATGTTGGCTTTTAGACCTTCTCGTAGCAGGGTCTCTAACTCTACCATGTGAGGCTCCAAGAGACGGAGTTCACGCACGCAACGGGTGGCAAGCCGATTTTCACCCGATCGCCGTAAATCAGCCACGCGATCATAGAAGGACTGCCTGAAGCTGTCGAAACTGCCCATGCCGAGTTCGACAAGGGAAATCGCCTGTCTCACAGCGCTCTCGAACTCTTCGATACGAGCCTGCCAGGACAGGGACGCGGAGGGAGCAGGCTCTTGGCCTGGAGCGAGCACCATGATTGGTGGAATCTCGAGGCAGGGCTCAGCTCCCGGCTGGGGAGCAGGGTCTGGAGCGGTAGAGTTCTCAGAACCTTCGGATTCGTCATCCGAAATCAAGATGGGCTCAGCCTCATGCTTCTCTGCAGCCGGCGTTTCCCCTCGATCTGTAAAACACAACAACGACATAGAGGGGAGTCAATGGAAGAATACCTACTAGTTCACGCAAAAATAGAAGCGGGAAGGTACCTTCAGCCGCGGTAGCCTCAGCAGCGCCTGAAGAAGACGGCTCCTTCCTTTTCTTGGAAACAACCCTCTTCACCTTCGGTGCCATCAGGGGAAGGAGGAAAGGGAAAATTTGAGTTTATGAGGGAAGATGATGAAGAGGCTGTAGATCCTCTTAATAAAGAGTAGGGGCGTTAAATACCCTACGAGCCCTAGACGGTTATTCAATATTCGATTAGACCGTTCGGGGCTAAAGCAGTTGAAGGGTAAGGACGAACAAGATCTGACGGTTCACGACCACGATCTGCAACAACGGCCCGAATCGGGCGCGAGGGACGAAGAGGCCCACTACCTCGCATTTAATGCGAAACGGCTAGCCCACGTCTCCTTAACCGGCGTACACGTGGATTAACACGTGGCCTACTGAAAGCGGAACCCGATCAGAGCCAGGTTCGCCATTAACTCCTGCAAATCCGCCTGCGAACAAAATTCGCCTGCAGATGAAGTAAACTTGCAGCAGAAACTCACCGGTAAGAATTCCTCTACAGTTGAGGTTCACTTACGGTCAAATTCTGACTAATGCATGATTACGAAAATGGAGCACACACACAAATGACAGTAGGCCAAAAACAAAAGGGATAATTTCATTCATGAAAAAGAAGTCCTGTTACAAGCGGAAAATTAAAGGCGAATTACAGGGATTTCAATCTTAATTCCGCCTCACGAATTTCTTCAGCATGGCGGAGCTCCAGCCTCCTTAGGACCTCTCGACGAATATCTTCCTCCGTGCACGAGAGCAAGTCTTGAATGGTCTCCCTGACATCCTTGAGAGCTCGATCCTTCTCTGCAACAGAGCCAGCGGTCAATCGCCAGCGAGACTTTACGCCCTCCAATTCCTTTGCCACGTGATCACGAGCCTTCTCTTGAACGGCTAGGGCAGCCTGTGCTTCGGCTACAACCTGCTTCAGCCTCTCTACTTCGAAGGAAAGTCGGGAGAACTGGTTGCTCTGACCTGCTCCGACTCTGCGGACAACTTCAACTCTAGCGTCATGTTCTCGTTCAGGCGGCGATCATGATCCACCAGAGTCACTCGAACTTCGCGGGCGGCGAGATCAACAAGAGTGGAACCTTCCGCGCGAAGAGCAAGCAGCTGCCGGACAGCACCCTCCACTTCGTTCAGACGCTAAAAATAGGGCCTCGCCGCGGTGGCGCCGAGCCTCTTACGCAAGAAGGACGCGTCGTGTTCGAGAACTTCCTTGAATTCTTCGAAGGGGCAATTCTCCTCCAAGACCAGCCGGGTGCAGTGGGCCAAAGTATCTTC
>NC_033795.1:17567512-17568430 GCF_001876935.1 Asparagus officinalis | reverse complement strand
GCTGTTTGCTAGGGCTGTTTTTGTCTTTTGTTAGGGGTTTTGGCTGAGTTTTTGAGTGGGTATAAATACCCTATTGCTGCTCTCTTTCAAGTTAATCCAAGAAGTTTTTAAAAGAAGGTTTTAAACAAAGTTTTTAAACAAGGGTTTAGGGTTTTACTGTTTGTTTGAGTTTGAGTTTCTGTTTACAAAGGAGGAAGCTTTAACTGCAGATTGAGGGATTCATTCTCAATCCCCTTCATCCTCTTCTTGTGTTCTTAGAGAAGTTTTCTAACTCTTTTCTCTAGCAATTTCATTATTGATTTTCATATTCTTATTATTGCTAGTTTGCTATTTGAGTTATATTTGATTTTATCTCATTGTTACACACACTCACTTGAGCTTATTGTATTTGCATACATAGTATATTAGGGTTGTGAGAGATTGTAATATTGAATTGTGCTTCATTGATTTCTCACCTATTGTAGAGAACAAATTTATATTTGTTACATTGTGAGTGTTGTTAGGTTTTCGGTGAGCTAGAAACCGAGTGTGTTGTGAAGTTTTCGGTGAACTAGAAAACCGAGTGTGAGGAGTGAACGTTGTTCGGTGAGCGTTGAAAACCGACATAATGTGGTTGTAAACGTTATTCGGGTGAGCGTAGAAAACCCGGTTGTGATAGTGGATTTCTCCCCGGGAGTGGGGAGCGGAGACGTAGGACGGAAGGTCCGAACTCCGTGATCATATCGTGTGTTTGAGTTTGCTTTGGCGCACTTAATCTTATGTTTATATTTCTTGTCGCCATTGTCCATAGCTCATTATTTATATCATCCACTATCTAGTTCATTTTGTTTACTCTTGTATTAGTTTATATATCCTTGCATATATATTTCATCATATAAGATATATCTCTTTGTTTGCATTGCTTATCCTAGCTTATAT
>NC_033795.1:17553442-17567489 GCF_001876935.1 Asparagus officinalis | reverse complement strand
ACCCAAACTGGCGGGCGAACCTGCAGGGGATGTATGGCTCGAGATAGCATGTAGGGCCCGTTCTCAGAATGTGATACCCCGGTCGGATATTCACCAACCAGCGAAAGGCACCACGAGTAAGGACCGTGTAGCGATCCGCCGTCGGCGTATCCCTGAGAGATTCTCCATATCCACCCCCACTGAAATAAGGGAAGGAGCGGCGAAAATTATAATGCCCGAAGTGGGAGAGCGTATTCCTTGCATCAGGGATGTCCTTGCATTTCCAAGAGTACCTCTCCAAGCGCTGGACGAAGGGGACAAACTTATCGCCCTGAAGCATCGCCGGGGCGCTCATCAAACATTCGCAGTGGTATACGAACCACGCCATCAAATAGGTGTACGGTAACCCCACCCTAGGATTGGGGGTTTTGATGACTACTCCTTCTCCTTCGTCGAGGACCGACACGCGGCAGAATTGGGCTGTCAGAGTGCGGAGTCCCCGGTGAATGCACCGGGAGCTAGGCAAACCGCCGGATACACCACCTCCACCGGAATCGCCTCAAAGGAATGAGTGGGGACCACACACCTCTTCAGCCACAACATGAGGTACCCCGCGAGCAACGCCTTCCCCGAGAGGAGAAACTTCGCCTGATGATGGAATGAATGAAGGACCGTACCAAATTTGAATCCGCCCTCATCACGGTCAAGAGTCATGGTGCTTCCCTCTTTAGCTGTCCTCGCCTCCACCTCGGGCTGGTCGCACACGCCTAACGGGAGGGCGGGCTTCCCCTTGATATCATTCCCTGGGAACAGGTAATCAGCCCAATTCTTGTGGCTGATCCCTGGGGTCTTCTTCTTCTTCCCCTTATGATCCGAGGACCCTAAGGTCCTAAGGCATATGTGGTAGTGGCAGAGTAACTCCCACAGAGTTTCAACCGCCAAAGGGGAATGGCTCGACACCTCGTAGGAAAGTCACCCAGTGGCAGCCCCGACACGTCATACATCTCGTGAGGGGTGATACCAAGCTCACCATTGGGGGTGAAAAATGTGCCGCTTTCCGCACAATACAATTCCAGGATGCTATGGAACTGAGAAGCGTTGATCCGCAGACCGTGTCGAGTGGCTTCGATGGTCGCATATAGCTCTGTGTCCTTGAGGTCAGCGTTTTCGGCCAGAATATAGTCGGTGATCTTGGACCACCACGTGTCGCTGCCAGGGGCAGAATAAACCCACCCCGGGGCTCTAAAGTCCTTTGGGGGAAAGCTCCCACCAACTCGGAAAAAGCGGTGACGGAAGGTCTCCGCCACCGCCGTCGACTCCCCCACGGGCGGCTCAGCGGACATTAAACTAGGACGCAGACCCGTCACGCGCTTGCACGAACTCTCCACTCCATACCCAGCAGTAGAGCCCGTAAAGACGCCACAAGTGACCCCGTCCTGAGAGGGGGTCAAATCCCAGTTCATCGTCCGAGGAATGGCGAAGGACCGCAGCTCGACAATAGAAAAGCCTCTCGACATATTGGGGAGGTAATAATGAGTCCCCTCTATCGTGCGGAACCACCGGCTCTCTTTGAGCAACAAGGCGGAAGGGTCAGTCATAGAGTCGCCAAACAAAAACTGAGGTTTCGGCAGCTCTGCCCTGGCTTCATCTGTCAGCACCGCGTTGGTCGTCAGCTCACGTAGCGTCAAGTGGTGACTGTCCGTGACCCTCTGTATCAGACCATGCGGCTTATCAGCGGTGAACACAGGTACTGGAGCCAAAGAGGGAAACCGAGAAGGTGCCGTATAACTCGTAGCCCCGGAGTGGCCAATGGCCACACCCTCCGAGAAAGCTTCATCAGAAAAGGTCGCTGCAACAAGAAATAAAAAAATCAGTCAAGACAAAATCCGCTGTAGGGGCGAAATCGACCATCAATCAGAGGAGGGCGAAATCGCCTATCGAAAGGGGGAACCCATTTCGAGCGAAGTCTATCCGTACAGACTATACTCCCCTCTAATAGGAAAGAGCCGAACTCGCCTTACAAAAAGGGAGTTCGCCTCCTTCCCACTGAAGGATTCGCCTGCAGGGACAATACTCATCCTCTAAAGGCAAAATAGGGCAAACTTTGCCCCAAATCGGGGAAATGAGTAAACATATCTCTCTAAAAGACCGACGCCTAAGACTTACAAAAGTTCGTCCAAACGAACCCATCAACATACCTGGGCGCGACTCCAGAGCACCGGCAGGCATGCCGGCGGAGAGACGGTCGGAGTAACGTCCGGGGCCTGCACCCCTCACCTTGCACCTCTTAGATTTCGGAGCCATTGTAGGATGAAGCGGGAATTCTTTCCTTGGAGGTTCCTTTCAAGATTTGAGGGCACGGAAACTCCCAATGGAGGAAAATGGCTGATTTAGAAGGGCGGAGTTATCCACGTGGCCACGATTGCCCTCGAAAGGCGAAAACCCTAACGGACAAGAGACGTGGCCACGATCAAATTCGACGGCTCAGATCACCCCCGGTGCATCGAAGGAACCGAGGTTGGCGGTTGCATCCGACGGTTGAGTTTGAAAACCACGGCCACGATGTGTCGCGGCGCGAAACACGCGAGAATCGTGTTGTCAAATCACGATCGCCACGACCCGATGAGACCGCGCCGCCTTAGCTGGAAAGCATAGAGCCCTATCAGCAGACACGTGGCTCATCTCCCGTCAGATTTGGGCCCGCCTTAAAAAGGAAGGGTTCCGCCTGCAAATACTTGGCATGACCCCGCGAGTTGCGCGAAACCTGGCTCCCAAAGACTAATTTCGCCTGGACGACTCGCTCACCACTAAAGATAGCATTATAAACGAAGCCAATAGAATGACCTGGCTTAAACGGTTAAAACCCACGCCTCAGAAGGCTAAGGGTTAGAGCAGAAATCTTAGCATTAAGCCTAAGAGAAACTGTTCGACAACTCATCATACTGAGGGGAATAGTATGGCTAGCCCGATTCAAACGGTGATCGGTAAAGGCACAGAGAAGAGCTCGCACGCTCGGTTCTCTGGCGCGGGCCTAAATCGCATAGACGTCGCATATGCTCGATTCTAGGTTCGCTTTACGGTCAGCTCGCCAGCACGAGTTAAGATCGATCAAGATGGCGGAAGTTCGCCTTTCACTCAACTTGCCTGCCCGAGTCCAGAGTCGAATCCGCCAGCAAACCCCAAGACCGTCAGTACAGCTGGGTATCCGCTACCCCACGTGACCCAAAAGGGAGAGAGAGCACAGTACCCCAGGACCGTCAAACGGCCGCCCACAGTGCGCACAGCGCGAAGGAGCTGGACAGGTGTCGAGTCAACCTGAGCATTCATAAATGCGACTCACCTCGGCTGTCTGAGCCAAGAGCTGGATCCGCCGGCACTCGGCAAGCTGGCTAGACCCACTCGAGTACTGTACACCTACTTCACCGCCTCTCCTGACCGGAAAGGAGAAAGCGTCGTGCTCAAAGCACGCCGGGCGGTCACGCACAGTACGAGTGATCGGACAGACGCCTCATCACTCTGCGAACTCATAAATGCGGTTCATTAATGCTGGTCAAATCCACTCGGATAGCAGTCGTTCGTTGCCTCATATACAAGAATGGGCCTTCCCATCGTAGGTGACAGGACATAAAGCACAATCCCTGGAATGACCATTCATGGTATCGAGGAACAGCGAGACGTCTCTGAAGAGGATGTGGTCACATCCCACAATTCAAGGAGGAGTCAAGCTGTCCTTCTTCCATTTAAAAGCCCCTTCCAGCACATTGGAGGAGAGGTCGCAAAAACTTAGAGAAAAGAGTTGAGACCAAGCTTTCTGCATAGCTTTTGCATTGCAGCATCACTGTTTAGTTCCGAGCTCCGATCGCCGGTGAACTAAGCAGAATCGAACTCTATTGCTCTGAGCTTCTACTGCGCACTGAAGCTCTCCAGTAACCTCGATCGAACGGTCCAAGGGAAGCAGACTCGACACGAGCATCGAGCGAAGCGTCCTACAGCCACCTAAAGTCCCCACACAAAACAAAGAGGGCCTTCCCTCTGCTTCTGTTGTAATCATTTGATTCGTTAGTTTGTAATAAGCTTTCTTATAAATACAAACAAACACTCCCTGTTTTCGGGAAATCAAATATTCACCCTACACCTTCTCAGAATTAATAGCCACCATGTTAGCAGACGCCTTCTGCTTAGCTAAGAGCTCATTCTTTGTGCGAGTCCAAATCTCGTCCTCGATACGAATGAACCTCTTCAAATCAGATAAAGTCACCTGTTTTTTCTTCTTCGAATATTCGTGAAAAATAACATCCAAGATGGAGGAAGCTTGTTGACAATTGCACCGGAAATAAAGGTTTGACAAAGGCTGATCTTTTCATCCTTCAGCTTCATAACAAGCTTTTCGAGTTCTTTAACTTGAGGCAAAACCTCAGTGTCATCTTCAAACTTGAAGTCTAGAAATTTATCAATGAGGTGAGACTTGAAAAGCTTCTCCTCATCCTTGTATTACTCCTCCAGAGCATTCCAGATTTCCTTTGCAGAGGGCTTATTGGTGTAAGTATCTGTTAGATGATTAGCCAGGCAGTTAAGGAGATAACTCCTACAGAAATAATCATCTTTATCCCAAGAGGCTTCAGACTCTGAGTCTTCTTCAAAGTCAGGTTTCTCCTTAGAAATCACATAGTAGATTTTTAGGAGTTGCATCCCAAAAATTACTTTTCGACGTCATGCGTTGAAATTAGATCCATCAAAGTTTTCTAACTTAGACGGTTCACTCCAAGAGTCCTCGCATGATCCATTAGTAGATCTGAAATATTGCTTTAACATTATTGGAAATTAATGTTAAATCTGAAATTGAACAGTGAAGGATGATGTGCTGTTATTTTAAATTTTTTAATTAACTGCTGTGCATTTGTAAAATACTATTCTTAAAGCAATATTTGGCCTACTCCGGTGCAAGGATCGTAAGGCCAAACTGCTTTCAGGAACAGCAGTACAGTACTCTGGTGTGCACCAACCCAGTACTGTCAAGATCTCATCGATCTATAAGACCTTTCGATCAAGGCAAAAGATCTCCTCGATCTCAGAACCTTTCGGCTTCAGGGTTCCTGTGGGCACAATTTCTGTAGCAGCATAACAACAGCAACAACAACGTTGATCCGACGTTCGTTTTCCAAGTTCGCATGTGTATACCGACATTCGTATTCTATACTGACGTTCGTATTCCACGCTCGCGAGAAACTTTCCAGCCTCAACCAAGAGCTACCCAAAGGCACTATTTATAGGCCTCTAAGGCCAGCTCAAGAGTCATTAGCAATTAATATGACTGTTATAATTCTCAATGGAAATTAAGATTATAACATCAATGCATTAAATTGCTCTTAATGTTGTTGTAACTGCTGCATGCAGTAACTGCTGAATACGAGGCAAATAATAGACGCGTTGCTACGAAACGCGAGGGTCACGACTCAGCAGATCAAACGAACCTCATTTGACAAACGAACGTCGTCAAACAGGCGAACCTCGTATGACAGACGAACCTCGTCGAACGAGCGAACCTCGTATGACAGACGAACCTCGTCAAACAAGCGAACCTCGTATGACAGACGAACCTCGTCAAACGGGGTGAACCTCGTATGACAGACGAATCTCATCGAACAAGCGAACCTTATCAAACTACGAGAACGCTAAGGTCACCCTCATGCGAATACGTAGCTCGTCCGCATGCTGCGAAGCAGCCTTCGTGGCGCCAAACAGCGCTACCTCGCCCTGATGCCTCCGTGCGAAGTGCAAAGTACGCCTAACAAAGCGCCACTTAGCGTCTCAGCCCGATTAGCCCTGATCCCCGGCCCATTGGTCCATTGGCCCACGGCCCACGTCCCACGACCTACAAGAACTTTTGAGGGATTAATTCATCAAATAAAACACTTCTCTGTTTGCCGTTGACAAGCCTCGAACAATGGACCTTTTGAAGTACCAAAACATAAACTTTCTACTAGGCTATTAAGCATTTATGAAAAATACTTGTAGTTAAAATATATATAGTTTGAAAACTCATTTCTTGGAAAGCAGTTTTGACCAAAAAATCCAACAAAGGAGGCATCAAAGGATTCTACTACAAAGAATGACGTACAGAAAGTAGCAGTAATTGAGGAGATAAATGCTAAATCTGATGCTTCTCCTATAACAGAGAAGAAGGAAGATGATGCAACAAAGACTGCTTAAAATGGCCGTGCTTAATTCTTGTTAGTTAATTAGTTTACATTCAATTGACTGATGAATAATTTTGTTCTAGTGCATTTGCGTAGAAGCAGACAGCTCCTTGTAAATTTATATTTTATTCTCACTTCTCCGTCCTTTTGTATTATCATCTCTGTAAATCAAAGCTTTACTATCAATAAAGTTTAGGCCGAGTCCTTATTTCAGAAAAAGACTAATACTTTATTCAGGTGTTGATTAAGGTAGGGATTTCGTTGAAGCCAATTTATCAGGCAATATTAGCCGTTGTAATGCGAACTTTTAACTCATATATTTACAACTGAATTTAATGTATTATTACGTATCGACTATCATAAGCAAGTTATGATTGCTGACAAAAAGGGATGAAATTAGTATAAAAACTGAAATAAAAGTTAGAAAACCAGGCTTGAACGGGTGCAGTCGTGATTCACTGTCCTAGAAGATAAATGACTCGCCTATCGCCCTGCCGCAGTTGATCCTATCCCTCTAGCGGTAAAAGCCCCGGAAACAGCCGGCCTCTATACTCGGACGCGAGTAACAGAGCTTATGCTCAAATGAAGATGGTTGCCCGAAAAAATAAGTAAATAGTAGCAGAAAATTTAGAGAGGATGAAGGTAGCTCTCGGGATTTTGAGGGAAAGAGAGGATTGGAGGATTCTTCTTGTTTTTCTGTGTTTTCTCTGAATGAGCTTCAACTCTTTATATAGCCCCTTCAGCTCGTAACCATTGCTGATAGACCACGCACGTTACGCTGAGATCCTACGTTCGTTATACGTTTCCATAACTCTCGCAACCGTTACAAACTTGTGTAAAACGTATAAAAAATAAAACTAGAGAGGAAAAAACCGCATGCTTGTGCGGTGCGGCACGCGCGTCGCATTGTGGCGAGATGTGCGCGCATGGAGCAACAGCCCGAACAATATAAGGCCAAAAACACTATCTCAAAGCCCATTGAGATGTGAACCATTATAAACTTCTTGAACTTCTTCTCATTTTCCGATGTGGGACTATTCACAAATGTAAAATTGTCTTTTCATGAACCAAAAGTCCAACAATGAAATGATCCTAACATTTTCTAATTATGTGTCATGTGTCTGTTCTAATTATTTGTTCAAATTTAATGATCCTCACTCTAACTTTGAAATTGGATCCTTAATGAAAATTGTGATGAGATCTGTTCCAACTGCTATTGTGCAATGCAAACTTCACTCAGTTGCCTGCTATTGTGTAATGCAAATTTTGATAGATGTGTCCGCATGACCTCCTTTAGTCGATCGGTCATTACGATCTGCTACCAGCCAAAAAATCTTAGACTTTCCAGATTTCACAATGTCCTTCTTAAATTGTTCTGACAATTATATTGGAATTCTCATTTGTAGGTAGTTCATCTGATATTTGAATTCACTCTAGAGATAAACTTCGCAAAGTCCAGAAGGATTTGGACTTGAACCATTCCTATATCCACGTCGTCGTTGAGGATTTTATGGAGATTAATCTGCGGAATTAATCACTAAACGAATAACGGCACCAATGAAAAATACTACAAGCAAACAAACACCAAGATTTAACGTGGTTCGGCAAATCATGCCTACGTCCACAGGACAATCCAGAAAACTATTCCACTATGAATCAAGAGTACATCCCTCCAAGTTACACCTGAACTTGAGGATTAAATCACAAGAGAAAGATACAGTGTTACCTCTAGGGCACCAAAACCCAAAAACCCGTCTCACCAAAAATCTCCAACTCCCGCGGAGAAACCAGCACCGTACCCTCAACGGCATCATCGTTTTAAAGACAACGGCTTTTGAATCACTGCAATCGGAAACCCGAGCTATCCGGAATTTGAATTTTCCTCTTTCTCTTCTTCTCTCTCTTTTTCTCTCTCCTCTCGGTACTGTAGCCCGCGGTTACTGTAGCACCCGAAAAACTATTCTTCTATACAAATTTGATCTCAGGTCTCTCTTATATAGAATTCTCCAAACCTATTCCTATTTTAAATAGATCATCCAAATCCTCTTCTACATAGAATCCTAATTCATGTAGACTTCTTATAGATAGAATTCTAATTCATGTAGACCTCCTCATGTGGGCCTTATCTTGGGCTGGACCCACAACAATCTCCCCCTCCAGCCCAAGGAGGGGATATGTTAATATTTAACTCCTCAACGGGAGTTCATGCCGGCCAATCGCCGACATAACTCTGTCTTCTCTCTGAAAACGGTCTTCGTTAAAAAATCTGCTGGATTTTCATCTGTGTGAATCTTCTGTAACTTTAGCTCCTCTTTATCAACAGCTTCTCTAAGCCAATGATATCTCACATCGATGTGTTTTGTCCTGGAGTGGAATATAGAATTCTTGCTCAAATCAAGAGCACTTTGACTATCAATGAAGATTTGATAATTGTCCTGCTGCAAGCCTAACTCATGTAGAAATCTTCTCAACCAAATCATCTCCTTACCGGCTTCTGCAACTGCAATATATTCCACCTCTGTTGTAGATAAAGCAACACACTTCTGCAACCTGGACTGCCATGATACTGCTCCCCCTGTAAAAGTGAACAACCAACCTGAGGTAGACTTCCTGTGATCGATATCACCTTCCATATCCGCATCTGCAAAACCATATAATACTGCCTTCGAACCTCCAATACTCAAACACAATCTGGAACTGCCTTTTAAATGTTTTAAGATCCACTTTACACCTTCCCAATGAACTTTCCCTGTATTAGAAAGAAACCTGCTCACAACGTCAACTGCATGAGCTATATCTGGTCGAGTGCAAACCATGGCATACATCAAACTCCCTACAGCTGAAGAGTAAGGAATATTCTTCATCTCACTCTTTTCCTTATCTGTAGTCGAGCAAAATTTCTTGCTAAGCTTCAAATGTCCTGTAAGCGGAGTACTGACTGACTTAGCATCTTTCATGTTGAATCTATCAAGTAGCCGTTCAACATATTTCTCCTGTGATAACCATAACTTCCTGGCTTTACTGTCACGAATAATATCCATACCAAGAATCCGTTGTGCCAAGCCCAAATCCTTCATGTCAAAAGCTTTAAATAACTCATTCTTCAGCCCTCCGATTATCTGACTATCCTGACAAACAATCAACATGTCGTCCACATAAAGCAAAAGGATAATGAAGGTAGAATCTAAAATTCTCCTGAAATATACACACGAATCTGCAACTGTCCTCTGGTAGCCATGACTCAGCATGAAAGAATCAAATTTCTTGTACCACTGCCTGGGTGCCTACTTCAAACCATGGAGACTCTTCTTCAACCTGCAAACCATGTGTTCTTTTCCCTGTACTTCAAAACCTTCTGGCTACTCAATGTAGATCTCCTCCTCCAAATCACCATGAAGGAATGCAGTTTTTACATTAAGCTGCTCAATCTCGAGGTCTAAACTAGCTGCTAAACCCAAGATAACTCTAATGGACGTCATCTTCACAACCGTTGAAAAAATTTCATCAAAATCAATGCTCTTTTTCTGACCAAAGCCTTTCACCACTAATCTAGCTTTGTATTTCTGAATCTCTTTGTAACCATCCTTTTTTAACTTGAACACTCACTTGTTCTTCAAAGCTTTTCTGTCATTTGGCAAATCCACCAACTCATAAGTATCGTTCTTTTTAAGAGACTTCATCTCTTCCTTCATAGCCTGGAACCATCTGTCCTTGTCTTTATGAGTATGTGCCCCCTGAAAGCTTTCTGGCTCCCCTTCTTCTTCCAGTAAAGAATACTCTGAAAGATGATATCTCGTGGATGGTCGATGCTCTCTAGCTGATCTCCTAAGTTTTGGCTCTGCAAACTCCTGTTGCTGGTGATGCTCCCCCTGCTGAGGAGCCTCCTGCTCGTGATTCTGATCACCATCTCCCTGCTCTGGTATCTGACTGTCATCATCAACATCATCATCATGCACCTGCTCTGTATCTGTAGGATGCAACTGTACTGGAGACGAAACGAGTGTCATATCTAGAATCTCACTAGCAACACTTTCTGACTGCTCTGCTCTCCCAAGATATGCAATAGTCTGATCCTCCTGAAAAATCACATCTGCTCGTCTAATCATTTGTCACTTTTCTGGATCCTATAGTTTGTAGCGGAACTCATCTTCTCCATAACCAATGAAGATGCAAGGAACCGCTCTATCATCAAGCTTCTGTCTCTTTTCCTTCGGAATGTGTGCAAACGTCTTGCAACCAAACACCTTCAAATAAGAATAGGAAATATCTTTTCCAGACCAAACTCTCTCTGGAATATCAAAACCCAAAGGAACTGAAGGAGACCTATTGATTATGTAGCATGCAGTGCGAACAGCTTCAGCCCAGAAGCTCTTAGGTAACTTTGCCATCTTCAACATGCATCTGACTTTCTCCACAATGGTCCTGTTATATCTCTCTGCAACTCCATTATGCTACGGTGTGCCGGGCTCTGTCCTATGATGCCGAATACCATGCTTGGAGCAATAATCTCTAAACTGAATGGAAGTGTACTCTCCTCCATTATCGGTGCGCAAACACTTCAACTTCTTTCCTGTCTGCCTCTCCACCATGGAATGAAACTGCTGGAAGACTGAAAACACCTGATCCTTTGTCCTCAATAAGGAAACCCATATCTTCCGCGATGTATCATCAATAAATGTGACAAAATACTTATTACCACCCAAGGACTCCACATCAATAGGACCACAAACATCAGAATAAATCAAATCCAAAATATTATCTTTTCTTTTAGAAGTCTTACTAAAAGAAACTCTATGTTATTTGCCAAATAAACAATAATCACAAGGGGTGAGTGATGAACCTTTGACAAAAGGAATAAGAGACTTCTTTGCTAATATTTGCAACCCCTTCTCGCCTATGCTACAAATTGAGAGTGTCACCGTCTTGAGCCATGCTCAAAGAATCATATGAAGCCTTCGCTTGAGTCTTGTATAAATTGAAACATGCACTTCCTCTAGCCACCATAAGAGAGCCTTTGGTGATTTTACATTTTCCTCCACCAAATTGAATTTCATATCCCATTCGGTCTAAAACAAGACCCGAAATCAAGTTGAGCTGCAAATTAAGAACATCCCGCACATTCTTTAAGATCAATGTGCATCCGGTATCTATCTGTAAGTGTATATCACCTAGTCCCACAATCTTCGAGTAGCTAGTATTGCCCATCTTCACATTGCCAAAGTCACCTGCCTTATACGACGTGAAAAGGTCTCGATTAGAGGTAGCATGACATGTAGCTCCTGTATCTACTATCCACTCGAAATTCTGACTTATAACATGCATACAATCTTCTTCCTTGCAAATGAGAATAACATCGGTCTCAGACAAAGTAGCCGTAGTGTTACTATCAGCTTTTTTCTTCTCATCTTTCTTTTCATCTTTGTTCTCAGCTTGTCCTTTCTTCAATGCCCAACAATTCTTCTTGATATGACCTGGCTTCCCACAATAAAAACAACCTCTCCCTTTAGACTTTGATCTGTCCTTGGATGTGCCATGACCTCTGGACTGGTCCCTGTACCTGCTTCTACCCCTGTTCTCCGTGACAAGTGCTTGTGAGTTATCTGTGCTGGTAGACTTCCTCCGAGTTTCCTTATTGAATAAACTACTAGTAACCATACTCATCGATAACACACCATCTGGAGCTGTGTTGCTGACTATCACAACCAGTGTCTCCCAACTGTCTGGCAAAGAACCCAATAGCAATAAAGCCTGTAGCTCATCATCGATAGTCATCTTCATGGTAGCTAATTGATTAATCAAACTCTTGAACTCATTCAAAGCTCATCATCGATAGTCATCTTCATGGTAGCTAATTGATTAATCAAACTCTTGAACTCATTCAAGTGTCCTGCTATGCTGCTTCCTTCTTTGAATTTCAAGTTTACTAACCGCCTCATAATAAACGCCTTATTTCCTGCGGTCTTCTGCTCGTAGAGATCCTCAAGCTTCTTCCAAAGAGACTTCGCATTTGTCTCACCCGATACATGATGAAACACACTAACGTCGATCCACATCCGAATATAACCGATCGCCTTTCTGTGTTGTTTCTCCCATTCTATATCAGTCATCTTTTCTGGCTTGGCTTCATCTTCCTCAATAGGATCATGTAAATCTTTACCATACAAAATATCTTCCATCTTGGACTTTCATACTTGCCAATTAGACCCATCCAATTTCATCATTGTGTCAAAACTCTCCATCTTTTCTATCCCAAAGCACGCATTGAACCAAGGCTCTGATACCACTTGTTGGAGATTTTATGGAGATTAATCTGCGGAATTAATCACTAAATGAATAACGGCACCAATGAAAAATACTACAAGCAAGCAAACACCAAGATTTAACGTGGTTCGGCAAATCGTTGTTGTGCGCAGCGGAAATTTCGGCAGCACCTCCGGTGCGCAAGGTGCACAACAAGAGATTAGATCACAACGGAATTCTCGTTTCTCAAAGGAAACAAGAACCGAAAGCCAGATATCTCATCAAAGTGAGATATCAGCTCTTCCTCTCGTCAGCTCTAGGACTGCGCGTCGAGGGATCCTACAAGCTATTACAAATCACGGCAATAACACAAATTTTTACGTGGTTCGGCAAATCGCCTACGTCCACGGGGCAAGGAGGGGGGAGATCTACTATTAGAGGGAGAGAATACAACTGGGGTTTACAATCACTCAATCTAAACCCTCACAAAAACTCTCAAATCCCTCACACAATTATCTCTCTCAAATCGGCTCTTGCACGCCACCCAAAAGAGAGAACAAAACTGCTGTTTTCCCCTCTGTCCGTGCTTGCACGCTGCCAAAGAAAGGAACAAAAGCAACTGCAGCTCTCTGCGCACGCAACCCAAGGACAGCCTCCTACCTCCTGCTGCACTTCGCACTTGTGCGCCCTGTACTTGCTCCGTGCTCCTGCTCTTCTCTTTTGCTGCCGCCAAAAGAACTCCTCAACCTGCACACGCCTCCAAGCTACAAAACCCTAGGTTGTGATAGAAGCATATATATAGCAAGCTATCTCTTCACGTGTTTTCTTTTGCCAGCCAACTAATCACGTGGTCCCCCCCCCCACGTGCTCACAATTCTCCACCTCGGTGAAGTTTTCCAAAACTGAGCCGACACCAATCAAAACAAATGCCTCACTTGTTGCATCCAGTACGTCACGGCAACGGACTCATGACAACAGACTCCATCCACACAAGTCGAGACCCAAACGGGAGTGCGAACACTCAACCCAAACCAAATAGTGTCTACGTACAATCCCTCCAAGTTACACCTGAACTTGAGGATTAAATCACAAGAGAAAGATACAGTGTTATCTCTAGGGCACCAAAACCCAAAAACCCGTCTCACCAAAAATCTCCAAATCCCGCAGAGAAATCAGTACCGTACCCTCAACGGCGTCGTCGTTCTGAAGACAACGGCTTTTGAATCACTACAATCGGACACCCGAGCTATCCGGAATCTAAATTTTCCTCTTCCTCTTCCTCTTCTTCTCTCTCTTTTTCTCTCTCCTCTCGGGTACTGTAGCGTGCGGTTACTGTAGCACAAAAAAAACTATTCTTCTATAAAAATTTGATCTCAGGTCTTTCTTATATAGAATTCTCCAAACATATTCCTATTTCAAATAGATCATCCAAATCCTCTTCTATATAGAATCCTAATTCATGTATACTTCTTATAGATAGAATTCTAATTCATATAGACCTCCTCATGTGGGCCTTATCTTGGGCTGGACCCACAACAGTCGTAAGCTAAACTACGTACATTTATGTCATTTTAGTTCCTGACATACCTTATGTTGGAGGTTGTTTGTATTTTAAAGTTTCTGGTTCAGCA
>NC_033795.1:17527717-17553432 GCF_001876935.1 Asparagus officinalis | reverse complement strand
ATTTACAAAATATAAATACAAAGTGTTTGCATCAGCATGCTAATTAGTTTGCTGTAAAAGGTTTTCTATACAACCCTTCCCGTGCATGCCCATACTTTTTGCAGAAGCAGAAACATATGTCTGCTTTCATTCAGTGATATCGTGATATAGCAGCGGTATATACTCCAGAACTAAGCATAGCATGCGACGATATGTGATAAATTGAAAGGCTGTAATAATCAGCATTGATGCAAAGATAAAAACAGTACAAAATTCAGAAGATGCCCAATTTCCTCCTAAATTGAGGCCCATGAGCAACTGAGTGAGGCGCCACAATTATAGGGGTGGCAAACAGGTCGGGTCGGGTCATAGTTGACCCGACCTGTGTAAGTGTGACCCGACCCGATCCGTTTAATAAATGGGTCAATACAATCCGATCCATTTATTAAACGGGTTACCCGACCCGATCCATATAACCTGAATGACCTGTTTAATAACTTATGGGTTTTTTTTTCTAATTGCTTGAATAATCAAATCTATAAACCTGAATGACCGATTCAAATTGATATTACTGAAAAAAGGTTCAGATGAAAAAAAATCATCTACGCAACATTTAAAATAGAAAAGCTCTCCAAACAAAGTGCATGTTTAAATTAATGGGGATGTATTCACATAACAGAAAAAGCCAAAGGAAATTCCCAAGCACATGGCAGTAACACAACTCTTGCTAACACATTAAATAAGCAACAAACATTTACTTTCCAACAAACTCTTGCTAACACATTAAATAAGCAACAAACATTTATTTTCCAACAAAACTTGTCTGGCTAAATATAGCAGAGGGGGAAAGCAAATTTAATAAATATTCCACATATTTCTTGTATACGTGCTAACACATAACCCAGGTGTCAACAGTTGTGAACAAGAGGAATAATCTTGTGTACTACTAGTTCTAGGGACAAAGCAACAGTTTCTTTCAAATATTGAGCCAGGCCTAACTCCAGACACAGACCAAACACCAAAAGAATTTAAGTACGATACGTATGAATAATGCACTGTTTGGTTGCTCTCCTCATGTCGGCTAACCTCATCTCTTCTGCTTTAAGAGGGGATCCTTAACTCTACAATCTAAAAAAAATGATTTACATTACCATGTGGAAGTTGCAAGAAATTATACACATACAAGATATAAATACATGCAAAACAATAAAAACTAAGATATATATTAATTACTTGAGAAAGAAATTACCCTCAATATATCAATACAATCTTGATCAAATGTGTCATCATACACACGAGAAGTTTCCTCCTTGCTTGATCAAATGTGTTGGACCTTAATCATATAGTCCACGTGTTGGACATTTACCCATTACAGTCCATGTGCTGGGCTTTTACCTGTTACAGCCCATGTGTTGGGCTTTTACCTGTTACAGTCCATGTGTTGGGCATTTATCATATGGAGTCCATATATTGGACATTTATCTGAGTTGTTTTTATTTAACATATAGTAGTTGAAGTCATTGTGTTGGACTATAAACCATTGAAGTCTTCGTGTTGGACTTTAAGCTTTTTGCAGTCCATGTATTAAACATAAACCTATTGCCGCAGAACGTTTGAGTAAGAGTATTACAAGAGTATCGCTATTGCACAAGGAGATGTACACATATATGTATTATCAGTTGTAGTTACTCCCATGTTAGATTACCCATGAGTAGGGTACATTCTTTGATTTGTGGCATACAGGATATTGCCTATGGTGATTTTTGAGTTGGATGATATTCTCTTATTATTGCGCCAACTACTTGAGAAGTAGTTTGAGATTTTGACATTGGTTCTATATGGTTGAGACTTGGAGTATTTTTTTTAGTGTTGTTTTTATACATAGAGTTGGAATTCGTATTTAGGGGTCTACAATTTGAGACATATTATATATATATGAGAGTTTTCTTGTTTGGATTATTTCGCTCGACGTACTACGTCTCGTCTTGTAGGTGTCTAAATATTAACTCTATTAGATACGGGGAAAATGATATAGGTAGACTATGCTTAATAGGAAGAGCCTCCACTTCATCTAGCAGCCCTTCCCCTGTGGGCGGATGGAGATGATCTTAGTGTAGCGCTCTGACGCTCTTGTTGTTGTTCTTTTTATTTAAATTGTCTCTTTCAGGCAGATCCGAGTTTCGAAGAGCTGTAGGATGACGGAATTCTAGTATAGTCACCGTCGCACAGTCTTAGTAGCTGAAGCTCCAATGTATAGTTATATTTATTGTTCAGACTTTAGAGTAGTATTCATTTTGTAGAGGCTAAGTGCCCTAGTGAGGTTTCATTTGACGCATTGTATTGAGATGTATTTCAGACTCAGAGATATTTTCATTCTATTTTAGTTGGGCTTATTTATTGATATATTTCTTCTGTTCATATCTGATTTTGTACTACTTTTATTATTTGCCTGTTTTGTATCATCACCGATTTGTTGATTCTACTAGAGAGATAGTAACTATGATGGTGAAACATGTTGTAGTATGGTGTTTGGTGCTTGGCAGGTTTGACAATTCGGGTTTCTCCTTGGACTGCAGCCTTGTGTGAACCCTGAGGCACCATAGTTGGTATCAGACTCTAGTTCTAATATCCTTAGGATCATTCCTGTGTCAAATTGTAGAGCTAGGATAAAGTTTCTTAGGATTCATGTATAAAGTCCACTAAGAATTTCCTAGAATGAGTCAGGACGATATGTACGTATATCTCAAAATTTTAAAATTTTTTTATGACAATTATTTTATGTTGATTTAAAGTATTTGTGTGAATACTATATGTTATGAATACGTATTATGATACGTTATGTATATATATATGTGATCTCAATTATTATGTTCATTAAGCTCTCCTCTTGATATTATAAATGTTGGGACAAGGATGCGGTCGAGATAAAACTCATACCTAGAGAGCTAGGCAAGCAAAGCCCGAGTCGCAGCAGGCTCTATAATATTTGATCGACTTTATGACACTGTTTGTAATATGATTTTGTAACACTCAAGGAGCGAGAGGGACATCCATTTTCGCTAATAGTATCATTTTTTGGAGTTGCACCACTAATTGTACCAGTCATGCCTATTGAAGAGGCAATACCTATGATTTTATCATCATCATAACCAACTGTTGATAGAGCTGCAGAGCAGGAGGCTTAGCTCTGTAAGAATAGTAAAGATATCAGAACTGAGAACGCCATAGTGCAGGGCACATTGGATTCATGTGTAGCTTATAAATAAAAAGAAATATGTGAAAATTTCTTAACATAGACTCAGTACCAAACTAGAGGTTAAAAATATTCAGCATAGAGGACATCACCGGGGAATAGCAGCAAAGGATAGCTACGATTTCATATTTTTCTGGGATAATGGATATCACTTATTTGAAAAAATTTTATTTACTTTTTCGACAAGCAGTTAGAGCTGGTTCGATTAAGGTAGTGAGATATGCCTATAGTTAATTATGAAATCAAGACTAGCATGATAGAAATGACAAGGGCAAGAGACCTATTATGGGATCTAGAGGACACAACAGTGGGGTAAGGATTTTTACCATTAGCAACAAAGACGTTATAAGAAGAGAGCACAACATGGTTCGATAGCGACACAGTTACGCAGGATTCGTGATACATGATATAATTGTAACAAGATCAAACATAGAGTGAAGGATTGTTGTAGTATACCAGTAGGAGACCAGCATGACAGAGGTCAGGGTCAATAGTCTTAGGGCCACGGTTACGGCCAGCATCGGAGGATAGATGTACTATCGGTTATTTTGAGGATTTAGGGGCCTATAGGCCAGAATTACGCTATTCAGAGTATTCATCATTGTCGGATGGACCCATGTGTTTTACCACCAGCAGCGCAGTAGGCACCGACCACCAGCAGCGTTTATGTAGTCATACCATGTGAGCATAGTGCGAGCGGCGTTTTCGTAGTAAATACTTATCTGGATCGAATCTTGTTTGATTCAGAAACTTTGTATTCTTTCATATTTAATACCTTCATATATAGGCTTCAGTTAGTTATACATCCCTTAGATATTCTATTATCAATTTCTACTCCTCTAGGGGAGGTGTCCTTGTTAGAGAGTATATGTAGGAGATGTGTCATCAGTATAGATGAGTTTGAGTTTATCTTTGACCTGGTCGTTTTGTGGATGTCGGATTTTGACGTTATTTTTGGTATGAAATAGTTATCATCCTACAATATTAGTATTGACTGTTTTGCTAAAACAATACGCTTGTGAGCATTCGTTAGGATTGTATAGATAGTAGCAACCTCATAGGGTAATTAGAATGCAGAGTTATTTCTGGCATACGTCGAGAAGGTGATGATACGGGATCGGGGTGCAGTTTTGAGCAAGACCGGAATTATCTCAGAGTATCAGGATGTCTTTCAAGACATACATACATTTTCTCCAGTGAGAGAGGTTGTTTCCCTGCATCGAGTTGCAGCAGGCACCATACCGATATTTCGAGCACCCTATCATATGATATGGCACTCGCTGAGATGAGGGAGCTACAAACTCATCTAGATGAGTTGTTAACTCTGGGTTTTATTGTCAGGAGTCATTTTTTTCATGGGAGCACCGGTCCTCTTCGTGGAGAAGAATGACGGTAACATGCATTATGTATAGATTATTGTAGGCTGTCTAAAAATAATAGAAGATAGCTGATTCCCCATCAAACACTGATGATGGAAGTTACGATCGGATGACTTCCAGAAGGCTACAATTTGAAGACTTTCACATGTCAAAGAGTTAAAGCGAAGATTACAAAACGATGATCCTTAGCAACACTCTGATAGAAAGAGATTACAAATCGACGACCTCTTCAAACCAAGACGTGGAAGCCCTCTCTGCGTACCATCATCAAGACACAACACCAATTCAATCACCTACCGCGGCAAACACAAATGCAGCTTCTTATGTGAGATGATTGATCTTGATGGCTGCGACAACAACATGACTAATATTATATTAGCAACTATCAGAGGTGCTGATGAGCAGTGTAATGATATTCGACACACTGAAGAGCACATGGTTAAACCATGCAAAGAAATCTTAGTGGAGATCGTGACCTGCAGTTTATAGAGCGTTATTGAGATGCCTCAATTGTTACAAATGGCCTGAATAAGACCTTCTCTACTGGTCATTGGTGTCATCCATATATAAAGACAGAGAAGCTCAAACGCAGCTCCAATCGCTGTCAATCACAGCTCGAACGCGGATTCAGCGGCTCTCAAACGCAGCTCAAGCTCAAACGCAGCTCCAATCGCTGCCAATCACAGCTCGAACGTGGCTTCAGCGGCTCTCAAACGCAGCTCCAATCGCCGCCAATCACAGCTCAAACGCAGCTCATCATCGCTGCCCAACGCAGCTCATCATCGCTGCCCAACGCTGCTCATCATCGTAGCTCAAACGCAGCTCATCATCGCTGCCCAACGCTGCTCATCATCGCAGCTCAAACGCAGCTCATCATCGCTGCCCAACGCAGCTCATCATCGCTGCCCAACGCAGCTCATCATCGCAGATCCAACGCAGCTCTATACTGCTGCCAAACGCCCCTTCAAACATTGAAGAACGCAACTCAATATCGCTGCAGAACGCACCTCCAGATGCTGCGTTCAAACACAGAATTTAGGCTAGAACGCATGTCAAAGTTCTGACCTGTTCAAACATGATCCAGGCAGTTTCGAAAACCGTTCTTCACCCACGATTTTAGGAGTGGCTTACGTGGGTTGTTACACCCGATTAATGGGGTAACTAAACCCCCATTTAGGTGCGGATTATGGGGGTAGTTACACCCCTAATCCCCCTATAAATATCAACAAACTCAATAGAGTCGAGAGATCTCTTTTTGGATTGCGGAGATCAGATTTCCTGGAGAGGATCTTAGAGAGAGAGTTGGAGAATTAATTCTTTACACAGTCTGGGGAATCAACATCCATTGAGAAATCCAGAAGTTAATACTTGGCTTATTAACCGAATCATTTTCGGTTCAAACAACTCTTTTTATCAGAGTTTGTTATTCGTTCTGAATCACGAAACTCATCAAGAGTTGTCAACCAGATAAGATCGTTGTTCCAGTGAGTATAGATATTCGGATCGTCAACGAGAAGCAAACTCGACGCGAACATTCGAGGGAGGCATCTTATTGCCACCGTGAAGAACCCAGTTTTAAACAAAGGAGAGAATCCAGATCATTCTCTTCTCTTTTGTAATCAGGAATTCAAATTGTAATCGAGAGTAGAGAGAGTTGTAATCATTCTTTTTCTAAACAGTTAGAGAGAATAAAGTCAAACGCAATTCTTTTATTCATTTTCTTATTACAAAATTTTCGACAAACAAAAGATGGCGACTCCGCTGGGGACTAGCTTCTCTGACGAAGAAGTTGTAGCGCAATCCGACGTTCACCTCACTGGAACAACCGTCGAAACTCTTGTTGTGGAGTTTGACCAAGCCAAGTACGAGGAGGCCCTCTCCTCTGGATCGCTTAGCCCCAAGGCTAGGCGAGATGCCTGTCAGAACTCTAAAGAGGTTTTAACTGTTGTTGAGACGCCAAAAAAAGCCCTCTCCTTTGGCCAAAGCCTCAAACTTGCTCTGCAAGCTGAAGATTCCGCACCCGTTTTGGCACAGCGTCTACTGGGTTATAAGAGGCCTATGACAGAGAAAGGCCTAATCAACGCCGACAATGCTGCTGCTAAAACTTTGAAACAAGCCAAGAAAAACGCCGCTCGAAGACGGAGGAGATCCATCCGACGAGCATATCTCCGAGATTTGAAACAAGCCAAGAAAAACGCCGCTCGAAGACGGAGGAGATCCATCCGACGAGCATATCTCCGAGAGAATCAATCCGTGGTCCAACGCAATGATTGCATTTCCGAAGCTCTACCGAAGCATTGTGTTCATACTCCAGAACGCACACTTCAAGGTAACGAATCCAATTATGAACCTCGGGTGATTCAACTTAAACGCGACCCTCAGTGGTGCGTTGTCCAATCAAAGCACAGCCCTGCTAAGGGAAAACAGACGCCTCATGAGTGCGTCCAAACAAAACAAGACCTTAAGGGGTCTGTTTCATCAACTGAACGCAGGCCAAAGCCTGGTGTTTATAAATCACAACGCGACCCTCGCACTTCGCTTCCTGAATACGATGTGGTCCGCCAAGTTAAAAAGGATCAAAGTGGACTCAAGATTCATGTCCACCAAGAACCAGTCTCGCCCCCTCAGAAACAGAGGGTCCTATCTCCGATGAAGAGTCAATCTCAAAGCCCCGACTTGCGAGAGTTACTCTCTAGAAGAAAACCAATACAACAGGCGAATCATTCCTGCCATTGTGAGAGGATTATTTCAGCAGTCCTCTCCGAGTGCCAATGTTGCGCACCTGAACCCCGACAATCGGTGTTCGACAGATTGGCGGATGTCGTCAGACCTACCAAGAGACGACGCCATCATAAGAAGAAAGATTCTGAACCCGAGTATCCTCAGGTTACTATCAACATGACCGGCAGAGGGAAGATCTCATATCCTAGTTTCGATGAATCAGAAAGGAGTCATTCCCCAACTGTTCGAGAAATTTGTGACGAGTTCGAAGGGGTGTATCGGCATACTCGATCACGGACCGGAGCTATACGACCGGTTAATTATCAAAGGTTAGCCAAAGGGATTACGACGAGTGATGAACATTCGGCAATAGCTGAATCTCAATCTTCAAGCTCTGTCGGAGCAAAGAAGGTTTCTGTTTATATGACGGGAAACCCCGAGGACATAGCCAAAAGAGTAGACGAACATCATGTCATGCTCCAGGTGCAACAGGAAACACTTCTCCAATTGAAGGATATGTTTGCCCAGGTCCTGGCAGAAAAAGGTCAAAAACCTGAATCTTCCCGGAAGACAACATCAAAGGGAAAGCAAAAAGTACACGAACATTCAGATCGTGAGACTCACAACCTGGGATCCTCTTCTGAAGGTGAGAAGGAGGTGGAAAAAGAGCTATATCCTCAGTCAACCAAAGTAGATGAGCTAGAAGCCCGCCTTAATGCAATGGCCAACAGAAGCGAGCTTCGCGAGGAAGGAGTGATACGACCTTACCCTGCAGAATGGGATACAGCTCCCTATCCGCCAAAGTTTAAGGCCCCGACGCTACAACCTTTTGACGGTACAGGATCACCAAATCAGCATATCTACTACTTCAAGTCTCAGACTGGAGATGTAGTGTCAAACGACGCCATTCTGACCCGGCTATTCATCAGTACTCTCAAAGGCGTCGCATTTGAATGGTTTATGAAACTGCCTGCTGGATCTATTCAGAAATGGGTAGATTTGGAAAGGCTTTTCTTGGCCATATTCTTTGAAGACGACACAGAGGTCTCAGTCCCGACTCTTCTCGCCACTAAGAAGAAAAAGGAGAGTCTATCAAGACCTATGTTGAAAGATTCCATAGTATAGCATTGCGATGCCCCTCAGGTATGACTCAATCAACCTTGGTTGAAACTTGCAGGCACAACTTGCAGATCCAGCTCCTTGCTCAGATAGGGGTAGCAGAATGTCGCTCCTGGAGACAACTGGTGTCGCAAGGAGAGCAAGCTGAAGAGATTGTAGCTCGGATCAAAGCTGAGGAAGAGCCACAACCCAAGCCGCAGCAGCAACGCAATCAGAACAATGCCCAGCGGTCTAAGGGAAAAGAGACTTTAGCAGCTGACTACACGCAAGTACCACCGCCTACTAAGCAAGGCAAAACACCCAATCAGCAAAGAGCACCCAAGCAGTATTCGTTCAAAGAAGAGCATGTGGACACTCTGTTCCAACTACTTCGGAAGAACAATAAATTGCAGCTCCCTGAAATCAGAAAACCAGATGAAGCAGGCAAAGTAGATGATCCCAATTACTGTCGATATCATAGGTTCTTGGGACATCCTACCCGAAAGTGTTATGTCTTCAAAGACATCTTGCAAAATTTGGTGAACGCTAATGTACTCACCCTGAAACCAGAGCAAAAGACTGTAACCACTAACCTGATTGCAGTCCAGTTTGGTGATTTCCCTCCTGTAGCTGCTGCAGATGGTGTCGTTCCCGTCTATAAAGGGGAAATGCACTTGAAGAACACGGACTTATACAACCAGAAGGGCAGGGGGTTGGTACCCCTGACTATTCCAAAGGAGAAATCATGTGGGCCCATCATGACCTAATTGAGGATCAGCAATGGACGAACACCGCATTCAAGAAGAAAAGAGGCAAGGCTAAGTCATCCAACATGATTAGCCCCTCTGTTAATGAGAATAATGACCATCTCAAACCTCTCACCGACTCAGAAGAAGAGAGGATCGTCCTAGCAGCATACCCAGAAGGTAACCCCGGTACTCGGTCGGGGAAAACTTATTTGAGGAATTATGACCAGAACGCTCAAGAAGCTAAAGAATAGCCCCAAGACGCTGGGGGTTCTGTGCCAAAGAAGCCGGTTGATAAAGGGAAGCAAAAAGAGCTCCGGTTCAACAAAAATCTTCACCAAGATCTTGGCGAAACAAATGCCCCTTACCAATTTAATGTGATGGCACAGTTGGCCAACATACCAGCCAGGATCACCCTTTACGAGCTCTTGAAGTTGTCCAAAGCCACCAGAGAAGCTCTGATTGAAGCTTTGAAGAACACTGAGAGCTTCATTACCCAAGTTAATCCAATTCCCGAAGCATCTCAAGATCAATCCTGTCTGCAGTGTTTACAAGCAGTCAGAAGCCTGCCCTGCATATCATTCACTCAGGAAGATATGCAAGTGAAACATAAACATGACAGACCCCTGTATTACACAGGATATATCGGGTCATCAGAAATCAGCCGCGTTCAGGTCGACCCAGGCTCGGCACTTAGCATCATGCCATACAGAGTCATGCAAGTTTTAGGGATTCCCTTACACCGGTTGCATGCTACCCAAACCACCATCTTCGGATTCAATGCTAACAGCACTCGGCCTATGGGAAAGATCAAGCTCAGATGTCAAATCGAAGATCTCAGATCCGAAGTGGCTTGTTACATTATAGATGCGGACACATCCTATAATCTGTTATTAGGACGACCATGGATTCACGCAAATCGTGTTGTCCCATCTACATTGCATCAAGTCATGAAGTATGTCAATGATGAAGACGAAGTTCGAACCCTGATTGCGGAGAAATACCCCTTCAAGGGAGTGGAAAACTTCCACACCGATTCGGTCTTTTACTCAGAGTCGCAAGAGGAAGAAGACGTCGACAGTGGTAATGAAGCGGATGTCGAACCAGACCCGGAAGGGAATTGCCCATGGGAGCTGAACTTTAATGTAATTGGTCCAGTCGAGAACAATAATAATGTACCGAGTGAGGGCGAGTGGTGCATTAATGAAGATTTTATTTTGGCGTACTTGTCGGATGAATCTTTTAAAGTTGGACAAATAGAGAATGGTCATAATACATGTACCAGCTCATGGCATACATTGCGTGCAGAAGCATGCCTCACATTGCCAATTAAGTCATCCTTCACTTCCGATGAAGAAGTAGAAGATGCACAAAAGGCTTTCTTCGAAGTCCCGTCTAAAAAGAAATGGCAAAAGCCAATCCGTCTCAGCAAGGTTAAACCCACACCACTCCGACGGAGAAGCTCATAAGAAGATGATGGAGTTCCTCAATTTCATTACCATGAGCCCAATTCTATACACTTAATGAAACGAATGGGGTATAACTTTAATGAAAAGCAGGGTTTAAACTTTGGGAAAGGAAGGCGAACGCCGATTCGAATGTCTCTCACTCCCGAAGGAAAACCTCCAGACTACTATCAAAAAACCGGAAGAGGCGTAGGATATGTCACGACTCCGTCAGCCTCGGAAAATGAAATCAGTAACCACCCGCGTCACAACCATTCCTCCGAAACATCTCCTTGCGAATCCGACGTCAGTGTTGGGCCTTTCTTTAAAAGCCTAACTGTGAACATGGTTTCGACCAGTCATCCAGATAAAGACACAGGGGGTGATGAAGAGTTAGTCGAATCAACCGATGATCCTTGGATCAAACGTCTTAACATCTTGTGGGATATGCGCTTCGAAATTCAGGTCAACATGGGAGATGAATCTAACCCCAAGCCTATTTTCATAGCCGAGGACTTATCATCATCCGAAAAAGAAGATCTTATATCTCTCATCCGAGAATATATAGATGTCTTTGCTTGGAATTATGAAGACATGTATGGTCTTGACCCAAGAGTGGCCATGCATCGTCTCAACATTGATCTGGATGCAAAACCTGTTAAACAATAGCAACGCCGGTTTCGTCCAGAGATCATGGAATCAATTGAGTCAGAAGTTAAAAAGCTCATAGATTCGGGCTTCGTTAGGGAAGAGCAACACCCCGACTGGGTGGCTAACATCGTCCCAGTGCCCAAGAAGAACGGTAAAGTCCGGATATGCATCGACTTCCGTGACCTTAATGCAGCTTGTCTAAAAGATGAGTTTCCGCTTCCTATCACCGACGTCATGATCGATAACACCTGTGGATATGAAAGGATGTCTTTCATGGACGGGTTTTCCGGGAACAATCAGATCAAGATGTACCCAGAAGATGAAAAGCATACCGCTTTTAGAACACCACTGGGGGTGTATTGCTACACCGTGATGCCATTCGGCCTGAAAAACGCAGGTGCAACTTACCAACGTGCAATGAACACGATCTTTCACGAACACCTACGAAAGAAGATTGAGTGCTACGTTGATGATATAGCAGTAAAGAGCCAACGTAAAGGTGACCACCTTACAGACCTGAGGACGATGTTCGAGATCATGCGAGCACATCAGTTGAAGATGAACCCGACAAGATTTATTGTTACATCTAAGGGGATTTCTCTCGATCCAGAGAAAATTCGCGCTATCCAAGACATGCCACCTCCAAAGAATCTCAAAGAGCTTAGGGGTTTGCAAGGGAGACTGGCCTATATTCGTAGATTTATATCAAATCTCTCAGGGCGTTGCCAACCTTTCTCTAAGCTCATGAAGAAATGAGTATCATTTGTCTGTGATACAGAATGTCAAAAAGCATTCGAGGAGATTAAAGAGTACCTTACTCAACCGCCAGTTCTTGTGGCCCCAAAATCAGGGAAACCATTCCTGTTATATGTGAGAGCCATGGAACATTCTCTTGGAGCTCTGTTGGCTCAGAACAACGATCAGGGTCAAGAGCAAGCCATCTATTACCTAAGCAGGACTATGATGGGAGCCGAGCACCGATACAATCCAGTTGAAAAAGAATGTCTCGCCTTGGTATTCGCAGTTCAAAAGATGCGACATTACCTGGTTGGGCAGACAATTCATGTTATCTCTAAGGTGAATCCGTTGAGAGTTTTGATGACGAAACCATCATCTCTAAATTGCTGGCTCGCAAAGTGGGCCATTCTCTTATCACAATATGATATGCAGTTTATGCCTCAAAAGGCAGTCAAGGGTCAAGCGTTGGCAGACTTCTTAGCTGATCACCCGGTGTCAGGGACATCTAAGTTGTATGAAGAGTTGCCTGATGAAGTCGCTGAAACTTGCGTTACTCAAGAAATCACGCATGTGTGGAAATTATTCTTCGACGGGGCATCTAGAGCAAACCCTCACGGAGCAATCACCGCAGGAGTGGGGGTCGTACTCGTTTCTCCGAACAGTCACGTAATCCTAAGGGGGTTCTCCCTAATCGAACCCTGCACCAACAATGTAGCCGAGTATAATGCTCTACTATTAGGAATGCAATTTGCTGAAGAACTTAATGTTCAGCACCTCGAAGCTTATGGTGACTCTCAGCTCATCGTTAATCAAGTCCGAGGGGAATACGAAGTGCGGCATGAGGATCTTATCCAGTATCATATCACAGTGCTAAAGTAAGCTGAGAAGTTTAAAGGTTTCTTTATCGGATACATTCCACGAGCTCAGAATGCTTACGCAGACGCTTTAGCCTCGCTGACAACTTCATTAGCACTACCTCCAGGGGCTGAAACTACAATCTCGGTTACAGGACGCGAGTTATACTGCTTCAAGATTCCTATGGAGGAAGGCTCCAATGAGACGATGACAGGGGAAGTCTGTACGACCTTGATGGAGTTTGAAGCTAGAGACTGGCGATTCCCGTATATCGACTATGCCATATACGGAATATTGCCTGATGACCCTAAGGAAGCGGCCACTATTAAACGAAAGGCCCTCCAGTTCTATTATGATGCGGTTTCTCGAACCTTATATTGTAAATCACACGACGGAGTTTTACTTCGATGTCTCTCTTGAAAGGAGGCGAAGGAAGCCCTTAAGGAAGCTCACGACAGAATGTGTGGGGCTCATCAGCCCGGAGCTAAATTAGGAGATCGTCTTCGACGAATTGGCTATTATTGGCCAAAGATGTTTTCAGACGCAGTCGACTATGCTAAGCGCTGTCATGCATGCCAAATTCATGGAGATTTTATCCATCAAGCACCAGGTAATTTACATCCTACATCTGCAACTTGGCCATTTGAGATGTGGGGCATGGATATTGTGGGACCAATTTCTCCTCCGACTTCCAAAGGACACCGGTTCATTCTGGCCGTGACCGACTATTTCTCCAAATGGGCAGAAGCAATCCCGTTAAAAGAAGTCAAAACTTCGAATGTGATCAAGTTCATTAAACATCACGTTGTCTATCGCTTTGGAGTCCCGAGACGAATAGTTCACGACAACGGAACACAATTCGTTAGCTTTGGATTTCAGAGATTCTGTGATAAATTTCACATCCAAAGTGTCGCATCTACGACATACTATCCGCCAGCAAATGGTCTTGCAGAAGCTTTCAACAAAACCATAGTAAAGCTTCTCAAAAAGTTTGTTTCCAAAAGCCGACGTGATTGGGACGAAAGACTGGGCGAGTGTTTGTGGGCCTACCGAACAACGGTGAGGACCTCTACCAGAGCTACACTATTCTCCTTAGTATACGGCTGTGAAGCTGTATTACCACTTGAGATTCAGATCCCGTCTCTAAGAGTCGCGGTCACAACTGGTCTGACGGAGGAAGAGAAACATCAACGACGCTTGCAAGAACTCGAAGCTCTAGACGACAAGAGACTTCAAGCTCAACAACAGATTGAACTATATCAAGCTCGTATTTCCAAAGCCTACAACAAAAAGGTTAAGGAACAGATTTTCAAGAAGGACGATCTGGTTTTGGTCAATCGACGACCCATGGTGATGACTCATAAAACTAAAGGGAAGTTTAACCCTAAATGGGAAGGGCCTTTTGTCGTTGAGACAGTCTATTCCAACGGAGCTTACCGTCTCATCAATAAGAAAGGCGACAGACTTATGATGCCAATTAATGGGAAGTTTCTTAAGAAATATTACCCGTAAGCTGCAAGTCTCTTGAGTTTAGCTAGGGGTTGCTTATCAAATGTTCGTTTGAGTAAAGAAGTTCTCCTACTTTGTATGTCGTCAAGTTAACATTACACCTCTGACGATTTAAGTTATTGAGAATCATTATAATAAAAGAATTTTCCAAAGTCTTTCAGATAGCTATCAACAATAATCTGTTTGGTGAAAAAGTCCCAATTTTGGCTGCGTTCAAAACAAGTCTATAGCTGCGTTTCAGGTCCCACGACTACAAGACTTGACTGCGTTCAGTCCTCTTGAACGCAAGTCCTATGGCTGTGTTCAAAACAAGTATATAGCTGCATTTCAAGTCCCACGACTGCAAGACTTGACTGCGTTCAGTCCTCTTGAACGCAAGTCCTATGGCTGCGTTCAAAACAAGTCTACAGCTGCGTTTCAAGTCCCACGACTGCAAGACTTGACTGCGCGTTCGCACCAACGAACGCACAACATGATCATTTCAACTTCCAGAAGATGTCCTCAATGGGCCCGCGTTCAGATCATACAACACAAAGGAATAATTTGCAGAAGTTCCAACATCACAACAAGACTGCAACATCCCAGACAAACATAGAAAAATGCAAGAAAAAAAAAACAGTAATTTCATGTAGATAATAAGTGTTTGAGGAAGTAGCATAGAGTTATTACAAAATCAAAAGTAAGAGTTGCTGGGGTTTAAAGTAAAGAGAAACTCATAAGATGAGCCTCTGTATTCGATATAGATTTTTCGTGCTTCGCCAGCACCTCTTCTCTAATTCTCTTGTGAAGCTCAGCATCAGAAACCGCAGCAGCAGCAGAGGCCTCCTGTTTTAGCACTTCGACAGCCTCCTTCTCAGCCTGAACTTCTGATGCGAGAGTGGCATCCTCAAGGCTGAACTCTTCCTGAGTTATCTCCTCTGCATTCAGTCTGGCCTTGGCTTGGCGACGTTGCTTCTGCAAGTTCCAGATACGAGCCTTCTTCTCTGAAATATCCAGAACTCGGACCCTATCAGCAATCCCCTCCTCCAGCATAGCGTCGCCGATGGCCCATTGGATTTTAGACTCCAAGTCTGTATGCTGCAGCTCCTCTAGATAAGGAGTGGCCCCCGAGTATCGATATATCATCTCGTCAAAGCGCTTAGCGTAGAAGGGGTTGACTTCCGCAAGAGCTTTCAACCCTTCCACAATAGGCGCTCGAAACACAGAGAAAGAGCCCCACCCGTGCATCACAATGCAGAAAGCTTGCCTCACCAGGTTTTCTAAACGTCTGGAAAGAAAAAGAACAGAATGGGGAAACAGACGAACCTTCTCATCACACACCCGCTCGAAGTCCTCGTGCGGGAAGATCACAGAGATGATTGTTCGTATCTAAAACGAACAAATCTTATCAACAAACACAGAAATTTCTCCGTGTGTTCAACATCAAGGGTTTGATTCTTCACAAGAAGTTCTTTCAGTCAAGAAGATGAACAGTTTTTATCAAGAGAAATGCAAACTCTATGCACATTCAAGATTGAAACGACGAATTTTATTCGTCATCATCAACCAGAACTCATCTAGAGAGTTTCAAGAAAACCCATTGATGAAGAATGCCTAAAACGAAGAAGGCAGCGGGACTTACCTCGAGGACCAGGCGTGGGAAGCGTCGACGTCAGCCAGGAAAAGGATCCAAAAACCTTCTTTGACGGCGGGGTAGGATGCACCGTCTTGTCGTCATCGCTCGAGCGAGATCTCTTGGAGGCCATCGCTGGAAGATGAAACAAAACTGCCGAACAGTTTTTGGAATTAACGAGAAGAAGCTCGTTTCTAATTTCAAGAAGGAAGCCTAAGCAATTAAGGCCCTTGACAAGACCAATCAAGGCTATTTATATATATAATTACTGTAGGTAGTATAGAGTCCCAAGACTCCCGCCCAAAGGAGGTCTCTTCGTCATCATTACAGCCGTTTCAGCTTCCTATTAGACGCGGGTCAAAACCCTGCGTCCATAAAGGCAGACCAAAACGCAACGGTTTAGAGATGCGTTCTTTCAAAAATACGCAGCTCAATTCAAGAGCATGAACGCAGGGGGTACCCTTATTCCTAAAATCAGATGTTTGGAAAATATGCTGCTTGAGATGGGTTTCATTTTCCACAGAATTTGAACCCTACCTTCCTCAAAGTTGCTCCGATCGCAACACTTCTGACTTATCGACTCTCGTCAATAGAGCGATAGGTCCTCGAAGTTGCTCCGATCGCAATACTTCTAACTTATCGACTCTCGTCAATAGAGTGATAGGTCCTCAAAGTTGCTCCAAACGCAACACTCCTACCTTATCGACTCTCATCAATAGAGTGATAAGTCCTCAAAGTTGCTCCAAACGCAACACTCCTACCTTATCGAATCTCATCAATAGAGCGATAAGTCCTCAAAGTTGCTCCAAACGCAACACTCCTACCTTATCGACTCTCATTCTACCTTATCGACTCTCGTCAATAGAGCGATAAGTCCTCAAAGTTGCTCCAATCGCAACACTTCTAACTTATCGACTCTCGTCAATAGAGCGATAAGTCCTCAAAGTTGCCCTGAACGCAACACTTCTACCTTATCGACTCTCGTCAATAGAGCGATAAGTCCTCAAAGTTGCTCCAAACGCAACACTTCTAACTTATCGATTCTCGTCAATAGAGCGATAAGTCCTCAAAGTTGCTCCAAACGCAACACTTCTACCTTATCGACTCTCGTCAATAGAGCGATAAGTCCTCAAAGTTGCTCCAATCGCAACACTTCTAACTTATCGACTCTCGTCAATAGAGCGATAGGTCCTCAAAGTTGCTCCAATCGCAACACTTCTAACTTATCGACTCTTGTCAATAGAGTGATAAGTCCTCAAAGTTGCTCCAATGCCTTCCACTCGTCGACTCTTAACAATAGAGCGACGGGACCACAAAGTGTGCCACGGTAATATTACATTCCTGGCACTTACAGGATTCTTCTAGTATTCAAGACAAAAAGCATAATACAAGGGGAATAAATAGTTGTTGTCGCAATATCAAACTGGTATTTCATTGTTCCATGTCAAAACATGATATGAAAAAGAAACAATAAAAAGCCAAACGGCAGCACTACCTTTATTTAAAGGAAAACAAGGTGACCTAAGATAAGTGTTGTTCCTACCAAAAGAATGATACAAAAACAAGCTCATCAATTCATCAGATTAAATGAAGTTAGCTGAGACTTAATGTCAGAAAGTTTTTCTTCATGGTCGGCCCGAACCAGCATCTCGGCCCGTTTCCGAAGCTCGTCCTCACTAGACAGCATGGCAGCTACCTCCTTCTTAGCCTCTTCCAGAGCACCAGCTTTGGCACAATAATTCACCAGGGAAGCAGCACTTTTGACGTTGAGCTCAGTGATAATAGATTCTTCTCGTTTGAATTGAGCCTTCATCCTAGTCAACTCCACTTCAGCGGCAGCGATCTTCTCTCGCAAATTCTCCAGAGAAGTATTCGAAAGTGTCAGCTCAACTTGTTTTTGAGCATGTAGCTGTTGCAGTTGTTCAACCTCAAAGCTATATGACGTCGAGCGGCTTCATACTTATTGAGTTCTTCGGCTCGAATATCCTCAAAAGTAGATGCAATCTGCGCTTGGATATCAGCGCGACCCAAAGCCTCCAAGAATCTGAGTTGTCCCCCTAGACGTGAGATAGCTTCAGAGCAGCGCTGAACAACGTCGACGTCACCTACAAGCTTAAGGTTGTTCAAACTGTTCGTGAGCATGGGCTTGAAGGTATCAAAAGTATCTCGTCCGGCTAGCACAACCTCAATTATTTTCTTGGTAAGCCCTCCCAGGTAGTCAAGGGAAATCTTGACAAAGTCTGGTACATCTACGGGGCTCGAAATAGCAATAGGCGACGGTACAGAAGCTTCTGAAGATGCTAAACCAAGTAAAAGACCAGCAGGTGATTTTGGTGTAGTGGCTTAGGAAGGAGTGCCAATATCCAGCTGAGATGGACTCGATTGCAAAGCCATCAGTTCCCCCATTTGAGATGACCTTGGCACGTCTACAACTTCCGTAGAGGCTAAAGAAATCGTCAATAAAGTCGTCGGTGGGAGAGCCGTCATTGAGGTCTCCAAGTGAGGTGGCTCTAACACTTGAGCCGGCGCTAACATAAGCTGTTGCGTCGAAGGAGGGGTGACAGTACTTGCCTCATGTATCATAGGATCTGCATGAGAAAATCATTTAAATATAGATTAAAGATTAGTCACAAGCCGAAATAAACGACACTTACCAGTGAGAGGCAGAGGAATGTAGGCCGACGCTTTGTCGGAAAAAGATAGTGGTGGAATATCCCAGTCATCGGGATCATCGCTGTCATCACCCAGGTTGTCATTACTTCCTTCATTCCCACGCTGGTCGCCTTCATCATCGGTGGCATCTGCACCTTCGCTGTGATCCATAGGTTCCTCTTCACCTACAGGGGGAAATGCTGGCGCATCTTCGGCGACAGTAGGCTTTGCTATGATTCCAGTAGTAGGACTAGGCTGCGAGTCGCCTACAATTGGTAATAACACAGAAGCGGAAGGAGACTTGTCCGTGGCTAAGCCTTGCTGGGCAGCCTCTAGAGGTTCTGGGACATGGGATATGTCTTCTGCAACATGAGAGGCAGTGGAGGCAGTATCATGAAGCGTGTCTTCAGGGACAAAATCTGCACCCCCTGCAAAAGATTCATCTCCACGCTCTTCTTCATACAATGAATGAGCAGAAGAATCATGACCTCCTAAAACAGGACCAACTGTGGGGAGACCAGGCTAAGGCGAGAGTTCCATAGCAGTCGATTCTTGTTCTTCATCTTCGGTACACCATGCTTTCTGAGCATCCGTCATAAGTTTGGAAGCAGGCGGTTCGAGCGTTAACTTCCGACGAGCTCTTTTGTCATACTTGGCTTCTTCAACCGGCCCCAGCGCCCTCTTTCCAGTGGCACTCTTACTCCGAGTTTGAACTCCTGAAGGTTCTACCTCGCGAGTATCCGGCATCCTGATCTCTTCCTGAATTGGCTCTGGTGATTGTTGCCGTTTGTCCTCTGGAATCGACTTCTCATATGATAAATATTCACTAGCACCACGGGCACGGAACCTTTTGGCACTCTTCTTTGAAGCATACCATTTGCGGATGGCTTTCAAGCAAGAGGTATTCATGCCATGTACAGAAGCTCAAAGAAGTACGAGCATTGGGCGTCTTATGTGGTAGTCGGAATTTTGCTCCGGTACAACCAGCTACTGAGTAGTACCAAGCTCTTGCTCCTTCATACACATTACCTGTGTATGCAAGAGTAGGGTTTGGGTTCCCAACATAGAGCTGATCATAGCCAAATTGCCGAGAAAAACGATAAGGCTGATATGGTTTAATAAAGCATTTTCTCCCTTGTCAAAAAATTAGATAGCCCGGACGAATGTTTATGAGCCACCAAAAGGCACCCCTGCTAAGCATGGTGAAAGAATTCGGTCCCGGAGTGTCTTGATGAAGTTCTCCATACGCGCCGCCCTCGAAAGCGGGAAACTTGCAAGCAATCTCGTAATTATAATCCCGTCTCAATATTTCACGAAATTTAACTTGATAACAACCGGCCCATTCAGAGGTTTCTAATTGCTGAACAAGAGGAGTTGAAGTGCCACTTGATTCAGGAGTCGTAATTGCTGAACAAGAGGAGTTGAAGTGCCACTTGATTCAGGAGTCGTCATTATCGGAGGACAATGCAAAACAAACCAAGATACCAAATAAATGCAAAACAAACCAAGATACCAAATAAATGTATGGCATCGGTACTCGAGGGGTTGGGGTCTGAATGATAGTCGTCCCGTCGGAATCCACTTTCTTGACAGCAATAATTCGGAAGACAGATCCCGCAAACCACTTTGTAAGCAGCACACCATGGCTGAAAGAAGATTCAAGGGTCGTCCATAAGCCAATAGAACGGCGGGATACAAAACTTCTACTGTAATAGCATCCACTGGCCTTGTGGGGATCACACAACGCTTCAACCAAAGAGTTAGAAAACCAGCAAACAAAGCCATGTCGGAGATTGGGACTTCTGCCTGATAGTGGAAGCTTTCAAACGTGGTAAACGCCGGGAAGACATCCTCCTCTACCTCGCAAGTATAATGAGAAGTTGCGTCATTGATACGTTTCGTGATCTCTTCAAGGGTACTGACCGCTAAGCGAGTCACCTCAGCTTCTTTGTCCCACAGATTGTGGAAAAGATATTCCGCCCATTGTCCTTGTTTCACGCCGCTTGCTCTTTTCCCAGTAATTTGCACACATATCTGGAAATGACACATCAATTCCCAGTAAGTGTCGTAGATTTCGGGAGCACCATTTTTCAGGATCTCTAATTCCCCGCTTCCGGGAACAAACTCCTCATAAGGCAATTCTCCAAAAGACAATCCAGAAATCTCAAACATTTTGTGGAGAGCGAAGCCCAGTTCACCAACTGGAGTAAAAAAGGTGCCGGTGTGAGGGTTGTAGAATTCCAGCATAGCGAAGAGTCCGCTGTAATTCGGAGGAATACCGTATCGAGTGGCTGTTATAGGAACTCTCAAATCCGAAATTCTCAAAGGTTCTTCTAGTTCCTCCAAGACGAAATTTATCATCCGGGCCCACCAGTCCGCATCACTGGAGTGAACCCAAGTAGGGGCCCTGAAATCCCGAGCAGGGAACTCTCCTTTGACAGAAATAAATGTCCTAATGAACACCTCCGCCAACTTACCAGGCTCTCCGACAGGGTGCTCTTTTTGGAATAAACCTGGCTTCAAAGCCATAAAATTATTGAAGCCAGCGGGATGAGTACCCCGATGAGTGATGTGCCCCGTAGCAACACCGCCTTGGTCCTGAACAAGTTCCCAATTCATCGATCGCGGGATAGAAGCGCACTGATAATAAGAGATCGGCCACATCCGCTCCAAATTAGGAAGGAAAAGACGACGGTTGTTGACAACCTTTAACCATTTGTAATTCCCCTCGGACATCCGCTTGGGGTCCATTTTTACAGAATCCCCGAATAGGAAGGATGGCTTCTTTAAAATCTCGCGCCCCGTAGTTTCAAATTTGGCGTCCGTAATCAAGGATCTAAGAGTCTCGGGGAAGGCTTGGGTGATGAGCTTCGACCGTTCTTTGTGGGTGTTCTGAAACACTGGATATTCAAAAGCGAAACTGAAGACAGTATTCTTCTCTGCACCTCCCGCATGACCGAAGTAGTGGTTGAAGGAAAGAGGCTCTTTGGAGTAGCATACTGCAAATAGAAAAGTTAGTCAGAAAAATCCAACTCAAGAATATAAAGCTCAGACTTGCGTTCAGGTCATTAAATGAAGGGTCTCAACCCGTATCTAAATTTTCGAACGCAAGCTTTAGACCTGCGTTCGGATTATTGAACGCAAGGTCTCTAAAATTTTGAACGCAAGGTTTGGACCTGCGTTCGGAGACCCGAACGCAGGGTCTCTACCTACATCCAAGATTTTAAACGCAGGATCTAAATCTGCGTTGAAATTTTATGAACGATGGAGCTCCCCATTCGTTTTCTTGAACACTGAGGATTATTTCGCTGGTTTAAGAGTGGAATACAGGTCATCAATCAAGGGTTAGGGAGATCCCGTTAGTTGAAGAAACCAGCGACGAAGGCACGGGGATTTGATCGTCCCCAGAGGTTCTAGCTGAAGAAGCACCCTGAGCTTCGGCGATCTTCGATTTGGACGCCATTTTCTTCTTAGGTCCCATGGCAACTGTGGCGAAGAAGACGAAGATGGGCGAAGTATTTAGGAACGGATCTTTTCCTCCGTTGAAGCGCTAGAGAAGATGAATAGGAACCTTGTTAAGAAATCGAGTAAAAAAAGGGAAAAAGTCGAATGACCTTTTGATTTGACCTCAGTGGCCCATTTATAAACAGCTGTAGCTGTCAAATCGAAGCGGGATTTTAGGCAAATCTCACCCGAAACGTGATTCTCGCGTTTTCAAAAAAGAGGGTTTTTGATTTTTGAACGCACCCTTAAACAGCAGAACGCATAATTTAGACATGCGTTCACATAATTAACCCTTTTAAAGGGGTTAATATTCCAAGCAATAACCCCAGATAAGATGATCAAGAGAGAAGATAAAGTGAATCCCTCTGAAGCCAGTCTCCTGACTAAGCTGGGGATAAAGTCCTTCTTATACAGGATCGTGGCTCTCTCCGTCTATGTCAATATGTCTGTCTTAAGTCCAGAAATGTCCAACTCCCCTGAAGATGACGAAATTAGTCAAACAAGCTAAAGCCCAAGTCATTACGGATGAACCAAAAGAGAATGAAGAAGTCAACGAAGATGCTCCACTCCATCTGCGATAAGATACATTTGATCAACAAAATTTTTGGGTTCCAAAGTGTTTCGAAAATTCGTCCCAGTCAACCGCGAACTTTCAAAAACTTTGGAGGGGGTTCTGTAGGCTGTCTAAAAATAATAGAAGATAGCTGATTCCACATCAAACACTGATGATGGAAGTTATGATCGGACGACTTCCAGAAGGCTACAATTTGAAGACTTTCACATGTCAAAGAGTTAAAGCGAAGATTACAAAACGACGATCCTTAGCAACACTCTGATAGAAAAAGATTACAAATCGACGACCTCTTCAAACCAAGACGTGGAAGCCCTCTCTGCGTACCATCATCAAGACACAACACCAATTCAATCACCTACCGTGGCAAACACAAATGCAGCTTCTTATGTGAGATGATTGATCTTGATGGCTGCGATAACAACATGACTAATATTATATTAGCAACTATCAGAGGTGCTGATGAGTAGTGTAATGATATTCGACACACTGAAGAGCACATGGTTAAACCATGCAAAGAAATCTTTGTGGAGATCCGTTATTGAGATGCCTCAATTGTCACAAATGGCCTGAATAAGACCTTCTTTACTGGTCATTAGTGTCATCCATATATAAAGACAGAGAAGCTCAAACGCAGCTCCAATCGCTGTCAATCACAGCTCGAACGCGGATTCAGCGGCTCTCAAACGCAGCTCTTATATAAAGACAGAGAAGCTCAAACGCAGCTCCAATCGCTGCCAATCACAGCTCGAACGCGGCTTCAGCGGCTCTCAAACGCAGCTCCAATCGCCGCCAATCACAGCTCAAACACAGCTCATCATCGCTGTCCAACGCAGCTCATCATCGCTACCTAACGCTGCTCATCATCGCAGCTCAAACGCAGCTCATCATCACTGCCCAACGCTGCTCATCATCGTAGCTCAAACGTAGCTCATCATTGCTACCCAACGCAGCTCATCATTGCTGCCCAACGCAGCTCATCATCGCTGCCCAACGCAGCTCATCATCGCAGATCCAACGCAGCTCTATACTGCTGCCAAACGCCCCTTCAAACATTGAAGAACACAGCTCAATATCGCTGCAGAACGCACCTCCAGATGCTGCGTTCAAACAAAATTCTGACCTGTTCAAACACGATCCAGGCAGTTTCGAAAACTGCTCTTCACCCACGATTTGAGGAGTGGCTTACGTGGGTAGTTACACCCGATTAATGGGGTAACTAAACCCCCATTTAGGTGTGGATTATGGGGGCAGTTACACCCCTAATCCCCCTATAAATATCAACAAACTCAACAGAGTCAAGAGATCTCTTTTTGGATTGCAGAGATCAGATTTCCTGGAGAGGATCTTAGAGAGAGAGAGTTGGAGAATTAATTCTTTACACAGTCTGGGGAATCAACATCCATTGAGAAATCCAGAAGTTAATACTTGGCTTATTAACCGAATCATTTTCGGTTCAAACAACTCTTTTTATCAGAGTTTGTTATTCGTTCCTGGAGAGGATCTTAGAGAGAGAGAGTTGGAGAATTAATTCTTTACACAGTCTGGGGAATCAACATCCATTGAGAAATCCAGAAGTTAATACTTGGCTTATTAACCGAATCATTTTCGGTTCAAACAACTCTTTTTATCAGAGTTTGTTATTCGTTCTGAATCACGAAACTCGTCAAGAGTTATCAACCAGACAAGATCGTTATTCCAGTGAGCATAGATATTCGGATCGTCAACGAGAAGCAAACTCGACGCGAGCACTCGAGGGAGGCATCTCATCGCCACCGTGAAGAACCTAGTTTTAAACAAAGGAGAGAATCCAGATCATTCTCTTCTCTTTTGTAATCAGGAATTCAAATTGTAATCGAGAGTAGAGAGAGTTGTAATCATTCTTTTTCTAAACAGTTAGAGAGAATAAAGTCAAACGCAATTCTTTTATTCATTTTCTTATTACAAAATTTCCGACAAACAATTATCATGAATTGAGCAAGTCACTATTCGGATTAGGTATCCACTATCGAGGATTTAGGACTTGCTCAACTAGCTACGGGGAGCGCAACATTTCTCAAAAATTGATCTTCGTTCTAGTTATTTTAAGTTGTGAGTGCGGTAAATGGATATTTCTAAAACCGTATTTTTTGACTCGATATGGGTCTTTTGAGTTCTTGTCATGCCATTTGGGCTGACTAATGCACCCGTGGTATTCATGGATTTGATGAACTGGGTTTTCCATCCATGTTAAAATCAGTTCGTAGTCGTTTTATTGACGACATCCTTATCTTTTTGAGAACGGAGGTAGAACACGAGCAGCATCCGCTATTGGCATTACGGGCATAACAGACAGTCGAGATTAGAGGCATTATAGATTGCTTATTCATTGGGGTAGAATTACAAGAAAGTTTATTACTTAGATAGGAGCTTGTGAGGCAGACTACAGGGAAGGTAGCAGAGATTCGGGAAAACATTCTTGTAGCACATAGTCGTTGGAAGAGTTACACAGACCAGAGACAATGACCGTTAGAGTTCTGGATTAGGAACTATGTCTTATTGAAAATACCGCAAATGAGTTTAGTGACTCGGTAGATGAGGAAAGTTTACCCTAAGGTATATTGGTCTGTTCATAAGAGTTGAACATTTTGGAGCCATTTCGTATCGGATATATCTTTTAGCATCGATGTCGAGTATACACGATATTTTCCATGTTTTGATGATTAAAAAGCATTTGCACGATAAGGAGCAGCAGAGGGTGATTGATGCACCAAAAATTTGAGTTTTAGATAGGTTTAACTACCATAGAGATCACGAGTTGTATTCTTACTAGAGAGGATGAGAAGCTTAGAAAGAAAGTAATACCTTAAGTTAAAGTTCAATAGAGATGGAAAAGAGCCGAGGAGGCTTCTGGGAGCACGAGGAGGATACGAGTCGTGACTACCCGCACCTATTCGAGTGCGTAAAATGATTTGGTTATAGCTTATTGATGTTTATGATTTTTAATTTTCTATATGGTCATA
>NC_033795.1:17526087-17526404 GCF_001876935.1 Asparagus officinalis | reverse complement strand
ATGATGGAAGTTACAATCTGACGACTTCCAGAAGGCTATCTTTAGCAACACTCTGACAGAAAGAGATTACAAATCGACGATCTCTTCAAACCAAGACGTGGAAGTCCTCCCTGCGTACCATCATCAAGACACAACACCAATTCAATCACCTACCGCGGCAAACACAAATGCAGCTTCTTATGTGAGATGATTGATCTTGATGGCTGCGATAACAACATGACTAATATTATATTAGCAACTATCAGAGGTGCTGATGAGTAGTGTAATGATATTCGACACACTGAAGAGCACATGGTTAAACCATGCAAAGAAATCTT
>NC_033795.1:17525424-17525800 GCF_001876935.1 Asparagus officinalis | reverse complement strand
GCTGCCAAACGCAGCTCATCATCGCTACCCAACGCAGCTCATCATTGCTGCCCAACGCAGCTCATCATCGCTGCCCAACGCAGCTCATCATCGCAGATCCAACGCAGCTCTATACTGCTGCCAAACGCCCCTTCAAACATTGAAGGCTCATCATTGCTGCCCAACGCAGCTCATCATCGCTGCCCAACGCAGCTCATCATCGCAGATCCAACGCAGCTCTATACTGCTGCCAAACGCCCCTTCAAACATTGAAGAACACAGCTCAATATCGCTGCAGAACGCACCTCCAGATGCTGCGTTCAAACATAGAATTTAGGCCAGTACGTATGTCAAAGTTCTGACCTGTTCAAACACGATCCAGGTAGTTTCGAAAACC
>NC_033795.1:17486698-17525383 GCF_001876935.1 Asparagus officinalis | reverse complement strand
CCATTTAGGTGTGGATTATGGGGGCAGTTACACCCCTAATCCCCCTATAAATATCAACAAACTCAACAGAGTCAAGAGATCTCTTTTTGGATTGCAGAGATCAGATTTCCTGGAGAGGATCTTAGAGAGAGAGAGTTGGAGAATTAATTCTTTACACAGTCTGGGGAATCAACATCCATTGAGAAATCCAGAAGTTAATACTTGGCTTATTAACCGAATCATTTTCGGTTCAGATCGAGGGACGAGATATCATTGGAGATCGGATTTTCTGGAGAGGATCTTAGAGAGAGAGTTGGAGAATTAATTCTTTACACAGTCTGGGGAATCAACATCCATTGAGAAATCCAGAAGTTAATACTTGGCTTATTAACCGAATCATTTTCGGTTCAAACAACTCTTTTTATCAGAGTTTGTTATTCGTTCTGAATCACGAAACTCATCAAGAGTTGTCAACCAGACAAGATCGTTGTTCCAGTGAGTATAGATATTCGGATCGTCAACGAGAAGCAAACTCGACGCGAACATTCGAGGGAGGCATCTCATCGCCACCGTGAAGAACCTAGTTTTAAACAAAGGAGAGAATCCAGATCATTCTCTTCTCTTTTGTAATCAGGAATTCAAATTGTAATCGAGAGTAGAGAGAGTTGTAATCATTCTTTTTCTAAACAGTTAGAGAGAATAAAGTCAAACGCAATTCTTTTATTCATTTTCTTATTACAAAATTTCCGACAAACAATTATCATGAATTGAGCAAGTCACTATTCGGATTAGGTATCCACTATCGAGGATTTAGGACTTGCTCAACTAGCTACGGGGAGCGCAACATTTCTCAAAAATTGATCTTCGTTCTAGTTATTTTAAGTTGTGAGTGCGGTAAATGGATATTTCTAAAACCGTATTTTTTGACTCGATATGGGTCTTTTGAGTTCTTGTCATGCCATTTGGGCTGACTAATGCACCCGTGGTATTCATGGATTTGATGAACTGGGTTTTCCATCCATGTTAAAATCAGTTCGTAGTCGTTTTATTGACGACATCCTTATCTTTTTGAGAACGGAGGTAGAACACGAGCAGCATCCGCTATTGGCATTACGGGCATAACAGACAGTCGAGATTAGAGGCATTATAGATTGCTTATTCATTGGGGTAGAATTACAAGAAAGTTTATTACTTAGATAGGAGCTTGTGAGGCAGACTACAGGGAAGGTAGCAGAGATTCGGGAAAACATTCTTGTAGCACATAGTCGTTGGAAGAGTTACACAGACCAGAGACAATGACCGTTAGAGTTCTGGATTAGGAACTATGTCTTATTGAAAATACCGCAAATGAGTTTAGTGACTCGGTAGATGAGGAAAGTTTACCCTAAGGTATATTGGTCTGTTCATAAGAGTTGAACATTTTGGAGCCATTTCGTATCGGATATATCTTTTAGCATCGATGTCGAGTATACACGATATTTTCCATGTTTTGATGATTAAAAAGCATTTGCACGATAAGGAGCAGCAGAGGGTGATTGATGCACCAAAAATTTGAGTTTTAGATAGGTTTAACTACCATAGAGATCACGAGTTGTATTCTTACTAGAGAGGATGAGAAGCTTAGAAAGAAAGTAATACCTTAAGTTAAAGTTCAATAGAGATGGAAAAGAGCCGAGGAGGCTTCTGGGAGCACGAGGAGGATACGAGTCGTGACTACCCGCACCTATTCGAGTGCGTAAAATGATTTGGTTATAGCCTATTGATGTTTATGATTTTTAATTTTTCTATATGGTCATATTAATACTTAACGTTAGATTGGGGGTATTAACACTTAGCTCCTAATCATTCGGAACACATGGTATATATATAGGGGGTTCCTTGTTTGGATTTTTTGCCTGATATACTAGTTCCATTTAGTTAGGGGTTAAGTGAGAGTATTTTTATTATAGATTGTTAAACATAGATATTACTAGTGATTCATATCTAGGGATTAATGATATGAGATGTGTACGAGAGGGTTTCCTTGTCTGGATTATCCCCTAGTGATTCATATCTAGGGATTAATGATATGAGATGTGTACGAGAGGGTTTCCTTGTCTGGATTATCCCCTCTTAGTGCTTTTCTTGGGATTAATGATATGAGATGTGTACGAGAGGGTTTCCTTGTCTGGATTATCCCCTCTTAGTGCTTTTCTTATATTATTAATTCGTAAGATACGATTGCGGAATTTCAGGGAAGAAATACTTTTAAGGGGGGAAGAATGTAAAACCTCGTAAATTTGAATATTTTGTGATAAATAATGATAAATATGTTATATGGTGAAAAAAATATATTTTGATGTTTGAGTATGATAAGAATTGATTTGAGATTAATTCAATGTATATTTGTAAAAATATGAGTGTAAATACACAAAACATGCACAAAGGCCAAAAGAGTAAAAATCTGGGAATAATGACCAGTTAAGAGTTTCTATATTATATACATCGATGTAGTCAGAATCTGGAAACATGTAAAAGACCAAAATTGTAGGTCTCTTCAATAGCTTTCCAATAAATCTTAGATCACCTCATTCTGAAATTGGATGAGAAATTTATAGCCTTTTTACTAAACTTTAGTCTGAGCACGGCCCAGAAACCTACACAGTCGACCATGGCGATCGACCGCTGGGCGAATCTATTTCTGCCAGGTTTGTTTTGGGTTAGTTTTATTTATACCAAACTCAGTTGTTACTCTATGTATATATACTCGTTTTAAAGCTCTTTTAATCCTCTTTCACAGGAGATTAACACCAGCAACCTTCCTCCTCAAACCCTAACCCTAATTGTGAGTTTTGGGAGAGATCTCGGGGTCCTCCTCAAACCCTAACCCTAATTGTGAGTTTTGGGAGAGATCTCGGGGTGTTTGTCGAAGGAAAGGTGAGGAATTGTGATGTTTACCCTAATTGTGAGTTTTGGGAGAGATCTCGGGGTGTTTGTCGAAGGAAAGGTGAGGAATTGTGATGTTTAGCGTCGAGAGATCATTTGCTATTCATTTCAGAGGCTCGTTCATGTGCAAAGGCAAGATCACTTGCATCCAAACCCATCCCCATATAGTTAAATAACTAGCTTAGAAGTTTAATTTGTGTTTACATGCTTAGATTTTAATCTATTGTGAAAAAGATTAGATTTTTTGTTAGATTTGAAACAAATGTTAGATCTACATGTTTTCTTGCTGTTTATAATAGAAACGTGATCATGATTATTAGGGTTGTTCTTAATTTCATTTTTATCTTGTTAATCATGTTCTAATCATGTTCAAACCCTAATTTGATATTTAATTGAGTTTACGTGTGGATTAAAGATGAGAAAACCCTAGGTTTGTAATACCTAAGTGGTAAAAAATATAATTTAATGAATGTATATCTTTCTGAGATGTTTGACAATCATGCTTATGTTTAATATGTTAAAAGTTCATACTTTAAATTGAAGAATTTGGTTAATTAGGTTGAAAAACCCTAATTAGATTAACATAAGAGTTTGATTTATATTCGAGATAATTTCAGTAAGTGATTATCAAAGTTTAAGTATTGGTATATGTTTTATATATATTTCAGTATGTTTTAAACATGTTTGAATCACAAAGTCGGCATGAACTCAACACCGTGCAGAAACCTGCACATTCTAAAATTTTCGGGCACGGTCGACCACGATGTGAGCGACGGTCGACCGCATGTAGGACAGAGGCTTGGGTAGGCCCTGGAACCTGTCGCGGTCGACCCGCCACTCAGTCTTTAGCCTGTGCGTGTTTGTTTGGCTTTGTTTTGGTTTTCGAGAGAGTTGGTCGACCGCCGTTCTTGTGTGGTCGACCGCCACTCAGTCTTTAGCCTGTGCGTGTTTGTTTGGCTTTGTTTTGGTTTTCGAGAGAGTTTCTCGATCTTCTATTGTTATAATACAATGCTTAAGTGTTGTTTAACATCTAAGATTTATGTACATGAGTTGACTACGGATATGAATCTTAGATTTATTCACTAGGGTATGAGAGTGAATAATATATATGCTTTTACTTGTATATGTTCATTGCATGACATTAATCGTATGCAGTCCATGCGTTGGACATTTATCTATTGCGGCCCATGTGTTGGACATTTACTCATTTCAGTCCATGTGTTGGACTTAATCATATAGTCCATGTGTTGGACATTTACCTATTTCAGTCCATGTGTTGGACTTTAATCATATAGTCCATGTGTTGGATATTTACCAATTATAGTCCATGTGTTGGGTTTTTACCTGTTACAGTTCATGTGTTGGGCTTTTACCTGTTACAGTCTATGTATTAGGCATTTATCATATGCAGTCCATGTGTTGGACATTTATCTGAGTTGTTTTTATTTAACATATAGTAGTTGAAGTTCTTGTGTTGGACTATAAATCATTAAAGTCTTCGTGTTGGACTTTAAGCTTTTGCAGTCCATGTATTGAACATAAACCTATTGCCGAATAACGTTTGAGTAAGAGTATTACAAGAGTATCGCTAAGAGATGTACACATATATGCATTATCAGTTGTACTTACTCCCATGTTAGATTACCCATGAGTAAGGCACATTCTTTGATTTGTGGCATACAGGATATTGCCTATGGTGATTTTTGAGTTGGATGATATTCTCTTATTATTGCGCCAACTACTTGAGAAGTAGTTCGAGATTTTGACATTGGTTCTATATGGTTGAGGCTTGGAGTATTTTTTAGTGTTTTTTTATTCATAGAGTTGAAATTCGTATTTAGGGATCTACAATTGATATATATATATATATATATATATATATATGAGGGTTTCCTTGTTTGGATTATTTCGCTCGACGTACTACGTCTCGCCTTGAAGGTGTCTAAATATTAACTCTATTAGATATGGGAAAAATAATATAGGTAGACTATGCTTAATAGAAAGAGCCTCCACTACAAGATATAAATACATGCAAAAACAATAAAAACTAAGATATATATTAATTACTTGAGAAAGAAATTACCCTCAAGATATCAATACAATCTTGATCAAATGTGTCATCATACACACGAGAAGTTCCCTCCTTGCTTGATCAAATGTGTTGGACCTTAATCATATAGTCCACGTGTTAGACATTTACCCATTACAGTCCATGTGCTGGGCTTTTACCTGTTACAGCCCATGTGTTGGGCTTTTACCTGTTACAGTCCATGTGTTGGGCATTTATCATATGGAGTCCATATATTGGACATTTATCTGAGTTGTTTTTATTTAACATATAGTAGTTGAAGTCCTTGTGTTGGACTATAAACCATTGAAGTCTTCGTGTTGGACTTTAAGCTTTTGCAGTCCATGTATTAAACATAAACCTATTGCCGCAGAACGTTTGAGTAAGAGTATTACAAGAGTATCGCTATTGCACAAGGAGATGTACACATATATGTATTATCAGTTGTAGTTACTCCCATGTTAGATTACCCATGAGTAGGGTACATTCTTTGATTTGTGGCATACATGATATTGCCTATGGTGATTTTTGAGTTGGATGATATTCTCTTACTATTGCGCCAACTACTTGAGAAGTAGTTTGAGATTTTGACATTGGTTCTATATGGTTGAGACTTGGAGTATTTTTTTAGTGTTGTTTTTATACATAGAGTTGGAATTGGTATAAAGCGATCTACAATTTGAGACATATATTATATATATGAGGGTTTCATTGTTTGGATTATTTCGCAAGACATACTACGTCTCGTCTTGTAGGTGTCTAAATATTAACTCTATTAGATACGGGGAAAATAATATAGATAGACTATGCTTAATAGATAGAACCTCTACTTCATCTAGTAGCCCTTCCCCTAGGGGCGGATGGAGATGATCTTGTTGTAGCGCTCTGACGCTTTTGTTATTGTTCTTTTTATTTAAATTGTTCTTTCAGGCGGATCAGAGTTTCGAAGAGCCATGGGATGACGGAGTTCTAACATAGTTGCTGTCGCACAGTCTTAGTACCTGAGTGTCCTAGTGAGGTTTTATTTTGTAGAGGCTGAGTGCCCTAGTGAGGTTTCATTTGACTCATTGTATTGAGATGTATTTAAGACTCAAAGATATTTTTATTCTATTTTAGTTGGGCTCATTTATTGATATATTTCTGCTGTGCATATCTAATTTTATACTACTTCTATTATTTGCTTGTTTTGTATCATCACATATTTGTTGATTCCACTAGAGAGATAGTGACTGTGATGGTGAAACATGTCATAACATAGTGTTTGGTGCTTGGCAGGTTTGACAATCCGGATTTCTCCTTGGACTGCAACCTTGTGTGAACCCTGGGGCACCACACCGTTATTATGTCCTTTGAGACAAAATTTACTTTAACCGTAGTTTGTACACCACATTGCAAAGGCTAATTGGATGAAATTGTGTTAATTGATCTGGGCTGTTATATTTTGGAATGAGAACAATATGAGTATAGTTAATTGATCTATCAAAATGTCTATCATTAAGGAAACTCAAAACAAGCTTAGTCACATCCAACCCAACAATGTGCCAGAATTTTTGATAAAAAATAGCAGGCATACCATCAGGTCTGGGAGACCTCGTTAAAATCATATCTTTGACAGCACACTAGACTTCCTCCTCCCTAAAGTCACGAATAAGAGAAAAGTTCATCTCGTTTATTACTTTCCTTTCAATGACATCTAGCATCCTTTGTAAGTTGCTCTCGGTAGGTTTACTCGATGTAAGAGCAAGTGCATCAAGCTCCCAGTTGGGAGTCCTAGTCAGCAAGCTCTCAAAAGCTCTCAAGCATTTTAGAATAAAAAATTAAAAAATTAAGCCTTGAGAGGCACTCCTTCTTTTATGGAGCTCCAACAAGCTCCTAGTTAGGAGCTCCAACAATGAGAGGCACTCCTTCTTTTATGGAGCTCCAACAAGCTCCTAGTTAGGAGCTCCAACAATATCAAAAAACCACTCTACTATTTTAATATTTTACCCATTACTTTTAATTATATTTAAACCTCTTGTATTTTATTTCTAACCATTGGATACGGCCTTCGAGGGAGCGCACACAGTCTTCGAGGTAACCCGTAGCTTTCGAGGGAATGCACACGGTCTTCGAGGTAACCCGCGGTCTTCGAGGTTGGGCATGAAGTTCGAGGTATCGTAACCTCTGACCGTCAACCGACTGATTCCTATAAAATTCGATGGCTTCTCTCCTCAACCCATCATCTCCCAGAATAAAATGTCTAGCTCATCTAGCTCTAGCGATGATGAAATGATGAAGACGTTATTTCTTATAGGAGCTGTTGTCGTTGAGGAAGAAGAACAAGAGAAATGTTCAATTTTAGTTCAACATAAACGACGTATCGTGCTTCATCGAAACCGACCGGAAGGCCACAATCGGTTGTTCCAAGATTATTTTGCTGACGCACCAACCTATCCTCTTTATTATTTTCGTCAAAGATTCAGAATTACGTGTTCGTTATTCCTTCGAATCCACGACGTAGTCGTCGAACATGACAAGTACTTCGTCCAAAAGAGGAATGGTGCTGGACAGTTAGGACTATCTAGTCTGCAAAAGATTACTGTAGCTATGCGGATGCTCGCATATGGAGCATCCGCTGACTCCGTTGATGACTACGTTCAGATCGATAAAAGTACGTCGCTTGAGAGCGTGAAGAGGTTCGTTCGATTGATTATCAACATCTTTGGAGAGGAATACCTTCGTTCACCGACTAATGAAGACGTTGCACGCCTGCTCGAGGAACGTTCACAACGAGGTTTTCCTGGTATGCTTGGGAGCATTGACTGCATGCACTGGACATGGAAGAACTATCCAACTGCCTGGCAATGTATGTATACTGGACATTTTCATGAACCTACAATTATTTTGGAGGCCGTAGCTAGTAAAGATCTTTGGATATGGCATGCCTTCTTTAGACTGCCGGGGTCTCACAATGATCTTAATGTTCTACATCGTTCATCGGTTTTCGCACAACTTGCGGAGGGAAGAGCTTCACCATGTAACTATATTGTCAATGGCTACGAGTATAATATTGGATACTATCTTGCCGATGAGATTTACCCAGAGTGGTCCACATTAGTGAAGACTATTCCAGCACCTCGAGGAAACAAGCATAAGTATTTTGCTCAACAACAAGAAAGCGCAAGAAAAGATGTTGAGCGAGCTTTTGGCGTGTTGCAAGCTCGATTTGCGATTGTTCGTGGACCAGGACGTTTTTGGCAACCTTGTGTGCTAAAAGATATCATGACAACTTGTATCATAATGCATAACACGATCATTAAAGATGAACGTGATTGTCAATTGGATAACAACTTCGACTTTACTGATTCGGTACCAGTCGTTGAACCTTCTCATGTGCAAACGGTGCCTCTAACGGAGTTCATCCAAAATATTCATCGGATCAAGAACACGCAAACACACAAATCACTAAAAAATGATTTGATCGAGCATCTGTGACAGCTCAAGGGATCCATCACCGAGGATTAAGTTTCTTTATGTCTAATATAATTTCAGAAAATGAGTTCAAGTTGTTGTACTATGTAACAACCGTAATTTTTGATACGTGTTTAAATTATTTTTCTAGTATTTAAAATGTTATATTATATTTTATTAATATTTTTCCAAATTTCTGGAATTTTCTGAGTTTTCAAAATAAATAAATAATAAAATATATAGTCTTGTATTTTTAATTCTGCTAAATATTAATTTACGGTTTAGTGATTTTTATATATAATCATTTGGTGACTAATATTATTAATGACCTTGTTAATATTGATGTAAACTTGAGTATAGTACATTAGTATATAAATATTAATAAAAAGATTTTTGGTTGATTATTAATTATTAAAATAATTCAGAATATTAGTTGAGATTTTCGAATTTTTCCCTCTCTTATTTTCTCATTTGAATTTGAATTCCTTCCAAATTTTTACTCAATCAATTCTCTAATCATCATTTAACTATTTCCTATTTTCTCTCACGTGATTCTCTCTCTCATTCTTAATTTCATGCGTCCTCTCCCTCAATCATTCACTCAACAGCTGGCTTTCCTTCTTATTTTATTCCTTTTATCTCTTTCAAATAACAAGTACAGCACTCATACCTCTCTCACCATCAGCTCACCCCCCAAAAGACCGTACCCACCTCTCTCTCTCTTCTTCTTCTTCTTCCTCCCAGCACCGAACCCAAACCCCCTCTTCAGCCGCTCCGACCTCGGCCTCACCCCTCAAATCGAAACCGCCGCCCAGGCCGCCGCTCCGACGACCGCCGTGCCCACCGCCTCATCACCGACCTGCCGATCACTCCTCCCCCGTTCGAGCTCCCCAGCCACAGCGCCCCAACCTCGCCGCACACCAGAAGCTCCCAAGCTCGCCTCCTCTCGCTGCTGCGCGCAACCCTCCCGTAACCAGCCCCACCTCGACACCCCCTGGCCGCCCGCTCTCGCGCTGCCACCAGCGCCTCCCAGCCCAGCCACCACCCCACGCCGTCGCCTGAGCCAGCCTCACCCGCCTCCATGCCGACATCCCCTCCTCCATCAGCCCATTCCAGCCGACCTCCTCTACTCCGGCATTCTCCCCGCCGCTCCAACTCGCATGCTTGTCAACCCCCAACGCTTCCGACGACGCCGGATCTCCGACCAGGTCCGAACAAACCCCCTTCGTCGCCACGCACCTGTTCGTGATATACCGACGCCAGCTCCAGGACCCACCACAGACGTCGCTTAGAGCATCCGTCGTATCCTCGTCCGCCTATCGGCGCCCGTCGCCTCGTCGTCAGACCCCACGGTGCTCGCCTAGGCCAAGATTTCCGCCTCTCCCTGTTTGCGTAGTTTGATTATTGCATTTATTATGATTATTTTACGGCTAGCTTGTAATTAGCTGACGTATTTATTTGCGTGGGGATTGTTTGCTGAAGAATATTAATTATATCATGATGATATGATAAATGACATTTTCAGAATTAATTATAAGGACATTAAAGAATTTAGTTCGGCAAAAAATCATTTTTAGATAATATATAATATTTAAAAGAATTTATTTTTGGCAAAATAAATTTCAGTTATAGATTAATTTGCTTAAGCGATAATTAATTTAAAATTGAATTAATTTAGAAAAAAGATTATTTTTCTTGAATTATGTAAATTAGATGTTGCTGATATTATAATCTTATTTGATTCATCTGATATGCTATGATATCATTGCACATGATTAGTGCATTGATTTGTTTATTGTTGTGATTGAGAATTGTTAAGGAGCTTCATGACTATAGTGACCTGTATGTGTACATAGTCAGGATCTATGAACCTCGTGCTGTTAGTTGACCTGGGATACTCGAGAATTGGGATGAGAAGTCTTTCGGTCCGTGTGAGCCGGTTGCTGCATTGCTAGAGTATAATCGGGCTCGCGCTGGTGAAGTTTGTAGTCACCGGGGTGCGGTCCGATGCAGAGATGTGATATTCGTGCATTGTTGATGTATTATTTCCAGGCTCGCCCCGGTGAAGTTTGTGTACGTCACCGGGTGGTCGCGTGCGTCTGATTGAGTTAAGATATTTGGCAGTATTCAGGCGCTCGCGCCGGTGAAGTTTGTGCTAGTCACCGGCGGTGCGGTCTGAGGAGTTGAGCGAGTATTTGTTCATTTGCCCGACTAGTCAGATTACATGAGGGATATGCAGCATTGGCTTTGTGTGCAGATAGTTAACCAATGAGTTATCGATATTAGGATGGCTAGATGTATTTCTTTTTCATACATAGATCGGGATTAATTTATTTAATTCATTTACAATTCGCAGCATATGTTATATACATTGAGGGTTTCTTTGTTTCGGATTATTTCCTCGACGTACTTACGTCTCGTTTTTGCTAGATTTTTAAGTATTAATTTCCATCTAGTTTATGCCTCTTGTTTGCTTGGATGATTAGCTGCTGCATCGCTCGCTGCATGATACTCGTTACCTGATTGAATTCTGGATCCATTTAGCTTGTTATCATGTTATAGCTATTTTCGATGTGATTTTGGATTTTAGCTTGTACTTTCTTTTTGTTGTTTCTTATTATCGTATCGCTTTTTCGCATTGGATTTCCGCTCGTTCTTGATTTTCTTATGTGGCGGTCGGGTCTTGTCTGTGGCGTCATGCCACCTGACGTACACCTGTTTTCTCTGCCGTGTACTCAGACTTAGCACGGAAGAACAGGTTCAGCACGAGCTAGAGGTTCTCAGCCCAGCGAGTGCCTTGTCCAAGATCCGGAGCAGAAGAAGCAAGCCTGAAGCTTCAGTTATTGGTCCTCCGTTTTCTTTTGTACTACATTCCATTTCTATTTGATCAGTGCTATTTTGTATCTCTTAGTATTCTTTTGTTTAGATTTGTATAAGGGCATATTGACCGATTTTTATGTCTTGGGATGATTTACCATTGATGAATATGTCCATTTTTATCTGGCGGCTTGCTCTTTATATTCTTGCTATGTGTGATCCGCACGACCGTGTGACTTCGATTATTTGTTTATTTCCAGACGACTTTTAAGCGTATTAGATTGCAGAATGCATCGGCGTCTAGCACTTATCTCTTCCTAACAGTCTTAATACGTCGCCGCGGCTTGCTTCCGCGGGTCCGCATTCCCTGTGTATTTTGGAAGCGCGCTGGCCTGACAGCTTTTTTCTACTGCCGTGGCCACTATGCGGTCACGCGGTCCCGAAGTTTTCTACTGAGTAAGAATACCATGGTAGACAATTTAGGATACTTATCATCATTTCATCCATAAGACTATTCTTGAACCTTCTCCTATTTTTCTTGATTTAGATTTCTTTCGCTCCCTCATCTGTATCATTACTTTATGACTAGCGATCTTCCACTGTTTCTTGTCTCGCTGAAACCTCCACCTGATTCTTGCTTTTCATTGCTTTATTGTCTCGTCGCATTTGCCGATATGCCACTCTCCCGTTCCCATATCTTTGTTCTTGCTGCTCTTTTTAATTCGAGGCGCGCGAATTGTTAAGGCGCGGAAGGATTGTAACAACCGTAATTTTGATACGTGTTTTAAATTTATTTTTCTAGTATTTAAAAGTTATATTATATTTTTATTAATATTTTTTCCAAATTTCAGGAATTCTGAGTTTTCAAATAAATAAATAATAAAATATATAGCTCTTAGCTATCTTTAATTCTGCCTAAATATTAATCTATACGGTTAGTGATTTTATATATAATCATTTGCGTGACTAATATGAATATTAATGACCTTGTTAATTTATTTGATTGTAAACTTGCAGTATACGTACATTAGTACTATAAAAATATTAATAAAAAAAAAGATTTTTTGCGTGGATTATTAATTATATAAAATAATTCAGAATATTACGTTGAGATTTTCGAAGATTTTTCCCTCTTTATTTGCTCATTTGAATTTGAATTCCTTTCCAAATTTTTAACTCAATCAATTTCTCTAATCATCATTTAACTTATTTCCTATTTCTCTCACGCTGATCTCTCTCTCATTTCTTAATTTCCATGGTCCTCTCCCTCATCATTCACTCAACAGCCTGTCGCTTTCCTTCTTATTTTATCCTTTTCATCTCTTATCAAATAACAAGCTACAGCACTCGATTACCTCTCTCACATCCAGCTCACCCCCCAAAAAGAACCGTTACCCACCTCTCTCTCTCTTCTCTTCTTCCTCCTCCAGCACCTGAACCCAAACCCCCTCTTCAGCCCGTCTCGACCTCTGGCCTCACCCCACTCGAAACCGCCGCCCAGGCCGCCCGCTCCGACGACCGCCGTGCCCACCGCCTTCGATCACGCGCACCTTCCGATCTCCTCTCCCCGCTCGAGCCCTCCCCAATCTCTCTCTTTTTGTTGCATTGATTGTTTCATGTTGTGATTGAGAATCATTAGGAGTTTATGACTATAGTGACCCGTATGACACAGTTAGGATCTAGAATCTCGTGTGTAGTTGACCTGGAATTACGAGAATTGGGATGAGAAGTCTTGGTCCATGTGAGCGGTTGTGATTGTTGATATATATTCCGGGCTCGCGCTGGTGAAGTTTGTGTAGTCACCGGGGTGGGTCCGAGGAGTTGTGATATTGTGATTGTAGTTATTTTCCAGGCTCGCGCCAGTGTCTTGTTTCGGCCTGGGGTGGGTCTGAGGTGAGGTGATATCGAGATTATTATTTGTTTTCCAGGCTCGCGCCAGCGTCTTGTTTCGGCCTGGGGTGGGTCTGAGGAGCAGAGATATTGAGATTGTTGACTATTCGAGATGAGTGATGTGATGGTTAGTTACATGACCTTGATTCTTGGCTAAGTATGAGTCTTGTGAGATGTAGGCCGGTTGTATTTCATTTTACACATAGATCGGGATTAATATTTAATTATCTATAATTTGAGACATATGGTATATACATGAGGGTTTCCTTGTTTGGATTATTTCGCTCGACGTACTACGTCTCTTGTTGTAGATTTTTAAGTATTAATTCTATCTAGTGTATGCCCTTGTGATTTGGATGATTAGACTGATCGCTAGCTGCATGACATGATCTCGTTACCTGATTGATTCTGGATGCTTTATGTTATCATGATTTAGTAGTATTTTCATGTTGATTTGTGGATTTTAGTTGTACTTTCTTTTGTTGTTTCTATTATCGTATCGTTTTTCGCATTGGATTTCCGTTCGTTCTATTTTCTTTGTGGGGTCGGGTCTTGTCGTGCGTCATGCACCTGACGTACACCTGTTTTCTCTGGTGTACGTCAGACTTAGAAGAAGAACAGGTTCAGCTGGGAGATCATTAGGAGCCAAGCAGCAGAAGAAGCTGAAGCTTAGTTATTGGTCCTCTGTTTTCTTTCGTACTACCTTCCATTTCTATTTGATCAGTGTATTTTGTATCTTTTCAGTATTCTTTTGTTTAGATTTGTATAAGGGCATATTTGACCCGTATTTTATGTCTGGGATGATTTACCATTGATGATATGTCCATTTTTATTCTGGGTTGTCTTTATATTCTTGCTATGTGTGATCGGGGACCTGTGACTTCGCATTATTTTTATTTCCAGACGCTTAGCGTATTAGATTGAGAAGACGGGGTCTAGCACTTATCTCTCCTCAGTCTAATACGTCGCGGGCTTGCTCGCGTCCCGATTCCCGTGTATTTTGGGAAGCGGGGCGTGACAGGTTTTTATGGTGGCCCATGCAGGTCACGGTCCCGAGTTTCTACTAGTAAGAATACATGGTAGACAATTTAGATACATATCATATTTCATCCATAAGACTATTCTTGAACCTTCTCCTATTTTCTTGATAGATTTCCTTTCGTCCCTATCTTATCACTTTTGACTCCGGAACTTCCCACTGATTCTTGTTTGTTTCATTGTTTCTTGTCTCGTCGATTTGCGAGTATCCACTCTCGTTCCATATCTTTGTTCTTGTGTTCTTTTAATTCCGAGGGCGGAATTTGTTTTAAGGGGGGAAGGATGTAACAACCGTAATTTTTGATACGTGTTTAAATTATTTTTCTAGTATTTAAAATGTTATATTATATTTTATTAATATTTTTCCAAATTTCAGGAATTTTCTGAGTTTTCAAAATAAATAAATAATAAAATATATAGTCTTGTATTTTTAATTCTGCTAAATATTAATTTACGGTTTAGTGATTTTTATATATAATCATTTGGTGACTAATATTATTAATGACCTTGTTAATATTGATGTAAACTTGAGTATAGTACATTAGTATATAAATATTAATAAAAAGATTTTTAGTTGATTATTAATTATTAATATAATTCAGATATTATATGAAATTTCGAATTTATTTTTGATCGTTCAATTTGTGGACCTCTCGTTCATGGAACGAATCGAGAGGGGATTTTGGCTTTGGTCCTAACTGTTTAAAGGTTTGACCAAGATGGGAATTTGAGACGATCCTAACTGTTTAAAGGTTTGATCGTTCAATTTGTGGACCTCTCGTTCATGGAACGAATCGAGAGGGGATTTTGGCTTTGGTCCTAACTGTTTAAAGGTTTGACCAAGATGGGAATTTGAGACGATCCTAACTGTTTAAAGGTTTGATCGTTCAATTTGTGGACCTCTCGTTCATGGAACGAATCGAGAGGGGATTTTGGCTTTGGTCCTAACTGTTTAAAGGTTTGACCAAGATGGGAATTTGAGACGATCCTAACTGTTTAAAGGTTTGATCGTTCAATTTGTGGACCTCTCGTTCATGGAACGAATCGAGAGGGGATTTTGGCTTTGGTCCTAACTGTTTAAAGGTTTGACCAAGATGGGAATTTGAGACGATCCTAACTGTTTAAAGGTTTGATCGTTCAATTTGTGGACCTCTCGTTCATGGAACGAATCGAGAGGGGATTTTGGCTTTGGTCCTAACTGTTTAAAGGTTTGACCAAGATGGGAATTTGAGACGATCCTAACTGTTTAAAGGTTTGATCGTTCAATTTGTGGACCTCTCGTTCATGGAACGAATCGAGAGGGGATTTTGGCTTTGGTCCTAACTGTTTAAAGGTTTGACCAAGATGGGAATTTGAGACGATCCTAACTGTTTAAAGGTTTGATCGTTCAATTTGTGGACCTCTCGTTCATGGAACGAATCGAGAGGGGATTTTGGCTTTGGTCCTAACTGTTTAAAGGTTTGACCAAGATGGGAATTTGAGACGATCCTAACTGTTTAAAGGTTTGATCGTTCAATTTGTGGACCTCTCGTTCATGGAACGAATCGAGAGGGGATTTTGGCTTTGGTCCTAACTGTTTAAAGGTTTGACCAAGATGGGAATTTGAGACGATCCTAACTGTTTAAAGGTTTGATCGTTCAATTTGTGGACCTCTCGTTCATGGAACGAATCGAGAGGGGATTTTGGCTTTGGTCCTAACTGTTTAAAGGTTTGACCAAGATGGGAATTTGAGACGATCCTAACTGTTTAAAGGTTTGATCGTTCAATTTGTGGACCTCTCGTTCATGGAACGAATCGAGAGGGGATTTTGGCTTTGGTCCTAACTGTTTAAAGGTTTGACCAAGATGGGAATTTGAGACGATCCTAACTGTTTAAAGGTTTGATCGTTCAATTTGTGGACCTCTCGTTCATGGAACGAATCGAGAGGGGATTTTGGCTTTGGTCCTAACTGTTTAAAGGTTTGACCAAGATGGGAATTTGAGACGATCCTAACTGTTTAAAGGTTTGATCGTTCAATTTGTGGACCTCTCGTTCATGGAACGAATCGAGAGGGGATTTTGGCTTTGGTCCTAACTGTTTAAAGGTTTGACCAAGATGGGAATTTGAGACGATCCTAACTGTTTAAAGGTTTGATCGTTCAATTTGTGGACCTCTCGTTCATGGAACGAATCGAGAGGGGATTTTGGCTTTGGTCCTAACTGTTTAAAGGTTTGACCAAGATGGGAATTTGAGACGATCCTAACTGTTTAAAGGTTTGATCGTTCAATTTGTGGACCTCTCGTTCATGGAACGAATCGAGAGGGGATTTTGGCTTTGGTCCTAACTGTTTAAAGGTTTGACCAAGATGGGAATTTGAGACGATCCTAACTGTTTAAAGGTTTGATCGTTCAATTTGTGGACCTCTCGTTCATGGAACGAATCGAGAGGGGATTTTGGCTTTGGTCCTAACTGTTTAAAGGTTTGACCAAGATGGGAATTTGAGACGATCCTAACTGTTTAAAGGTTTGATCGTTCAATTTGTGGACCTCTCGTTCATGGAACGAATCGAGAGGGGATTTTGGCTTTGGTCCTAACTGTTTAAAGGTTTGACCAAGATGGGAATTTGAGACGATCCTAACTGTTTAAAGGTTTGATCGTTCAATTTGTGGACCTCTCGTTCATGGAACGAATCGAGAGGGGATTTTGGCTTTGGTCCTAACTGTTTAAAGGTTTGACCAAGATGGGAATTTGAGACGATCCTAACTGTTTAAAGGTTTGATCGTTCAATTTGTGGACCTCTCGTTCATGGAACGAATCGAGAGGGGATTTTGGCTTTGGTCCTAACTGTTTAAAGGTTTGACCAAGATGGGAATTTGAGACGATCCTAACTGTTTAAAGGTTTGATCGTTCAATTTGTGGACCTCTCGTTCATGGAACGAATCGAGAGGGGATTTTGGCTTTGGTCCTAACTGTTTAAAGGTTTGACCAAGATGGGAATTTGAGACGATCCTAACTGTTTAAAGGTTTGATCGTTCAATTTGTGGACCTCTCGTTCATGGAACGAATCGAGAGGGGATTTTGGCTTTGGTCCTAACTGTTTAAAGGTTTGACCAAGATGGGAATTTGAGACGATCCTAACTGTTTAAAGGTTTGATCGTTCAATTTGTGGACCTCTCGTTCATGGAACGAATCGAGAGGGGATTTTGGCTTTGGTCCTAACTGTTTAAAGGTTTGACCAAGATGGGAATTTGAGACGATCCTAACTGTTTAAAGGTTTGATCGTTCAATTTGTGGACCTCTCGTTCATGGAACGAATCGAGAGGGGATTTTGGCTTTGGTCCTAACTGTTTAAAGGTTTGACCAAGATGGGAATTTGAGACGATCCTAACTGTTTAAAGGTTTGATCGTTCAATTTGTGGACCTCTCGTTCATGGAACGAATCGAGAGGGGATTTTGGCTTTGGTCCTAACTGTTTAAAGGTTTGACCAAGATGGGAATTTGAGACGATCCTAACTGTTTAAAGGTTTGATCGTTCAATTTGTGGACCTCTCGTTCATGGAACGAATCGAGAGGGGATTTTGGCTTTGGTCCTAACTGTTTAAAGGTTTGACCAAGATGGGAATTTGAGACGATCCTAACTGTTTAAAGGTTTGATCGTTCAATTTGTGGACCTCTCGTTCATGGAACGAATCGAGAGGGGATTTTGGCTTTGGTCCTAACTGTTTAAAGGTTTGACCAAGATGGGAATTTGAGACGATCCTAACTGTTTAAAGGTTTGATCGTTCAATTTGTGGACCTCTCGTTCATGGAACGAATCGAGAGGGGATTTTGGCTTTGGTCCTAACTGTTTAAAGGTTTGACCAAGATGGGAATTTGAGACGATCCTAACTGTTTAAAGGTTTGATCGTTCAATTTGTGGACCTCTCGTTCATGGAACGAATCGAGAGGGGATTTTGGCTTTGGTCCTAACTGTTTAAAGGTTTGACCAAGATGGGAATTTGAGACGATCCTAACTGTTTAAAGGTTTGATCGTTCAATTTGTGGACCTCTCGTTCATGGAACGAATCGAGAGGGGATTTTGGCTTTGGTCCTAACTGTTTAAAGGTTTGACCAAGATGGGAATTTGAGACGATCCTAACTGTTTAAAGGTTTGATCGTTCAATTTGTGGACCTCTCGTTCATGGAACGAATCGAGAGGGGATTTTGGCTTTGGTCCTAACTGTTTAAAGGTTTGACCAAGATGGGAATTTGAGACGATCCTAACTGTTTAAAGGTTTGATCGTTCAATTTGTGGACCTCTCGTTCATGGAACGAATCGAGAGGGGATTTTGGCTTTGGTCCTAACTGTTTAAAGGTTTGACCAAGATGGGAATTTGAGACGATCCTAACTGTTTAAAGGTTTGATCGTTCAATTTGTGGACCTCTCGTTCATGGAACGAATCGAGAGGGGATTTTGGCTTTGGTCCTAACTGTTTAAAGGTTTGACCAAGATGGGAATTTGAGACGATCCTAACTGTTTAAAGGTTTGATCGTTCAATTTGTGGACCTCTCGTTCATGGAACGAATCGAGAGGGGATTTTGGCTTTGGTCCTAACTGTTTAAAGGTTTGACCAAGATGGGAATTTGAGACGATCCTAACTGTTTAAAGGTTTGATCGTTCAATTTGTGGACCTCTCGTTCATGGAACGAATCGAGAGGGGATTTTGGCTTTGGTCCTAACTGTTTAAAGGTTTGACCAAGATGGGAATTTGAGACGATCCTAACTGTTTAAAGGTTTGATCGTTCAATTTGTGGACCTCTCGTTCATGGAACGAATCGAGAGGGGATTTTGGCTTTGGTCCTAACTGTTTAAAGGTTTGACCAAGATGGGAATTTGAGACGATCCTAACTGTTTAAAGGTTTGATCGTTCAATTTGTGGACCTCTCGTTCATGGAACGAATCGAGAGGGGATTTTGGCTTTGGTCCTAACTGTTTAAAGGTTTGACCAAGATGGGAATTTGAGACGATCCTAACTGTTTAAAGGTTTGATCGTTCAATTTGTGGACCTCTCGTTCATGGAACGAATCGAGAGGGGATTTTGGCTTTGGTCCTAACTGTTTAAAGGTTTGACCAAGATGGGAATTTGAGACGATCCTAACTGTTTAAAGGTTTGATCGTTCAATTTGTGGACCTCTCGTTCATGGAACGAATCGAGAGGGGATTTTGGCTTTGGTCCTAACTGTTTAAAGGTTTGACCAAGATGGGAATTTGAGACGATCCTAACTGTTTAAAGGTTTGATCGTTCAATTTGTGGACCTCTCGTTCATGGAACGAATCGAGAGGGGATTTTGGCTTTGGTCCTAACTGTTTAAAGGTTTGACCAAGATGGGAATTTGAGACGATCCTAACTGTTTAAAGGTTTGATCGTTCAATTTGTGGACCTCTCGTTCATGGAACGAATCGAGAGGGGATTTTGGCTTTGGTCCTAACTGTTTAAAGGTTTGACCAAGATGGGAATTTGAGACGATCCTAACTGTTTAAAGGTTTGATCGTTCAATTTGTGGACCTCTCGTTCATGGAACGAATCGAGAGGGGATTTTGGCTTTGGTCCTAACTGTTTAAAGGTTTGACCAAGATGGGAATTTGAGACGATCCTAACTGTTTAAAGGTTTGATCGTTCAATTTGTGGACCTCTCGTTCATGGAACGAATCGAGAGGGGATTTTGGCTTTGGTCCTAACTGTTTAAAGGTTTGACCAAGATGGGAATTTGAGACGATCCTAACTGTTTAAAGGTTTGATCGTTCAATTTGTGGACCTCTCGTTCATGGAACGAATCGAGAGGGGATTTTGGCTTTGGTCCTAACTGTTTAAAGGTTTGACCAAGATGGGAATTTGAGACGATCCTAACTGTTTAAAGGTTTGATCGTTCAATTTGTGGACCTCTCGTTCATGGAACGAATCGAGAGGGGATTTTGGCTTTGGTCCTAACTGTTTAAAGGTTTGACCAAGATGGGAATTTGAGACGATCCTAACTGTTTAAAGGTTTGATCGTTCAATTTGTGGACCTCTCGTTCATGGAACGAATCGAGAGGGGATTTTGGCTTTGGTCCTAACTGTTTAAAGGTTTGACCAAGATGGGAATTTGAGACGATCCTAACTGTTTAAAGGTTTGATCGTTCAATTTGTGGACCTCTCGTTCATGGAACGAATCGAGAGGGGATTTTGGCTTTGGTCCTAACTGTTTAAAGGTTTGACCAAGATGGGAATTTGAGACGATCCTAACTGTTTAAAGGTTTGATCGTTCAATTTGTGGACCTCTCGTTCATGGAACGAATCGAGAGGGGATTTTGGCTTTGGTCCTAACTGTTTAAAGGTTTGACCAAGATGGGAATTTGAGACGATCCTAACTGTTTAAAGGTTTGATCGTTCAATTTGTGGACCTCTCGTTCATGGAACGAATCGAGAGGGGATTTTGGCTTTGGTCCTAACTGTTTAAAGGTTTGACCAAGATGGGAATTTGAGACGATCCTAACTGTTTAAAGGTTTGATCGTTCAATTTGTGGACCTCTCGTTCATGGAACGAATCGAGAGGGGATTTTGGCTTTGGTCCTAACTGTTTAAAGGTTTGACCAAGATGGGAATTTGAGACGATCCTAACTGTTTAAAGGTTTGATCGTTCAATTTGTGGACCTCTCGTTCATGGAACGAATCGAGAGGGGATTTTGGCTTTGGTCCTAACTGTTTAAAGGTTTGACCAAGATGGGAATTTGAGACGATCCTAACTGTTTAAAGGTTTGATCGTTCAATTTGTGGACCTCTCGTTCATGGAACGAATCGAGAGGGGATTTTGGCTTTGGTCCTAACTGTTTAAAGGTTTGACCAAGATGGGAATTTGAGACGATCCTAACTGTTTAAAGGTTTGATCGTTCAATTTGTGGACCTCTCGTTCATGGAACGAATCGAGAGGGGATTTTGGCTTTGGTCCTAACTGTTTAAAGGTTTGACCAAGATGGGAATTTGAGACGATCCTAACTGTTTAAAGGTTTGATCGTTCAATTTGTGGACCTCTCGTTCATGGAACGAATCGAGAGGGGATTTTGGCTTTGGTCCTAACTGTTTAAAGGTTTGACCAAGATGGGAATTTGAGACGATCCTAACTGTTTAAAGGTTTGATCGTTCAATTTGTGGACCTCTCGTTCATGGAACGAATCGAGAGGGGATTTTGGCTTTGGTCCTAACTGTTTAAAGGTTTGACCAAGATGGGAATTTGAGACGATCCTAACTGTTTAAAGGTTTGATCGTTCAATTTGTGGACCTCTCGTTCATGGAACGAATCGAGAGGGGATTTTGGCTTTGGTCCTAACTGTTTAAAGGTTTGACCAAGATGGGAATTTGAGACGATCCTAACTGTTTAAAGGTTTGATCGTTCAATTTGTGGACCTCTCGTTCATGGAACGAATCGAGAGGGGATTTTGGCTTTGGTCCTAACTGTTTAAAGGTTTGACCAAATGGGAGTTTGAGACGATCCTAACTGTTTAAAGGTTTGATCGTTCAATTTGTGGACCTATCGTTCATGGAACGAATCGAGAAGGGATTTCCTAACTGTTTAAAGGTTTGACCAAGATGGGAATTTGAGACGATCCTAACTGTTTAAAGGTTTGATCGTTCAATTTGTGGACCTCTCGTTCATGGAACGAATCGAGAGGGGATTTTGGCTTTGGTCCTAACTGTTTAAAGGTTTGACCAAGATGGGAATTTGAGACGATCCTAACTGTTTAAAGGTTTGATCGTTCAATTTGTGGACCTCTCGTTCATGGAACGAATCGAGAGGGGATTTTGGCTTCGGTCCTAACTGTTTAAAGGTTTGACCAAATGGGTTTTGTGAGGGAAGATTGATCTAACGAAGTGATCGAATCTCATCTCAGCAAAAGAGTATTCGGAAGTCATAGTAGGAGTTTAGTGTTTATCACTTTGTTCATAATGATCGGGGTTATCCCTAAGAATATTACATTTAACATTCTTCCGGGAACTTCCCGTTATATGATTTATCCACCCCCAGCTTCCTTTGCGAAACCGGGTTTAACATTGTACTCAGTTGGATAATCGAGAAGCAGTTTATACTCATATGCTCTTTGGAGTGTGGGGAAACAGTTTATACTCGTGCACCCACTGGAGTTGGGGAAAGCAGTTTATACTCGTGTATCCGATGGAGTAGTGGAATACAGTTTATACTCGTGCACCCGCTGGAGTTGGGGAAAACAGTTTATACTCGTGTATCCGATGGAGTAATATGGTCGTCTTTACTCGACTTCTTTGGCCGTTATGACGCCGGAGTCAATTAAGGCTTGGATTTTGTTTTTGAGTCCAAAGCAAATTTCGGTGGGATGAAGAATCCTTCTGTGGTACGCACAGTAATTTGGATCCGTAATCATCTTAGCTCCATCCTGATCTTTAATAGGTGGTAGCTCGATTTTGTCATTAGCGAGGAGGTATTCCAATATGGCTGGAGCTTCATCCTCTTCGAATGAATATTCTTTTTGAAACTTCGGATCGAAAGTTGCGTTCCCAATGATTGCAGATGTCATTTGTTGGCCTTTCTCAGCTTCCTTTCTTTTAAGAAAGTGTTCAGCTTGTTCGCCACGAAATTTTAACTCCTTCCAAGTTGTGGACGGCTCAACCCCCAGAGCTTCCAAGACATCGATGGAGAGGTTATTGTGGCATGTTTGCAGGATGAACTCCTCTGTAATAGGATCTCTGCAATTCATCGCCATGTTACGGAAACGCTTGACAAAATTGTCGACTGACTCTCCGTCTTTTTGCTTCTCATCCAAAAGAGTTCCGATTGACACTTCGGTGTCATCATCGAAGAAGTTGCTGAGGAACAAACTTTCCATGTCATCCCAGCAATTGATGCTCCCTGGCTTGAGCCGTCGGTACCAATCGAAGGCGGGCCCACGAAGGGTGCCAACGAATGACCGGATCATTAAGGCCTCGTTTCCAGAGATTATGCCCAAATGAGACTTGAAATAAATCAAGTGTTGAATCGGCGAACTCTTCCCTTCAAACGGTGTGAAGTTAATCAGATTGAATTTGGTCGGGTATGGTATTGAATCCCATTCCCTCGGATAAGGACATGGAATACCCGTCTTCTTAACTTCTTGAGCCGTCATCAAAGCATTGATTTTGTCTTCAAGTTTTTGCATTTTCCCGTCATCGTCTTCATTTCTTTCTGAATGATGTCGAGTAAAGATAATTGGACCACCCCCAGTGAGAGGTGCTATTGAACCACCCCCAATATCGTTATTGGGAGGATCCGTTAAACCACCCCCAGCGTTATTGTCATTGGGAGGTGTATCAGCCATAATGACTTCATCCACCTCTGGATCACTGTCCTCTACAACATTCCGAGTGTGGTGGCTGGATTCAAATTGCTGATTGGACTCAGGAGGTTGAGGCTGTTGAGTTAACAGTTCTCTCATTTGTTGGATAGCCAACTTCATTTCTGTCTTCACTTCAGCTCTAATTTCTTCACGTTGTTTGGCTAGAGCTTCCTGAAGTATTTGAGTGAACTGATCAGCAGTGATTGTGAATACTTCTCTGATTTGTCCTGTGCTAGACATTGTATCATCAGAAGCGATTGCAGAATAAGTGTCCGAGAATTCATCCTCCGAGGACATTCCTTCTTGCATTCTCTTGTAGTCTCTGCGTCTGATAGCTCCTAATTGGAGTCGAGACATCCTTTGAGCAATTCTTGGATTGACTTTTTCTTTCGGGGAAAAGTCGGGATTTGAGTCACTTGAATGCTGTTTAGACTTTCTTCTATCAGCCACGTTGATGGTGACTTCAAGGAATTCATCATTTTGGACAGCTGCTCTTCTTTTGCGGAAATGTCTCGGCTTAGGTTTCGATAATACAGAGACTTTTCGTGGGATGACTTCTCGTTTGAAACAGTCACATTCTGATAATGCTGTTTTAACGAGTCGCGCACAGGAACAACGAGAGTTTATCTCTCGACGATTCATGATTGCCAAAAAATCGTATCGTCTGTTGGCATGACCTCCCAGGTATGACGATATCATTTGGTAAATGCGTCTTCTTCTGGGGGTGTAAAACCTTGTTGGCATTCTCAGGACAATTTATTTTTGTCCTTGAGCGATCAAAAGGTTATGTCAGGAGTCGCACGTCTAAAACCACCCCCTTGCGGGTATGGAGTCTTAACGGGCTCTGAATGCTGATTTTGCATAAGTCCAGATTTTGGAATCCAAACTTGGCAAAGTTTCGGTGTTTCTTTGGTCATCGTTTCCTTCCTCCTTTCTCGTCTTTGTTGTAGGAGAATTCGGACATGAGCAACGTTTGCACGACGTTTTTGTATACGTTCTTGGAGGGTCGAACGAGCCCTTTTGACGAGTGTCCATTCCTCCGTTGTGAATTGTGCAGAAACGTGAGTAGTTCGTCGTTGCGTTGAACGAACCACTTGTTGTTTCCTCGACTCTAAATCCGCATAATAACGAACTCCGTCGGTTTGTTCAAATGCCTTAGCTATTTGACGAGCACGACGCTGACGCTGTCTCTGACGAGCTCTTTTCGTCAATGTCGTCGGGCTTTGATTCGATGACTCTTCAATTAGATAAGAGCCATTTTGAGCAGAGGTGTTGCGAGTGAAATTCTCAGCAACAATCAAGCGAGAGTCTTCATTTTGTGCCTTCTTTGGCATGCAACTCTTCCTCAATTGTGAGATCCTCTTGTACTTGCGAGATAATGAAGATCTTGAAGAGGATGATGAGAGATATTCCTCAAACTTGGTCTGGTCGAATTCGTATTCGACCATGGATTCAACTGGAATCTTGATCGGCTGCGACACGACGGTCTCGGCAGCGAGACCGTTGACTCCCACTGTGGTCGCCAGTTTGTTTGGTTCAAAAGTCGCTGCTGTGGAATTCATTATAACTTTGTTCGATTACAACAAATTCGAAAGAATAATCTTTTTATAAGACTTTTTCTACACAACAAATCAAAAATTACAACTCTTGAGAAACAAACACGAAAATCGTCTATCAATTCTCGTTTTCGTGGGACTTTGCCTGTGCCGGGAACGCTTTGGTTCGTGGACCGCCGATTCACAGATCGTGAAGAGGTTTATGATTCTGACTTAAAGGGATTTGTATAATTATTTTACTTCTACCGTCTACACAAGAGTTAAATTTAGAATAATCAAACATATAAGTTAAATATTTACATAAAAACATATAAGTTAAATATTTACCTAGTCAATAATTCCAGTACCAGATCTTTGTCTTCCTTCAATATGAGCAATGCACCCGCAGAACTTGTTGACCGACAGTTGAATCGTTGACCTACGGTGCATCATTTGGTTTGGTGTGCAGCTCGTTGGATCGGTGGAGTATTGGATAAAGTAGTCGTTAGCTCTGTGCCAGAACTTATCTTTGTGTTGCCCCGTACCTTGGATGGCGTCTTGGCTCGTGTTCAACCAAGTAGACACAAGAAGCTTATCCTCGTAGACAGTCTAATTTTCGGACCGCGTATAAGCCTTCTTCTTCTTTGTGGTCGGTGTTTCTTGGGATGACACTTGTTGTGTTGCAGATTGCGATAACTCGATGGGATGACCTTCTTCTACGATTTTTGTATAGAACGGCGAGTATAAGGTCGATCCTTCACCGGTAAGGAGTTGCGAATAGTAGTTGTTTTGGGAATATAAGGTCGATCCTTCACCGGTAAGGAGTTGCGAATAGTAGTTGTTTTGGGAGGGATCCATGAGATTTGTAATTTGATAGAGTTGCGAATAGTAGTTGTTTTGGGAGGGATCCATGAGATTTGTAATTTGATAGGAAAATATATAGTTTTTTTTATGAGAGAGTTGTGTAGATTGTGAATTGTGAATTGTGAATTTATAGAGGTTTTTTTACTGTTCAACGACAAGAAAATTTTCCCACAACGGTCATTTTCCTAACTCAACGGTAAGAAATTTTTTCACTTATTTTCACTCAACGGTTCATTTTACATTCAACGGTTCATTTTACACTTCAGTCTCATTTATTTCATTTATGGATGTGGAGCCATTAAAATAAAACTCAGTAAAAAACTCTTCATCTCCCCAACCATACCTCTTCATCTTCCCACGAATTTCATTTTCTCCCCAACCCCCAAACCCACGCCTCTTCATCTCCCCAACCCCAAACCAGACCTCTTCATCTCCCCAACCCCACATCCACGCCTCTTCATCCCCCGTCGAAACCAACCCGCGGCCTTGAGACTCAACCACCGCCGCCCATCGGATCTCTGGCTCCCCAACCCGAGGCCTCTGAGACTCAACCACCGCCGCCCATCGGAGTAAAGACCAGCCGCCCGCAAAGGTGAAGTCCGCCGCCGCCGATCGGATCGATTTGAGACGAAAATGTTGGATTTTGTTAAATTCCGGTTTTGCAATTGTGTACTTGTTGGGGGGTTTTTGTTAAATTCCGGCCAGTTGGGAGCTCCCAAGTGCTCCACAAATTTGTGGAGCGCTTGGGAGCTCGGATGCTCTCAAGAAGCACGTCAGCGTTGAGAGCGGGGCTTGGGAGCGGTTAGGAGCTTGCTGGAGGGGGGGCTGCCGTTTTCCGCGGCCACGTCAGCCTTGAGAGTTCTGAACAGAGCTTGCTGCCCTTGCTCTAAGTATATTATTGAAATAACCCAAAAATGTCTCTTTCACTCTTTTGTTGACCGGCACCACCCTCCTTGTTCATTTTTTAAAGGTTTTTTCTATGAAATTATGTCGTCGGCATTGTAAGGATCAAGCATGAAAAAAAAATGGTATTTCGGTCTCCTCCTCTCAACTAGTCCTCCCGAAACCTTTGCCTCCATAACTCCTGCTCCATTGAGAGTAAATCTTCTAGTTGACGAGTCGATAATCTCTCCATCTCTCGAGATTCCTCTGATATCACCCCCTCATGTCACCGTTTGATTTTATCCCGTAAAATTTAAATCAGCTGCTAAACATTTTTCAACTAATGTCGAATTGCACTCCACCAAACCTCCTCAACATTTATCAAGGTTGTCATAAACAATAGCAAAAGAAGAACTTGGGTCATCATTTTTTCACGTCTCTTTGATAATTTCCTCACATTCCTACCTCCTTACCCACATCGCCTCAAACCGGAAAAGCTTGCACTTTGATTGAAAAAAAATATATGCACACTCCTCTCTGTATCTAAAAAAAAATAGGGAAATGGTCATCCTATCTAATCTTTCACATATCATCATCATAGCCGCACTATCCCTCAGTCATGTAGGATCATGTACTTCATACGTTGAAGGCATGATAAGTTATTCCATTTTAAAGAAAAAGAAATGATAGAGGCACACTCTAAGGTACACTACCAACCACACTCCCTCTTTCTCTACAGTGCAGGTGGCCCCACATATGATTTTTTTAAAAAATCACATGTGGGGCCTCTTGCACTGTAGAGAGAGAGAGTGTGTGTGGTTAATGGTGTGCCTTAGAGTGTGCCTGTAACGCCTCTCTTAAAGAAAATAATATTCTAAACAAAAGATATTTTTCCATAATTTTGACTGATGTTGGATTTGAGCCCACACCCTTGCGGCCCAGAGCCTAAATCTGGCGCCTTCGACCACTCGGCAAAACTGTAGTCGGGGGCCCACTTCTACTTGTAACAATTTTAGATAAACATATGAGTTAAATTCCCAGTGGGCTGTTGAGCCCATTGAGAGTCGTATCCGCTATAGGGGCATTCCAGACCTTACGTGTGGGCAAGGTCGTCAATTAGCTCGATCTTTGTTTATTTTGGATCTTTGGGGGTTAACAGTCGAAGAGGAAGACGAGAGAGCCTAAAGAGGAGAACGTGACGCTTGGGCCAGCAGTTAGAGAAGGAGAACATGTTTTTGGGGTTGCCCACATCTTTGCATCCTTCAATGATACCTTCATTGTGAGTTTTTTTTTTTTTTGTGATCTCATGTATTCCGAATGCTTGGCATTTCTCTAGTTTAGCAACGATTGGGTCTTGATTTTGTTGCAGCATGTTACTGATTTATCTGGGAGAGAAACTCTCGTTCGCATCACTGGTGTGATATTCCTCTTGCCCTGCTCTGGATTTACTTCGTTGATTGGATTGTTTATGGAGTAAACAAGGTCTCTTATCAATTGCAGAATCGGTGTAATAGTTTTAAGTTAGATTGCAGATAACCCCCCTTATCTATACATTCAGTAGCTCTTTGATCCATGGGTGAGAGGGGTTGTCTGTGATTTATTCTTCTTAAAATGGCAATCAAGATAAGTGTTACTTAAGGCATTGGCGAATGGGGTTATCTGCAAATTAGCCTTTTATTTGTATGAAACCAAAACTTCTCGTTGTACCCTCTCTAGGAATTAAAGTAGAGCTTATGTATCGACGAGTTACCTGCAAATTTCCTTGCAATTTATTTAGGCAGGGATGTGAATGTAAATGAATACATCTTGTGTTAAAGAAGAGGGAATATAGTAAGAAGACCGTGTCTCTCTGTATTCATGGGAGATGTACGGATGTTTTCGACTTAATTTGTAAAAATGTTAGACCTGAAGTATATTGTAAAAATCAATACAACCGGCTTAAGGTGAACAAACGAACAAGAGTACAAAGGCAGGGGATTTGTACTGCAATTTGTCAAGGAGTGGATAACAATTGTGATCATAATTAACCAAGACAAAATATTTGATTTTAACTTGGAGGTTTTGCTTTTAACAATTATCAAAGATAACTGAAGACGTTAACTATTTCCTTTTTTTTGAGTTCTTGTTTCATAATTTTTGCATAATTAAATTAAGAAAAAACATATTTTTTACTTTGGATCTTTTGGGAATTTCAGCGTGGCCCTCAAGATCGCCTTGTATTATATGGAAGCGTTTTGAGTCATTGCCACGCAATATTGATTTTCAGAGTCTGAAGAGTCATTCTTTGGGATTCTGTCCATTTTCCATTATTTGGAGGCACTTCTTAATATCAGTATTTGATATTTAGTCTTGTGAATTACTATCAATAGACAGATTTACCTATCTGTTGAATGTAAAGTCTTGACTCATCTCTTGCTGATTCATATGAAGCTTTCTCTAATGTAGGTGGAAAATGTTTCTATTTTTGTCTTTTCCAGTTGTATCTCATGTCATGCCAACATCTGTGTTTCATTTTACTATTAGGTGAAGATACCTACTAATGCATTTAATTTAAGTAGGTGTCTGATTGGTACGCATAGTTTAGGAACTATACAGCGCTATTTGATTTTTGATGTTTGAGTTGTGGCTTTACAGGCGGAATACTTGAAACTATATTTTTCAGTTGTTATTTTAGCTGATGCAGGCTAATCCTAAAAAAAGACATTCTTTATGCAAGTAAGATGCAGCTTTGTGGTCTTGTTATTAAAACACATCGGTTGAAGTCAAACCAATCATGATATCTTTGCTTATGGATGAGAAAGATGGGAGTTGCAATTGGAAATATAGTTAGTTTCTAGGAAGATGTCTTTTTTCTAAGAAAATATCCTTCGAAAATTCGTCCAATCTGCAGATGGTTGATGTGGATAGGTTTTGCAAAGAATTTCTGAATAAATACTTTCAAATTCAGACTAATCTCAGCCCTTTGCCACCTTACTTCTGACTGAACAGTTTATATTGGGATATCTACGCAGTTTTATTTCACAACCATAAGGGAGATATATTGTAATAAATAACTCCTGGCACCTGCTTGGTCACTAATACATAATATTCTTGTTTAGTGTGTAGTACACTTAACTTCCACATTAAAAAAATAGGAAGAAGTATAAATTCGTTATTTTCGAAATTGGATGCCTACGAAATTTTATATATGAAGAACTGAGAACAATCTTTATTTGTTTTATGTTATTATTTTTCGTTTCCTTTGCTATTTATGTATTCTTTGTGCAAGATTTTTGGTAAATTTCTAACTATGGTTACAGGAGGCATGAAGGTGAAAGCTGATAGGGATGAATCATCTCCTTACGCAGCCATGCTTGCCGCACAAGATGTTGCACAAAGATGCAAGGTAAGCTAACCTTCAACTGTATTGCTTTGCCTTATGCATAACTCGTCGTAACATTGTAGCTCTTTTTGTGTGTCTGTGTGTGTAGGAACTTGGGATCACTGCTCTGCACATTAAGCTTAGGGCTACTGGTGGAAATAAGACGAAGACACCTGGTCCCGGTGCTCAATCAGCCCTTAGAGCTCTTGCTCGCTCTGGAATGAAAGTTGGCCGCATTGGTAAGGCTTGTTTCTTTCTTTCCTTGAGCCGTTTATTGCTTATATTTCCTGAAGTGCTTCCCTTGTGAGATCGAGTTTTATTGCTCTCGTGTGCTCTTTATAGAGCTACATTTTGGGTAAACCTGATATGGAGCTCCACGATGGCTGAAAACAAAAATTTATATGATATCTGACTCTGAGAATCGAATGCTTGATACGCGTCATTTCTATCAGTTTTTTGTTAGGTTTAATTAAACCTCTGAACTATGGGAATGCAGCCAAATATACACATAATTTTTTTATTTTTGCTCTTACTTCCGTCAAACCTTGGATGTCTCTACTTTTGTGCCCTCATTTTAGAGGGAAATTAAGTCTTTGTTGTTTCCAGTTAAATGGAGAATAAAAAGTGCAAGTGCTAATAAAAGAGTCCAGAAGGTGTAAAAGGCTATACTCAATAGTAAATGGGTTGAGGTGTATGTCCAACAACCTGTACTTTATGCTCCTTTACAGCTTAAATCTAGGTTATGAGGCACTCCATCAAGATAAATGCTTGATGCCTTGTAGACACAAATTATGTAATCCTGTTGCAAATCATATTGTAAATAAAAAACATATATTGTACACTTGACTCGTTACTTTCTTTTGTCTCTGCAGAGGATGTGACTCCCATCCCAACGGATAGTACCCGAAGAAAGGGTGGTAGAAGAGGGAGGCGGCTGTAATTTCTTCTGTTGCCAATCCTTTCCAGAAAGCGCAGCAAGGCTCATGCCATTTTTATAGTTTCCAACAGATTTTGCCCCAGTCGATGTTTCGGGTTTAGTGACATGACTTTGGCTCTGAAAAATTGTGAGAAGTTGTTCATCTGCAATTGCCGTTTTGAGTTGGGCGTGTGAGCGGATACCTATTGGGAGTTTTTTTATTTATTGAAACAAATGTTGTTTTTTGGAGTTTATGTTAAGTGCCCTCGTGGTTTACTGGATTTAAAATCAATATTATTATCAGATCTCTTGATATCTAAATCCAAGTTCAAAATATTTGAAATGGTTCCTATGTAAGACCGCTATGCTGGGTTCCAACTATAGCCAGAGATGTTTCTAATGGAGTTCTCCAGGATGTGCGGCTCAATGTCCGCTGCAATTTGCGAGGATTTAACAGTGGCTTTGTTGCATAAAGAGACTGGGGCTATCATAAAACTCAGACAAAAAAAGCTATTGGAGTTTTGATGCAAGTTGAGGATTATAAGCAGTTCGAGGTTCAATTTTGGGCGAAGCCTGGACTATTTTGCTCATCGGTATCTTTCGTATGCCCCTTTTGGTATTGGTATGGTAGCGATTGGATCTAAATTGTTTTGATGTCAACTTTTAAACTTCCTTGTGTTTACGTCAGAATGATAATCTAGGAATTGAGTGGGGGCGATTAGGGGTCTGTAATCTCCTCTGTTGAGCGATCAGGTTGGAAAAGGAGGAAACAAACTTTAGAGTCCTCGGATGAGATTTCCTTAAGGGTGCCCTCCGAGTAGTCATCATGAGGCCTTACTATGCATTAAAGGCGGGTGTTGCTAACGAGGCAGCCAAACATTCATTCCCTTGCCTCTTGACGGATACTCTCCAGTAGTGTTCGATCAGAAGATGCCTTTCGACTCGAGTGCAGACTGCATAAAAAGTCGGTTAGTTTGGTCATGCTATAACTACACTCGGATCGAGTTTCCTCTCATACAACCTGACCTATTTGACCGACTCGTAGCCAGTTCTCGAGAGTTTATTATACTTGTGACTTTTAGGGTACAACACCTTGCATTGCATCAAATACCCCCGAAGTTACATCTTCAATTATATGCAAAGTAACAAGAACCTATAGAGAAGGGTATTTCTAGCATTTGCATTGACATCCAAAAACGAAGGTGAAAACATTCCATTATTTTATTTATTATAGTAAAAGAAGGATCACAGTATTTTTATTGTTGCTCAATGGTCATAAAACCAAAAACCAAACCAGCACACAACTCAAATTCAAAGGCCCTCAATTTCAACATCATATCCCGTTCATCGAAGGCTTCATCATCTCCCATGCCTTGAGCTCTGAAATCTTCACGTCTTCTGCTCCGTTATTGAACACAAAGAGATGAGCATCACCATCAACCGCAACGCTCGGATACACCCTAGATGTGATGCATGTTCGACCCTCAGCTCCAAAGCTCTCCACGACGGAGCGATCGATCTGTATAATATATTATATTAACTAAATTAGTGTTCGAAAGAAAAAAAAAAAGATCTATATGATTTTATGACTGATGGATGAAATTGAAGTACCAGACTCCTCAGAGAGAGCATCCCATTTTTCTTGATGTCGACGTCAACCCATCCTCCGAAGGTTGGTTTGTATAGTCCTGGCCTCACCGTGGACCTGTTTCCCATTCAGGAAAACAAGTATATATATCATGATCAAATAATTAAACATCCCAATAAGATTTTGAAGCTTTAATGCATCTGCCATATCGATGGATATGATTCAATAAAATATATTCATTTGCTCCTATGATTCAATAAAATAGATTCATTTGCTTCTTGAAGTCCAGACGATATTATCTCTTCATATTTGGTTTTATATATCGTGTGACAGATGGCAATCACGTGATGATGATAAATTATTTTGTACGTTCCACTTAGGGGCTGTTTGTTTGCCTAAAAAAAAGAGGGAAATCAAAGAAATGGAAAACTATTTCTAAGAAAAATTATTTTAGAAATGCTTGGTTGGCTAAAAAAAAAAGAAGGAAATCAAAGAAATAGAGATGAGATGATGTTAGTTGTCACCTTATTATAGGATGATGTGAGTGATTTTTTGAGAAAAATTGTTTTGATGTTGTTTGGTTGGCGAAAAAAATAAGGAAATGAATTGTAAGAATCCTATTTCTTGTAATAGGTTGTTTTCTTTTGTTTGGTTCATTCTTAAAAATAAGAAAATAGATGAGATGAGATGAGTTGTCATTATATTATTGGATGGTGTGACCCACACTTAAGGAAATCGTTTTCCTAGCTTCTTGGGAGAAAATAGGTGGAAATAATGTTAATGAGATGAGATGACTTGTCACCATTTTATTGGATGATGTGAGTGATTTGAAATGATGAGATGAGATGAGTTGAGTGATGTTGTGGATGGAATAATATTTTATTAGATGTGATGGATGAGTTGTTGGGTAAAAATAATATTTTATTAGATGTAGTGGTGGATGAGTTGCTTGATAAAAATGTTTTTTTTATTAGATGTTATAAATGAGTTGTTGGATGAAAATAATATTTTATTCGATGTTGTGGGTGAGTTTTAGGGATGAAAATGGATGAAATTGTACTTTTTGAGATTTCCACTTTTTCATTTTTCATTTCTTGGTTTTTAGGAAATAACCAAACAGACCCTTAATGGAAAAGATACTAATAAATCGAGTTGTAAGCTTAAACGTGTGTACGCAGTTTGTGTTTAAATCTAAGTTTAATTTCTCATAATCTCTGTCTCTTTACCAAGTGAGCTGTGGCCTATCACGTTGATATAACTACCTGACTGTCTACATAAACAAATTGGAGTTATAGATAGATTGAGGAAGGAGAAGAGATTGAGACCTCGATGGATCATGGCACATAAGGCCGATATAACCCTTGGGAGAACTGTAGAGCCTGAAGAATACAGCAGTCTGCTCCTCTCTGTTAGCTGAGGCCAAGGCCAGGAGCCCAAAGGGCCCAACCCCACCCGTAACATCTGCACCTTTTTGCTCACAAAGCTTTTGTGGGTCAGTCCACATTGAATCAAATGGCTCAATCTTATCTAGGGTTGACAATTGAAATGTCACCTCCACATCAGCCTGCATGTTGCAAAAATGTTAGAGAAGGGTTAATTGCTTAGTCAATTTTGTACTATAGTATTTCAACTTTTTATTAACACTTGGACCTGGCGACATTCACCGCGGAGTTATTCTTTCAAATATTTTATTGTGTTGCAGAGAGCCCCTCTATAAAGTTACAAGTGTTGAACACATGAACTCCATGAGTATAGGTACATATATCGAGAAGATAACTCTATTTGGATATTAGGATTTAAATACTAAATAAAAATTAGGGATGATGAGTAACTAATCTTCTGTAATATTGTGGTTGATTAGTACTTAAAATAAGAGGCAACCCTATGCACGAATCTCGCACTCTATGCAAGTACATGACGAGGTCAGACCGCTTGGAATTTATCATATATATGCTTTCTTATTTTTCATTTTTTAGCAATTAAGAGGGTATATCTGTAGTTAACCCTATAAAAAGGAAAAGTTTGAAATCCTTACCTGTGACGTCATTATTCCAGAGACTTCAACAACTTCTCCACTCTTAACGTTCTTGTTCATAACTGAAACTTGCTTCCCTCTAAGAGTCTCAATCTCCTCGACTGGCCATTGAATGAGTTGCCTTCCATTTGTATCAAGCCAAACTGCTCTAGGAATTGCCTTAAAAAAAAAATAGAATAAAAAAAACCGGTTAATTAAAAAAAAGGATGAAGAATTGTTACGTAGCAGGTTGAAATTGAACCGAGTCAATATATATAACGACTAACCTCAATCCCAGCCCAACCCTTGCCCACGTCATCTAAGCTACTATCCGACTCATTCGACCAACCCCACAGAATCCTCCTCTTTTTCCCTTCATCATAAAACGTCTTCGAAGCGTAGAAATTGCCGTAGTCATACCTTAAACCCGACCCGTCGTCCGCAGATGTACCGTCCGGTATATACCTATCAATATCCCGTAAATAGGTACCGAGCGTATAATACTCGTATCGGGTCACATCCAAACTGTTTTTAAGCACATACTTCAACCCGTTACCGTATTCTGCCGTATCTACGCCTAATTTACCCTCCATCGATACCGGGTAGAAATCCGGACACTCCCACATGCCCGTTCCGTTAGCGGAGTGTAACGGGTGCTTCGCCTTGATCCAATGTATGAAGTCCTTGCTGCGGTACATAATAGCCAAACCTCTATGCTTTCTTTTGCTACCGACTACTAGCCTCCAATGCCCGTCTGACCCGTACCAGGCTGTTGTTGGGTCGCGGAACGCACTAGCGTTGACCCCGCTATCCGGATCCATTATCGGGTTGTAATCGGGCTTGACCCATTCACGGAGATACGGATCGGATAAATTCTTAGGGAAAGCGATGTTCTGAACTTGGCGGTTTTTCGGGTCGACACCCGTGTATAGGATAACGGGTTTGTTACCCGGTAGGATGGTAGCGGATCCAGACCAGCACCCGTTAACGTCGAAGGGCTTAGACGGGTACAAAGCAGGTTCGACCGCTATCCAGTTAATTAAGTCCGTTGAGACGGAATGGCCCCACACAATGTTGCCCCATACGGCTCCGTATGGATTGTATTGGTAGAAGAAGTGGTATATGCCATTGTAGTACATTGGTCCTAATTTTGATCGGCAAATAAAATAAAGTTTAGAATAAATAATAATCAATCTATCAATTGCAGTGCTAAATAAGATTAATTAGAGTTAGGAATGATACCATTTGGATCTGATCGTTGTATTCAATGCCAAGGATACGGCCGAAATTGATCATGGTACCAAAAAAAAAAAAAGATACATGTTAGCACTGAGCTCTAGTTAGTGAACTATATAAATCAATAAAGTATTAGTAAACGTAAATAATTAAGTTGAAAGGAAAGATATTATCTTGCTTTTTATTTTAAAGTCGTTTCAACAAAATCCGTACGTATTAATAAAACTCTGGAGACTTGAATATACCTAACGAAATTCTGAGAATAAATTGACACCGATCCTTTTTGGCCAAAAGAATAAAAAGGTGTGTGATAACGGTCCACTTTACGTGGTCTATAATTCTAATGTGACACTGGCAGTAGGATTTACAAAGCTTTTGGTCGCAGTTTTTCAGTGGATCGTGGGACCCGCAGCCACCCAAAAATTGTGTGCGTATAGGATAATTAACATCGTTTTATTTTTATTTTTCACGGTATACTTTTTATTTTGGAGTTGATATGACCTAACTCCTAGGTTCTAATCTTGCTTGCAGACCTATAGCAGTTTGCATAACTGCATTATAATAAAAGACTATATTAGGGCACAAAAATAAAATAAAAAAATAAAATAAAAAACATAAAAAAAAATATATCATTAAGATTCAAATCTGTTTAAAGAAAATGCGAGAGATGAACTATGTATAGTGACTCTTTCTTGTTGTAGCAAATGTTTAAAAACTAAGTAAATATTAAATGAAAATATACACTAATCATGCATGTTACTAATTTCCAAGGAAGAAACAATAAAAATAAAAATAAAAAGAACGTATATATATCAATCTCTGAGTTGATAACATAAAAAATATGCGCAAATTTTGGAATAGCTTCATGTATACCATAATTGAAGAAGAATAGGAGTTGGTGTTATAATTGAACATCAGTAGCATAGGCTTATTAATTATTCTGAGATAAAATTATTACTCCTAAAATTTCTTCTTTTTCTTTCAATAAATAGGACCAAAAAAATTTCTGAAACCTTGGCAAGCATCCCAGGAAGGCGAATATCAAGTACGCATATGTTAATTAAAAGGAAAAGAAAAAACATAAGGATAATTTGTGCAAAGTAAACAAAAGTCGACAGCGCACGGTAGCAAACGACCACTGCGCAGGAATTACGTGAATCGAGGAGAGGATAAACCGTCACCACAATCCCCGCGGTAAACGGAAGAATTTGACCATGCGCGGATCGACCGGCCACCTTTAGCGAAAATTATACTGCTTTCACTACCGTGCGCCCCACAATGAGAGCCAGTGAGGCTATATATGTCATATGACAACTAGTGCTCCACCATCGTTATTAATTATGAATCAATTTCAATGCATAAACAACTTTTATGCAAACTCCTAAACATGCATAAATATCTTAATTTTTTCCTCACAAAATGATGGAGATAATATATATATATAGAATATGGAAATAATCAATAGTTCGCCTCTTAAAGTAGAATCATTTGTTATTTAGTGAATATTTATTTATAATTCATGACATGAATGAGTGTGTTAATGTGTTATATTCCTAATAAATCATAAGTATCATATAAATAAATGAATGACTGTGATTTAAAAATTTCCAAACTGAAAGGGTTCTAATTTATTAGAGCACATGATATATGATATATGAGTATAAACTTTGTTAGAACAGCAGCAGCGTACAAACATGACATATAACATGAATTTGTTATTTCAACTATCCCTTTAATGGCTTAGGACACATATATACATGTTGTCGTTCTCAAAAGTGAAAAAAATATTCCCTTAAAATGGATGGAGACAACTAGAGAGAGGAGTTTTGTAGAGTTACCATTGATCCAATTCCTTGGAGGCTGAAAATGGAAGACAGTCCTATACTGGTTATCGACGACCGCGGCCGGAACCGACATGAGTTCCTCGTATACAGCGTGAAATCCCTCCACCGCTCCATTCCTCAAACAACACAAAACCGCCACCACCAACCAAGCAACCCTATTCATGGTCACCATGGAAGAAAGAAGAAGAAGAAGAGAGGTGTTATGTGATGAAGAGAGAGGAGGCTCTGGGGGGTTTTATATAGAGGTTGAAAGAGTAGTGGGCAAGAGGAAGTGTGTTTGTATAGTGTAGGGTATCGGTGACATGTGTTATAAAGGAACTCAGTGTTGGTTGTTAGTACTATATGATTTGCGGCGCGCTAAATAAATTATTTCAATTTATTTTTAAAGTTAATTTCTGTCATTTTAGAAAATTAGATATTGTTGGGTATTAGTCTCATATATAATTGAAAGAATTAGACAAAGTGACGAATTCAAATAGAAAGTTATAGGATAAAAAAGCTAAACATTTTTTGATTGATTTGATTCTGATGATTATACCATCCGTGGAAAGTGGTATCAAAATTTTGATTATGCACCACTATGAAATTTTATACTGTACGAGGGTGACTAAAGTTAGCTAGATCATCAAAATATTTATTTAGCCCATGTCAAGGGTGGAGGATCTTAATTAGGTGTTGATAGTGTTGATAGTTATGTTTTTGATATGTGGTTGTCAGTTTAAATCAAATCAAATACCATATATGATCCATAAATTATGAAAGATATATATGGATTTTCGTTTTCTTTATGATGATCCATTTTCTTGTGATGATCCATGATTCAGATTGAACATAAAAATAACTAGTGATGTTTGAGATTAATGTCCGTAAGTGTGACTAATTAACACACACCAAGTTTTGGGCCCCAATATTACTCCCTAATCCTTATTACCTTATCA
>NC_033795.1:17483051-17486684 GCF_001876935.1 Asparagus officinalis | reverse complement strand
GTATAGAACAACAGATTAATGCCAGTTATAGTAGTCAATATCTCAATCAATTTAATCTGACAAAAAATAGTAAACACTTGAATCAGAGCTTGCGACTCATGGGTTTGAAGTGCCACATGGAATGATGCTCAGCTACTGGGTCGGGTTCCTATATGGCGTTTGATCCGTATGAGAGTATTTGAACATCTTGGAATTAAAGGGTGCGGATATTCTCAGTTTTGGATTTTTTCCTTTTTGAGAGAAAAACAAGGGATATTCCCTGTTCATTAAAAATCAAAAGTATGTTTACAAAAGAAGGATACGAACTGTATCCATAAAGATTAGTAGATAGAAAAAATAGTTTCTCTTGCTAGGGATGTAGGACATTCTTCTTACAAACATCTATGAAGGTGAAGAGAGGGCATTGCCGTCATTCACCGTTGACATAGATATAAGTAAGAACCAAAGCTAGCCATACATTTGGACAAGAGAAATTAAGTTTTCTATAGACTAATTGAACTAACAACAAAACACCAAAAAGTTAATTGGTATGCACAAAAGACATCAGAAACTACTGAAAGTAAACTGATATTATAAGCTAAACACTGTTGCTCCGCAAGAGTACTGAAAGTAAACTGATATTATAAGCTAAACACTGTTGCTCCGCAAGAGTGGTCTCTCTTCGAAAACCGCTGCTAGCTTAAGAGCCATCTTCCCTCTTCCAGAACCTGACCATTCATATAAAATAGAAATCGCTGAGTTGATGATAGATGTAGCAAAGAACAAAGTGCTTTCAAAAAGAAATTTATTTCTTGATGTCCATAAACTCCAACATACTGCAGTGAAAATCGTTCGCCATAAAACTCCATCAGTATTACGTAGAGATTCAACAGACATGATCAGTTCGTATAAAGATGTTGGCCACGTGAAAGGAAGATAGAAGTCACAGAAATGTTTCCACACTGATTTGGTGAGACTGCATTCAAAAAATAAGTGATCACAAGTTTCAAGATGTATACCACATAATATGCATATAGAATCCCCTTGCCATCCTCAGTTTTGGATTTGAATTTGAGAAATTTGACTTTCTTATTAATAGTGGTAAACTTTGAGTGAGACGTTGTCGTCATCTAATTTGATTACCACGTGTACATTTCAAAGTTTTCGGGATTGGGTGCTGATTATGATGCAAGGCTGACTTCACCTTTAAAAGCCTGTTAGTTTTTTTCCTTTTAGGATTTTGTTAATCATTTTCCTAATTCAAGGATAATGGATAAAGATGTGAGAGGTGAGAGATACAATGAGGAGGGCGTTGTAGAAATGGCAGGAACAGGCTTACTGAGCAGCAGACAGGTTGGCGGTCGACTGGTGCGGTCGACCGTATTCGTGCACAAAAGCTACTGGGCGTTTGGATCAGTGGCGGTCTTGCTGCTGGATGGAGGGCGGTCGACCGACCCGGTCGACCGCGATGGATCGCGGTCGACCGTGCCGGTCGACCGCCAAAGCGGTTTTGGGCTGGGTCTGTTTTCAGACCCGTTTCATTTGGGTCTTCTATAAATACCCAAACTTGGTTTTAGGGTTTGTAAGCAAGGGGTTTTAGCAGCCATTGAGGGTGAGTTCTTGGGCTTCTATTGTTGGAGCAATTGGGAGAGATCAAGAGTGATTTGTTGAGAGTTTTGGTGAGAGATTATAACCCTAGTTTGTTCCTCTTGATTTCTAATAGTGAAAATTCCCCCTTCCTTGTCCCGTGGACGTAGGCATCTTGCCGAACCACGTAAAACTGGTGTTTGATTATTTGTGCTATTGATTTTGGTTGTGGTTTTGTAGGCTGTCTAAAAATCACAATAGATAGCTTATCCCCTATCAAACACCGATGATGGAAGTTACAATCTGACGACTTCCAGAAGGCTACAATTTGAAGACTTTCACGTAGATCGCTGAAGGTTATAATCTGACGATCTTCACGACAACCGATGAGAGCTCTAGTTCAACAACATTCACAATCAACATCGGGAGTTACAATCTGACGACTCTCATATTCTCAAGGAGCCAAGACGAAGATTACAAGACAATGATCTTTGCAACGCTATGACAAAAGAGATTACTTGTTGATAATCTCTCCAAAGCAAGACGCGGAACTCATCACCGCGCTCTAAGACCAAAACACGGAGGTCCTCCCCGTGTATCAACACCAAAACACGGAGGTCCTCCCCGTGTGTCAACAGTAAAACGCGAGGGTCGAACCCACGTTACAACATCAAAACGCTGGGGTCGAACCCACGTTACAACATCAAAATGCTGGGGTCGAACCCACATTACAACATCAAAACAATGGAGTCGGACCCGCGTTACAACATCAAAACGCTGGAGTCGGACCCGCGTTACAATATTAAAACGCTGGGGTCAGACCCATGTTTTTCAATGCCCAGCGGGTACCCAACTCCGCGTCTCCAGTCTAAAATACGGAGTTAGGGTCCTGAACGCCAACGTGAGCGTTTGACTCGTTGAAACATGAGCTGAACGGTTCCAAAACTGGTTCCCATGATTTTTGGGCGGTTACACCCCACTTAGGAGTGATTTAAGGGGCGGTTACACCCCCTTAATCCCCTATAAAAGCGAGTAAACTTAACTGAGTTCAGGGTTGACTTCTTTGGTCCGGAGTTCAAGGCTTTTTTCAGCTGGCATTTTCGGATCTGGGACTTGACAGCAAAGGGAGAGATCGGCATTCATCCTTTGGAGCATTCCTTAAAGCCTTCGGCCTTGGCTTGAGAACCGATTCTCGGTTCAAATCAACTCTTTTTCAAGAGTTTCAAACTCGATCAGAGTTATCAACTCATCAAGAGTTTTAAACTTGCCACGCAAGTTCTCCACAACGTCAAATCGTGAGGAGAAGACATCGTTCCAGTGAATCAAGACGGTCGGATCGTCAACGGAGAGCAAACTCGACGCGAGCATTCGAGGGAGGCACTCCATCGCTACCTTGAAGAACCCAGTTTTAAACAAAGGAGAGAACCAAATTCATTCTCTTCTTTTTTGTAATCAAATTGTAACCAGAATCAAAGAAATACAAGTCAATTTTCTTTTATTCTCTTTATTGTAATTTTTTCAACATACAGGTTTATCTTTTTCTTGGCTATTGGTTTGGTTTCTCGAGGCACAACAAGTGGTATCAGAGCTCCGGGCAACGCTTGGGCTTTTTTTTGGAGGTGTAAATCAGTTGGGAAGTTCTTATAGAGCTTCGATTGGTGATAAAGGTGGAATCTTTGTGGTAAAGTTTCTATCTTTTTCAAGTTGGATCTATTTCCTATTTGTTCCGTAATTGTTTATTTGGGTGCTTTGAGATTATGGCCGGAAAAGATAAAAGTGAGGAGGGTTCTTCTAGTGTGAAGGCCGTCCAAAGTTTGAATATACATTCTATGAAAATAGATGTGGAAAAGTTCAACGGCACAAATAATTTTGGACTTTGGCGATGCGAAGTCATGGATGAGCTAAATGCGCAAAATTTGGAAGATACTTTGGAGTTGGACGGGAAACCGACCGACGTTGATGAAAAGGTTTGGAATAAAATAAATAGAACGGCGTGTAGTGTGATTAGGTCTTGCCTTACCCAAGATCTAAAATATGATGTGATGAATGAAACTTCGACAAAGAAGA
>NC_033795.1:17468078-17482051 GCF_001876935.1 Asparagus officinalis | reverse complement strand
GGGTCATGTGAATCTGCGGTGACTCCGTAGGCTGTCATCTGAGGATGCGCGATCTGGGCCGTTTATTCAAAACCCCTCAGAGAGATCTGAGCCCTTCGTTGAAAATCCCATCCCCCCAAAATCCCTACCCCTCTCTCATCTCTCCCGCCCAGATCGCGCCATCACCTCCCGCCTCCTCCTCTCCAGCGCCCGAAATCGCCGCCGGAGCTCGCCGCCCCCGATCAGCGTCGCCGCCGGCTCAAGATCGCGCATTCGGTCGCCATCACCGACCTCCTCCCCCTCACCACCGCCCGAAAGCGCCGGCGCCCAAGCTCGGCCTGTGTCTCGACGTCCCCGATCAGCGTCGCCGCCGTCCCCTTGCCCTAGCCATCACCTCCCCTCCTCCTCTCCAGCGCCCGAGATCACCGCAGCTGAGCGTCGCCGCCGGGTCATCGCCGTCTACTCGTCCTCGCCATCGAGCTCACCCCTCGTCATCAGCCACGCCTCCGACGGCATTCGAGCTCAGCCCTCAGGTTCATCGCCGCCTCCGGAGATCGATCAAGCCCTCGACGTCATCCTCGCCATCACCTCCCCCCTCCTCTCCACCTCACGAAATCGCCGCAGCCTGCGCTTGCCGTCCCCGCTCAGTGTTGCCGCCGGCTCATCGCACTTCGCCGCTGTCGAGCTCGCCTCCACCGAGGTAAGGCATCAGGTCTAAATTAACGTGTTAGTTCTAACTGAAATGCATGTTAGCTAGCTCTAAATTAACGTGTTAGTTTTAACTGAAATGCATGTTAATGCTACCGGGATGCATGTTAGCTCTAATGGAGATGATGTTAGTTCTATTACGAGGCATGTTAGTTCTAGTTGGCGTTCCTGTTAGATCTAGTGGATTTCATGATGGTTCTATCTTCCCTCATGCATATTCCTTGGATCTTGGATCTATCTTCTTCCTTTTAATTTCAGCTCATACATTATTTGGTTTGCATCACTCACTCTATGGCTACGAGCCGGATAATTTAGAGCTATTTTTGCCATGTATTGTTAAATTGAATATAAACTTTAAATTTGGTTTAAACTATCGTTTAGAAATTGTTTAGTGAAATTGAAAGATCAACTTGATGACGTTTTTTGAGCGATTTTGAACTTCTTATATGTGATAATTTGATAGCTTGTATAGACACTCCACCAATTCTCTCACGTGAGGCAACAATGGAAGAAGATAAAAGCCAGGACCATGATCTACTATCTACAACATGGCTTCCCCCTCAGGTGATAATATCTTATTGTTTATAGTGTACTACTAACTAATGACATATACCAAAATAGTTGTCTTTTAGCATGAGTTTTGTTTCTCTATTTTTATAGGCAGACGTCGAGGGCTTGGCCGAGCTTGGGCGGCGGCGCTTTCGGGCGGTGGTGAGGAGGAGGGGGTCGGTGGTGGCGCGATCTGAGCGGGAAAGAAGAGAGAAGGGTAGGGATTTGGGGGGGAAGGGATTTTCAGCGAAGGGCTCAGATCTCATTATTGGGTTTATAATAAACCGCCCAGATCGCGCATCCTCAGAGCCGGCCTACGGAGTCACCGCAGATTCACTTTTTCCATATATATATATATAGATAGATAGATATATATTCTTGGTAAAAAGAAGGGCTGCATTTTTATCGTAGGGAAATTAATGCGGGCTGCTGACATTTCATTAATAAATTTTCTCCTTCCTATTCCTGCAAACTCACTGCTACCTGTTCTCACTTGTCAGGCATCTACCATGGAAAAAAGAGAAAATATCCGAATATGTTTTCCTGTGCCCAACTTCCCAACTTCATTAATTTGTTTTCATGTAACCTGTCACAATTATTTTGTAAAGAAACTAACACCAGCCACTACACAGAAAGGAGAATGCAAGGAAATTTGCACACGCAATGAAGTTTCAAAAGAAAAAAATTTAACAGTCTTTTATCGTGTACATGCCAAAACGAATATCATTATTTTCATAGGAGAAGATATTCAAGCCCATTAAAAGTCCACTAGCTGTCATCACAATCAGAAACCTCGTCACAAAGTGCCAGTTTCAAACTAATGAAAACTCAGCAAGTGACATAACAACGTTTTACATAACCGTGGAACACAAATGCTGAAAGAAATTGTTCATGAATTAACTGGGCTGATATCTCATATAACAAAGACTTGTATCCTAATTACAGTAGAGGGCTGGATTCTAATACACAAAATTATATGCATATTTTGTTAAAATCAAGTTGATTTTGTACATCACTCTCATATTTTACAAGCCGGACCTGCTACCAATTTTATTACAATGACTCTCAAAAGCCTCAATCCAACCCATATAAACTGAACAAAAAAATCAAATGCAACTATGAGCTGCACGTGTATATCTCTGACTGTGGCGAAAGAAAAGAACTGAACAGATTAGATTATGTCATCGCAATGTCCACCCTCTTTCTGCAAGAGCTTCACGAATCCTTTTAGCAACATCAGCAGCTTCAGTCAGAGGCGGATAGCTCCAACTATTGGACATCTGTAAGTTATGTGAAGAAACAATATTAATGGCATACTTATGCTCTTTTTTTTAAGTGATACATACTTGTGCTTGATTCATAACCGGCAAAAAATATTTCATGCAGTGTCATGAGCCAAAACATGCACGGAGCTTGAGGTAACCTAGATAATTGAAGGGAAAAGTTCACAAAATTACACGAACTATTAGGGTTCTGTGTAAAACTACCCTGAACTCTTTTTATCAGAGAAAAACTACCACAAACTTTAAATCAGCAGAAAGCCCCCCACAGTGAAAAAGTCTAAAATACCCTATTTGCAACTTCCCAAGCAAAACATTACCTTAGTGCAAAAGTCTAAATGAGGGTGGACATCATTCAACAAGATTGTGAGCTAACATGTTAACTTTCACTATCAACAATTAGCCATGATAACCAAATGAAAAAAAGAATATGGAAATTTCTCTAATAAAAATAGTTTAGAGTAATTTTCTGTGAAAGCCATAAAAGTTCATAACAATTTCTGAACTTGCCCTAACTTAATATATCAGAAGTTCTTTAGGTTTGCAAGAAAAAAATTAATCAGCTAATGATATTGCAATATGATGTTCTCCAATAAATGTTTACACATTGATCAAGCTTCACCTAGTATCCCCCTAAGGTTTTACTACAGGCAAGACTGCAGTCAGATTGAATAAATATAGGGGAGATGCTTACATCCTCTAAACCTGTGAATGGTCTGACTAGGCCCCGTTCACGAAGAGTTCTCTGGAAAGCAGAGAATTTCCACTTACAACGCTCAGCTCCAACCACATATACAGGTTTCCTAAAAAAATATATTACAATAACATAACCTGAGAAGTTCAAACTATCATATAAAGAATTATTTAAAAAAGAAATCTTTTCAATCATTACCCAGTGCTGCAAGCCTCACTCAACATACTAACTGAATCAGCAGTAATGACAAAAGCATCAGCCCATGCAAGGTGTCCCATATGGGGGTTTGGACCTGAATAGTTTCACAAAGATCAATAAGTCAAAACTTTCATAGTATTTAGGAACTAAAAAATCATGCATAAATGAAAAACACCTTTGCCATCCCACACATAAACCTTAGGGTGATCACCTAGTTCCCTTAATATAATGTCAGATATCTGTCAACATTAACCAAGTATCTTAGGTCAAAAAAAACTTGGAAGGCATTTTGAACACAATAATAATGCTTTAAAGTGTAGTTCTAGTACTGACGCCTGAAACAAAACTTTTACGTACCTTTTCTGGAGTTCTTCTGGAGAAAGAAACTCTAACACTTCCACAGCTTGCTAGTACACCGTGCAGTGAACCTGCCAATTGTTTGGCAAGATCTGCTCCATATCGACAATGCTCTGACGGCAATTTGAACCATACAGAGTACAGTCAGTTGGTATGTATTGTTTTAACTATGACATTCACAAAAGAAATTTTAGCCAACATGAAGAGGTGCTATGTTTGAAATAAATTCAGAATACCACAGATCCAAATTCTATTTGATCACAGCTACAGTTCCGTATTATCGTTATTATTATTGTTATTTGATTATTTGCTACTGTGCTTCACTTCATTGTATTGAGTCAAAGGATTAATGTTTCAGATTGAATTCTACCAAACAATATGTATCCTCCTTTCTAGCCTGTATCTTCAGAATAACCATACCTATCACCGTGTTCATTATTTTATTGCAACATGCTTCTAAACACTCATATAGTCTAATTTAAATATGGCCATCATCATTTAATATATGGCCGTCACAATAGGTCTAGAAGCTAATATGTTTCCTTCTGACACAATGTTTATCAAGAATATCCTCTTCCCGCGCTGATAACTAGTAAAGCAGTTCTTGACCCAACAAAGAATATTTAGGTTATAAAATTTTAGAATAGAAAAGCATGCACAACTATCGCGGAGCAGTTTCCCATTAAACAATCCTCAAGTTTTTCCTAAGTCATCAATCCTTGTCAGGATAATTATCCTTCAAAAAGAAAATATTACAGAAATTTGCAGAGTGATTTCACATTACTACAAGCTCAACAGGTTTGGAATGAGAAATTTTCTCGGCTTCTTTCATCCTTTACATAGTATATATGTTCATTATGCAGAAAGTAAGGATACTACATTTTCTCACGAGCATTCATATGGTAACAACTTAAAAAATTCACATTTATTCCTTCAAGTTATAGTAGTGGAAATAATTCAATGATTTGTGATGTCCGAACCAATGGGGAATCTAGAATTTTTATAAAGTATTGCCACTACATAATTAATGATTAAAAAAGTACAATCTTCCTTGATGAGTTTTCAAGTTTTGGAAAAAGTACAGTATCGTATTATTAGTAAAACTATCGAACACATCTTTCCCAATATGTCACTAAGCAGCCATTTAGTCAATTATCATTCATTTTATTCCACTACTTTATCTTTAACGACTTCATTGCATTCTGGGATAGGGTGGGCCTGGGGTTTTTAATGTTTTGATGGATCCAGTTTAAAATGGGGATCAGAGAAAAATGATTGAAGGGGTGGAAATTACAGAAGTTGATTTGGCAAAGTGGGGTCATGTTACTCCATTTTGTGATCCAAAGTCAGAACCCTATACTAACCATTCTGTGATGCATTTTCTTTAAATGAAATTGTAAAGTAAAACATTAAGGAGCTATCTTGAAGTGAGGAGGTATAAAACTATAAAATCTTAAATTTAAAACATTTCTTAGAGAACAGCTTGAATTCCAATTGCACAAATGTAAATTCTTGGGAAGGACTAAGAAGCAAAGTCCTGCAATCAGTATCCAAAATTAGCCAAGTTATCTCTGTGACTCGTGAGTCACTCTCTTCATCATTATCCAACAGTTTTGCAATGAGAGGACAGAGAACATTCAAGTTATTTGGCTACAGACATGACAAGATGAAGTTTTATGCAAACTTACAATACAAATTCAATTTCTACGTTTCAAGATAATCTATCCAATTAGTCAATCATTTTAAAACACTGGCTGTAGGAAGCAACTTTTAAAATTCTGGTAAAATGGAAAATACTATAGCTAAAGAATAATTGAGGGTTGACATCAAAAGATTCATCAAAGATAGATATAATGCAAATTGCAATTTACCGTATCCTAATAAAAATAATATCATAAAAACAATAAGAAAAGGTAGAGCAATTATGTTGCAGAGAGCAGCAAATGCATACGTTTCCTATGGTGCTCACTGCTCTTAGCCATTACTCTGCAAGATGTGAATCATCACACAAACAAGAAAAGTAAGTGGGAAACTTACTTGTAGGCCCTCCTATATTAACCACAAGCAAGGGCTTTGGAAGAGGGGCAAGCTCAGAATGCCATGTCGTAGCAGCAATGCGAAGTGCAGTAGAATCAGCCTGGTGCAGTGCTCCCACTGTGCAGATCTGAAATTCCAAGTTCTCAGACATTAAAGAACTTCAGATATATTTTCTCGATCATAGTTCTCCAATTTTTCAGACATTAGAAGACCTTTACAACTACCATTTCTCTAAAGCACAAAAGATGGAGGAAGGGAGCTTACAACGTTCTTACTACGTGGTTCTCGTGGAGATATCCATCCTCTCAAAAATCGAGGGATCTCTTGTTGCCCACTAGCTGTCAGAGCATAGTAGTCATGCTCAGGAGTTACCACTGAGTCAAACCTGTCCAGCCCAGATCTCGGGTGTTGTATCTGAGGAGAAGCTAAGAACTTTCAGTGTAGATAGAATAAGAACAATCAATCAAAAACAAAATTTTGGTGAAATCATATATATGGTTTAACAAGACAAATAAAAAATATAAAGCGCAAGTACGCGTTACCTGAATAACAAAGACATTATTCGGCGCCATGCTTTTTATTGAACTCGCTATCGAGATGGTATCCCTCCCACATGCAACCACTAGGAGAGGGCCATCTCTGAAACGAAACAACATTGCACTAATCTTAAGTTCAATTTTCTATGCATGTTCCACAAAAGCTAATAAATAACAGGAAGAATTCTATAGCTTCAGAGGAATGGACAATGCACAAATCACAGCTAATCTGAAAGTTTATGAGACTGATAAAACAAATATCCACCGAATAAATGAAATGGCCATACGGTTTAATGGCACCCAGAAAGTCACAAGTCACAAGAACCATAGGTGGGCTCAGATACCTAGATTTACAATCAAGTTAGGTGTTTGCAAATCTGAAGAAGCTTAACCATGCAGAGGAACAACATGCACACATGTATACATATAAATGTGTGCCTGAATGTATGTGTTTATGAGAATAATGGGTATCACATGAGACATGAGGTATTCTCTCATATACAGTGGTGTGGTTGAACATCAGCCAAGTGATGCAGACTGAGAGATAAAATAATAAAGAAAGATCAACCTTATTCACTTGGCCAAGATTCAGGCACATCATATATATACTCCCTTAGAAAGAACCCCCTTATTCACTTGCATGAGATTCAGCACATTGTAGGCATTAAAAAAATGCTGAACTTCAAGATATGACGAAGGTCGTCATAGGGACGAACCTCGTCTTGGTCAAAGATGAGACTCATCACCCAGCGAGGAGCCATATCAGAAACGAGGCTCACCATGCAGCGAGGCTTGGCGAACTCACCAGTGGAAACGAGGTTCGAAGCCAGTCGTTGGATACGAGGTTCGAAGCTCGTCATTGGATACGAGGTTCGAAGCTCACTAGTGGAGACGAGGTTCGAAGTTAGTCGTTGGATACGAGGTTCAAAGCTCATCACTGGAAACGGGGTTCGAAGCTCGTCATTGGATACGAGATTTGGAGCTCATCACCAGACATAAAGCTCATTAGTGAAGATGAGGCTCGTCAAAAGGAAATTCACAAGACTTGCTACGCAGTTGAACTCAGCTATCAAAGACGAAGTTCGTTAGTGAATACGAAGCTCGTCAGACGACGTCAGTGAAGATAAAGTTCGCTGTACTGTAAAGTTGATCTTAGAAGACGAACCTTGCTGCATGTTGAGACTCGTTCAATCAGATGAACTTCACCAAACAACAAAGCTCGTCGTCCGTTGGAGATCCAACTGTAACGGCTCCGAAGACTTAGTCAATCACGTGGGCTAAGTTCCAGGAGCACGTTTCGCTCCCAGTAACCAACGTGGGCTGAATTGAAGGAGGTAGTTACGGCCTCTACCCATAATTTTAGCATGATGGTTATGTGCTACGAACTCTATAAATAGCCATGAGCGGCTATGGAGGAGGGGACTTTTGAAGAAGGCTTTGGCGATCACGTGAAGAGAGATTCGTGTTCGTATTCTCGTGATCTAAACCACCATCAGAAGCTTTTGTGATCTTGTTCTGATCGTCAACGGGAGGCAATCTCGGCTTGAACATCGAGAGAAGCGTCCTTTCGCTACCAAGAACCCACTTTTAAACAAAAAAGAAGTCAAATTAATCTTCTCTTCCTCTGTAATCGAGAGAGAATGAGTGATTGTAAGGGATTCGTACCAAGTGATCGAATCAACTTCTTAAAATAAGAAATTAATCAAACTTCAATATTTTGACCCTACACACATCATTGTATATGAAAAAAATAGCCCTATTATACCCATTGCTCCCCGTATGTGCGTGAGCACGTGAGCGCGTGTTTTTTTTTTTTTTTTGGGGGGGGGGGGGGGTGTTTTTTTTTTTTTTTTTTGGGGGGGGGGAGGGGTTGCGGGGAGCGCTTTAAGAGTCTCAGAGCATAATTAAACAAGGTATACCCACCAACCAAAGTGTATGACATGTAACAGAATTCTACAATCAGCTTTTACAAGGTATTATTGTTTTCCTTACAAAAATCATGCAGGCAGTATAATATGATCGCAAACATAAAACATTGTAGCACGGAGACACAATGATGAAGAATGAATCAATCATCACATGCCTGAGAAGCACAAGTTCAGCATTAAATATGCAAGACAACACAGTATGAGACAGATCCTCAGGAATTAAGGGGTAGAGGGTCAAATGAATTTTTTTATTATTAATGTGTTTACATTTCCAATAGAATATTAAAGTACAATGATGTAGTAAGCACAAACAAGATAATTTGGAAGACACAAAAATAGTGAACGAGTAGTTAAATCATACTTCTCAAAATTCTCACGGAAGAATGAATCAATCGTCACATGTCTGAGAAGCACAACCAAGTTCAGCATTAAATATGAAAGACAACACAGTATGAGACAGATCCCCAGGAATTAAGGGGTTGAGGGTCAAATGATTTTTTTTTATTTTTAATGTGTTTACGTTTCCAATAGAATATTAAAGTACAATGATGTAGTAAGCACAAACAAGGTAATTTGGAAGACACAAAAATAAGGAACGAGTAGTTAAATCATACTTCTCAAAATTCTCACGGGCACTGAAGGCAATCTGTCTGGCATCAGCTTCTAAAACAGATGACAGCCCAACATTGCCACCATTCTGAGTAGGAGACGGCACAAATCTCTTCCCTTGAAGTACTGCTCCAAATTTTGACCCGCCAAACACTTGTTTAATTACACAGTCTATGATTTTGTGCAAGGACACTGGAAGCCACCTAAGCCACTCATTAATTCCCCCTCTTGGTCTGATTACTCGCTGCAAATCACATCTAGAATTAGAATATGAGATATTCTAGAAAACATACCTCAGATTTGTGCATAAGGTGGCAAAAATACAAACCACAACACCATACGTCAATCAAAAGTTTTAATACCACATAATTCATTTCAGTTGACGTCCAAAATGTTCACAGACAAAAACAAAACTTTGGCTATCCACCAATCGGGTCCATTAAAAACGAAGGAAATGAATCAGCAGCCAGTGCATACTTCAGCTAGTTCCAACCCTAATTCAATCAAATCAAACCCAGAAACAGCATTTTTCTTCTCAATCAAAACTCTAAACAGATAGATTTACGAACATCTCAATCAAATTATTTGCTAACAAATTTCACATTCACCAGAATTCAGTTTAATTAGAGTCCAAAATGGAAAAAAAAACATGGCAATAAGTCTTAAAGGAACTGTCCAACCCCAGTTCAATCAAATTCACTCCAAAGCCAGCATCTTTCTTTCAATCAAAGCCCTAAACCGATAGATTAACAAACCCCAATTCAATCGATCCACGGAAAAAATAACCAAAAGACTTACATAAATCGAGTGCTTGTCAGCGAGTCCAAGGGCGCGAACCAAACCGATGCTCTGGTTCTCAGCTCCGGCGAACCCGTTGCCGATGACGACCGCCCTTCTGACAGCGTTCACTCCACCCTCGAAGATCTCCGGCGTCCCGGCGAAGCCGCTCGGGGGCTCCGGGAGCCTGATCGGCCTCATTGATGACATTAATTAGGGGTACGAAATCATGAACTAGGGTTTTCAAAAGTTTTCTTCTCTGAGAGAGCAAAACACCGACGCGCTTCCTCGAACGAGAATAGGGCCCACGATTTATATATGTAGGGATATACGGCGTGGAACAGACGCGGGCTTGTGACTCGTGCCAACTGAAGTTCCAACTACAGTGGGTCAATTTGCGATAAATAGAACTACGAGGGGTTTCTTTACAATAGATTGATACTAGAAGGGGTTTGTTTACAATTAACCCAAGGGCAAAATAACACCCATAGGTATAGGCTTGTTGTTGCATGTATATGCTACGGGGATGTTTGGTTCATTTCCTAGAAACCCAAGTTTGGGAGATTACTCTTGTGAAATAGGCTGTAGGACAAATTTCCATGTTTTCAAACACATTTCGTGACTTTTCGGGAGGAAATAAATTTCCTTAAATTTGGGACCCACACTATTATCTTACTGGCGGGTGGGTCCCACATGCATAACATCTATTTTTTTCCTCTCTCAACCAAATACAAGAAAAGCGAATCAAACACCTTCACACGGGTGTGTCAGAGTGTTTTGATTTCCTTTCTCAGCCAACCTAACAACCCTTACAAGAGAACAAATCTTGTAAGGTTCATTCTTCTACAAAAGAATCAACAAAATTTTCTTCTTTGACATTAGCCTGCTAACTTGTAGAGAAACAACATCTATAAATATTTGCTCTTTATATTATTGGGAACTTACCAATATTCCTAGAGGGATTACACTTAAGCGTCTCTGCTTCAAAAGTTTTCGATTGGAAGGTAACAGTTGCTGAGAGGATAGGAGTGTCTTTGCGTTATCTCGGAGCAAAAAGCCTGCTCTTCTTGTATTATTCATATATATATATCATGGTGTCTTTCATATATCCCCCTGCTAGTTTTGAAGAAATTTGTACGTATCACGAGCCAAAACGTATTTATGGTATCAAAACAAGTATCCTTCGACGACACGTAATTAACAAATTGTCAACTTGAAACATGTTTTCCTTCTTCGTTACAGAATGACACAAATGCGGTACGACTCAGGCCTGTTAGTATTTGTTTGTAAAAAACAAGATAGTCCCACATTGGAATTTTGAGCATTGTTTTAGAGGTTTAAAAGCATTTAATGCTTAGTGTGCTTTGAATAATGGATCATAGTATAGGCCAACCCAAAAATGTTTTCATTAAAAGTTTCTCAGCATCATACATGTTTTCCTTCTTCGTTACAGAATGATACAAATGCGGTACGACTCAGGCCAACCCAAAAATGTTTTCATTAAAAGTTTCTCAGCATCATATATAATCCATTATGTATTTTGTCAATGTGCGGATTTCCTCCCCAGCACATAAAAAACACCTCCTATACTCTAAACAATTTCTGCAGCCAAATTCCAAACCATCTGAGCGAAAGGCAAAGGACACTTGGTAGCAATATCCAGCTTGGTCAAAGCCGAAGCATGCCCAAACAACGAGATACTCAACTCCGCAATCTCCTTCATCGACAACCTCGAAGCCATGTACCCCTCCCAATAATAAGGATCCAACTCAAAGAAGGCATCAAAAAACCTCCTCGTTCCCTCCAGATCCAACCTCAATAGTGTTTCCATACCAAATCTATAGAATTCTCTCTCCCTCTTCATCTCCCTCGACCAGAGAGAGTTCCAAAGTTTTGTGTACATCGCCTTTCCTCTGATCATTCTCGTAGATCCCAAGCACTCCGTCATTGCATCCGCAACAACTGGCGCGTATCTCAGAGCTCTAGCTACCATGTACCTGTTGTAACAGAAGGGGGAGATGAGACAATGATAAATGTAGTTTTTTTCAATCTTTTTACTAATTAAGTTGTTGTGCGTTTTAGAATGCTGAAGTTCAAGCAAGATTCAGCCTGTTAACCAAACCGCTTCCAGAATCTACAATTGGTGGGTAATATTAGTGGATTTGGATCCTCTCCACTACAAAAAAGTAGTGGAGAGACCACTACTTTTAATCTCAAGCGTTGATTCACTACAAAAAAGTAGTGGAGAGACCACTACTTTTAATCTCAAGCGTTGATTATTTAGTAGGCGATTATGATACAATCTAAATCTAACGAGAGACCACTACTTTTAATCTCAAGCGTTGATTATTTAGTAGGCGATTATGATACAATCTAAATCTAACACTTACCAAACACTAAATTATCTCCTTGACTTCTAAGTATCTCATCACAATTGATAGGCTTTGACCTGCTATCCATAGCCCAAAAAACCCAAAAGGCCCAGAAGTCCAACCCCAATAGTTAAAAGAAGATTTCATTACATGTCAACTCTCACTGCGCTTAAGTTTATTCTAGTCTTACCCTCTGTTGTAAGGAGAAAAAATAAACTAGAATAAACTTAACTGAACCGAGACTTTGTATCCAACTTTTTGTCCGTTTATTTTGCTTTGAAATTTGAGATACCGAGTGATAGACATCAAGACATTGATATGTATCTCACACGAACACAAATCTCAAAACAAAATCAAGAGATAAAAAAGTTGATAGACAAAACAATTCGAAAGTTGACAGACAACACGATTCAGTTAAATATGTTTTAGTTTTACTCTATGTTGTAGTATATACGGTTTGAAAATTACCCGGATGCAGGATGAACCAAACCAGAGTTCCCTCCCATAGCCATAACATTTTGAGGGATCGTAGGAAGTGGACCCCCCATTACTATAACGCACTTTTCATCCTCAATCACACGTCTGACTCTGATGCCGGCGTGCCTCAATCTAGCGACCATCCGTTTCTTGACCTCGTCGTATGCAAGGATTGGACGAGCGACAAGGGACGTCTCTTCGAGGAAGATAAGATTCGAAGAGAACGGCATTGCATATAGGAACGTCGGGCATTTCGCGTTGCTTGGACGGAGGTTGGGTTCGTTGTCGAGGTAGGAGTCTCGCCAGTCCATGAGAAGCATGGTGTCGAGGGCGAAGGGGTGGGAGTCGACCTCGGCAAGGATGCCGTGGGCGATTTGGTAGCCACAGTTTCTTAGTTTGTCATAGGTGATGAATGGGGAGGAGAAGCCGCTGGCGTCGACTACGAGGCTGGTGGTTATGCCAGAGCCGTCGGAGCAGCTTATCTTCGATCGGAACTCCTAAAAATTGCAACACAGCGAACTATCGAATTTATTGACATATCCCTTTGACATGAGATGTACAAAAAAAAATCCCTTCTGAAAAGAATACTCTTTTATTAAAAAGGACAACGACTAACTTTTTTGGGCTGATGAATTATTTTGGGTTAACTTTAGAAAACCTCGTTCAACTATGTGCTTGTCTCAGCTCAACTTATTTAACTCTAGGAAACCCCATCAATTTTGAGGGTGTTGTAGATAGCCCCCCTCAACTTTCAAAATATAACTAAACCCTCTTAACTATGAGGTGTCTCACAAAACACCCCCTTATCTTTACAAAATTTTCAAATAACCCTCTAATATCGTTAATTCAAAATATGCAATGACTAAAATACCCTTGGTTAAAAGAGAAACCCATGCGAGTTTAAAAAACCAAACTAATTAAAATACTAGACTTCAATTGGATGGTTTTTTTTAAGAGAACAAATCTTTTGAAAAAAAAATTTAATTGCTCCAAATATTAGAAACATGAATTTACAAAATAAAAGAAGTTTAGCGTTTCAAAAAAGAAAGAAAAGATTAGGTTTCCGCGTGGACCAAGCAATGGATATGGAGGGAGAAGAAGAAGAGGGGGATAACATGGGGGTAGTTTTTAACCAAAAAGGTTAAAAAGAAATATCATGGTAGAAAATTTAACGTCTTAAGGCTAGTATAGTCATTTTAAATAATATGTTACTTCAGATTTAATTATATTTGAAGGGGGCTTAGTGATCATTTGAAAGTTAAGGGAGGTTATATACAACAACCCCAAATTTGAGGGGGGTTTTGTAAAGTTAAAATAGTTGGAGGTATTTTCTGAGATGACCCATAATTGAGAGTGGTTTTCTCAAATTAGCCCAATTATTTTCATCTTTTTTATTATTGGCAATAATATCCCCTAAGTTCAAAGTGGTTAGGCGGAAATAAGGATTTTTTTTTTTTTTTTGGGGGGGGGGG
>NC_033795.1:17450760-17467667 GCF_001876935.1 Asparagus officinalis | reverse complement strand
AACCAAAATTCAAGGGCTCTTTTGAATTTAACCCTAATTAGAAACCAAAAAGTAGTAAATAAGCGGGTAAATTACACATAAACACCCAAAGTTTTCCCGATATTAATTACACAACAACACCCGAAGTTTAAAACCTAGACTTAAATACCCACAGTTGATCGATACTGCACCAAACTATCCAAAGTTTAGAGCCCTACACCTACATACCCTAAGTTTTCTAAAAGTTGCATTTCAATCCCCAATGCGAGGAAACAACAGAATTCCGCGTCGGAAATTCTTATGCTAACATTCTGAATACCATTTTTTAGAACATTTTTTTAACCTTGTCTTTTTTTAAATCTGTTGTTAAACCGCTCAAAAATCCTATTTTTCAGAACACAGACGTACCCCATGCTCCAAAGCCCACGCTTTGGCCTTATGAAACCTCACCCCATTCTTAACGCACCCCTCCATCAGCCTCCTCTTCAACCTCCCCCTCGCCACTCTCCCGTACGGACGGTCCAGATCCTTCCTCCTCCCATCATCAATCACCACACTCGCCAAAGGCCACGTGTGATCCAAACAATCCCCCAACCCCATCGCCTCAAACTCGTCAACCCAACTCCCATAGTTGTTGGGCCAGCCCATTAACGGGTCCGGGTCGATACAACACACTTTAAGCCCACGACCGCTGGCCTGCTCCGCTAGCCGGAGGCCGGACGGCCCGCACCCGATAACGACGGCGTCATAACAGCTGGGTTTGAGTCTGGGCTCGTGGTACTGGATGTCGATGGAGAGGGTTTCGGGTTTGGATTCGGGCTTGAGGTCCAAGAAGTTGTGGGATGATTTGATTCGGGTCTGGGTTTTCTTGGGTTTGGGTGGGGATTTGGGGAAGAGGAATGAAGAGTTTTGAAGAGTTGACATTTTTTATTTATTTATTTTGGGTTGCTTTTGTGTTGCTGCTTACTGGGTGCATTGGTTTTTATAATGGAGGAGGGAGGGTAGTACCGTAGTAGCAGAGACAAAACGAGAATCTAAAATTTTTAGGTGGGTGGTTGGAATGGTTTTGTTGATTTTGTTGGTGAGTGGGGTCACAAATTATTTTTTGAATAAAACAATTAGGATCAAACGGTTCAAAGGAGACCCCATCATTTTCATCCAACTTCACAAGGAACTTGGATATCTTTCCTATGTTTAGCAAGCACGAACTTTTGGAAGAACGAACTTTGATTACTTTTCTATTTTAATGAGGAAACAATTAAGTTCTTATATATGAAATATATGGTTTCATGTATTTAAAATGTAATAAAGTAAGAAGTTACCTCTTTTATATCAGCGATGAGTTTTCTGAGCCTTGCATCCTATCAGAGTTTCCGCTGGGTCAAAAAGTGTCACTCTTGTGCTATCTGTCTTATCGTCAACTATGATTTTAATTACATACCTACATTTTGTATTATCATTGTGCATCAGATGATATTTTTATATTTAATTTGTACATTTTTCTTTCATTAATAATTGATAGTATTTAACCTTGGTATAATGTCTTCAGTATTTTTAACATTTGTCAAAAATATCTTTTTCTATTTTTTTTTGTTGCAGCCTTTGCAAGAGTAGTACCAATTCTCACGCCTATTTAAGATGTTAGTTATTTTTCCCGTAAAGGTACCATATTGTGCATTTATAGTTGTAAAAATTTAGTTAGTTATAATCAAAGTTTATATATATATGTAGAAAATAAAAGAAGAAATGACAAAATAAATAAAAAAATAAAAACGAATATGAAAATTTGGCATTTAAAAAAAACTAATATAAAAATATTAATTGTAAAGGCAGTTGAAAGATATCAAGGGTAACTTAGAAATATATTAAAAATATTTTATCATGAAAACAATATTTTTTTAGGCACTATAGTAAAAAAACATTTCATGTTTACTTTATATCTTACCAGTGAAACTAAATTTATTTATCTCAGCTCATTGTGAAATTGAAGTCCTCGATTCATTAATATTTTATAGTAGGATTTATAATATCCTACCTCTGATGATTTTTGTGATGCTTGCATAATGTCAACAATCTTCATTTTTGATGCATTTTCCGAATAGCCTTGATCGAGGATCATTGGTCTTAATATCATCTTTTGAATGAGCCCTGCATATTAGTTTAAAAATTTAAAACTTTAATTTATTAAGTTACATTGTTTTTTCTTTTTTGAATTATCATTCTTGCATGTCCTTAGCAAGCTGCATTTCAGGGTAGATTCATATTGTTGACGCAATTTGCAAAGTCATACACATCTCCCCTGGATATATCATAGTTATAATTAGAATTTGATATTTATTGATATTTAATTTACAATTCAATAATAAAAATATGTTACCTTTGTACATTGAGATTTTAAAATCTGATAGTGCTATTATAGGCGTCTCATTGATATTGTCTTCAATAAGATCCTTCATATTTAGCTAAATCTCCAAATAAAGTTACACATAATGTTATCCCACTATATAAGGTAAAAAAAGCAAAATTTTTTAATATATTATATTTTTAATAATTAATTTATTGTGAAATAATAGTATGTTTGCATAATCTTTATCTATTATAATGATGTCCCTCCTCGTGTCTGCCTTACTATATCTTATAACGTAGTTGATCATAAGTTTGACATTTGCTACTATTTGCAAGAACATCTGCACATAAATATATAACAAGTTTTAAATTCATTTATAATTTTAAAAAAATAAAATTAAAGTTTTTGCAAATTCTTACTAATATTTCTTGTATCCTCCCCGAAAATTGCCTCTTTGATTGAGGCAAAGTTGTTCAATATCTTATCAAATAGGAACTCAGCTTTTGATTCTTTAATAGATATGTTCTTAGTCAATGTTAACTCAATTGACTCATGTACATTTGGTTAGGTCTCATATTTATGAGCCTACTCCCTAATATTGTTTTGATGATTTAAAACAATCTCTAACATTGTTTGTCTAGTATTTGTGTTTGTTATTAGGCATTCTAGACAAACATTGATGTTTGAGGTCGGTTGGAATTGCGTCGTAACTATGTCATTTAATGGAGGTTAGCGGAATACCGGAATGAAGCCAATACAATTCAAGTCAAAGATTCAAGATCAAGCTTCATCCACACTCAAGATCAAACGTCATGAAGAACTATAGCTTGGGTATAATAGTTTAGGTTTATACTTTGTGTGTTAATGCTTAAAGCTCAAACTATACACACACGATTTCTTGGTTTATCCATTTTTCGATTCATTCACAACCACATGTTTTTGCCATACAAGTATTAAACAATGGATACATTTAATACATTTATTTATGTGGATAAGTTGTTTTTGGTTTAGCTATACAAATATGAAACAATAGACATTTTCACATATATACTCATATGTTTCATATTTACCATGTTTTATCGTTTTTGGGAAAATAACTTGTTTACGGATTAAAGACTTGATTATAACTATTAAACATTTTTTATAAAGTCCATTAATCCATTTAAAAGAATTTCGAAACCTGCCTAAACTCATTTTGTAAAAATCAAGTTTTTAAGAAGTTCATATTTTTGAGTTTTTGAAAAATAAAGAGATTTCACAAATGGGAAGTGCAATTTGAAAAATTGTTTTTGTAACATGTTTATTTTCATGTTTACAAGTATTTTCTAAAGCTTTACATTTTTTGAATTTGTTTGATATTTTTAAACAAGGTTTAAAGTTGATGTTGATTGTGTATGTTTTAAGTCGACTTGCTACAGTACCAAGTCGACTTATAAAGTGTTTGCGCAGATAGTGTTTTTAATCTACCGAGTCGACTCATAATATAACAAGTTGACTTATACTATATAAGTCAACTCATACCTATCATAAATCGACTTACAATAGAGTCGTTGTCACAGTAACAACTATTTTCCAGATTTTGTATTTTTTATTGGTTTTGTTGTTTTGTGATGGTTTCTTGGGCTGGTTTCTTCCACCCTATATATCTTCTTTCCTTAAATATTCTAACTACTTAAGAAAAGTTTTATAACAAGTTTTACAAGTGTTTAAGGGTGTTTAAGAGTTTGTTTCAAGCTTGTTTTGTGTGAAGAAGTTTTCACAAAGAAGAGGCTTACATTTTCGGTTTGAGGAATCCAACCTTATCCCCTCATCTACATCTCTTTGTGATTTTAGAAAAGTTTTCTCAACTCAATTATCTAGCTTGTTTATACTTAAATTGTCATATTTACATATGCTAGATTAATTTGAGTTTGATTTTGATTATACTCATTGTTTGTGGGAAAAATTGAAAGAAGACAATTGAGGAATGTGTTTGTATTATTCCTTCTGACAAACTCAAAAAAAAAAAAGAATTAATTATAATTCTCTCGATACAATATCTCTCTAACTAGCTTAGAAAAAAAATTATAATCTTCTTATATCGGATTCTTGATTTACAAAAGAGAGAAGGATCAACAGAGATCCTTCCCTTTATTTAACCTGGGTTCTTCGCGGTAGCGATGAGATGCCTCTCTTGATGTTAGTGTCGAATTTGCTTCTCGTTGACAATCCGACATTTCACTTCACTGGAACACGGTCGATGAAACTTGCATGGCAAGTTAGACAGAACTCTTAATGAGTTTAATAACTCAGTGTGAGTTTAAACTCCGTTCAAGAGTTTATTTGAACCGAAAAATTGGTTTTAAACCAAGTACCAGAGCTCTTTGTTGCTGAGGATGCTTTGTCCCCAGTGACGAGCTTCATCTTCTGAAGGAGCTTTGTCACCAGTGACGAGCTTCAAACTTCGTCTCTAATGACGAGCTTTACCTATTATACTTCCTGGAATTGTCTTCGAAACTCAATTGGAAGCTCTCTATCAAATCTTGCCCCAAATGATGTGAATGAGAAAATGCTATTATACTTTCTGGTTTGTCTTTGAAACTCAATTGCCTCTTGGGTTGTACTGTATAAAGGATATATAACTCGTCTGTAATATTCATACCTGCAAGGCTGATTTCACTGTTGTGGCAATAAGGTGTTAGAGGCTCGTATTCAAACTTTTTAGCTACACAAAATGAACAAGACTTCGGAGTGCGTAGTTTATGTAAAAAATAACACACTGGTTCATGGTTAATTTTCCCTAGAAAAAATATTAGTTTTTAGTATTAAATCAATTTTGATATATAAAATTATGTAATTATTTTAATTAATTATAAAAGAAATCTATGCAAACCTCCAATCTCGTATTCTCGCTATTGCGCTTCACAGAATAAATCAATCTTACGTTATCGCGTGCTAGTGGAACTACTGCCGGCAAAGTCATTCATTTTCCTCTTTTTATGATTATCAACGACTTATTGAATGTAAGTTCTCTTTTGATCAGCATTCAAGTGGTTATATTTGGTTTTTCTACTCTCATGGATTATAACGTGTTCTTCTGTTAAAAAATAATGAAATATATTTATTAATAAACACATACGCACACAAAGCAATAATAATATATAATTATGTTCAATTCAAACCTTAGTTTGAAGTCATTTTGAAGCAGGTCCTCTTATGCAAATGCATATTTATTATGTAATCCAAGAATTAGAATGTGAATTTCTACAAGGGAAAGTCAATTCAATGTGTTAAATTATTGATTTTATTTAACATAAGCATAACATATAGTTTGAGAGAATAAGTATATTTTAATTGAAGTTCAATAGTACTTAAGGGTTTTTTCTTGAGAAATTTTGTACACTATACATGCGTCATTAATTACAAATATATGCCATGCTAAGGTTATTTCTCTTCTTTTAAGGTATATAATAATAATAAATATTTAAATAAAGAAGATGATAAATACGAGGAAACATAGTTACTATCAGTATGAACATAAATAAAGAGAAAAGAGAAGAAAGTTGCTTCACTGACCTGAATCACCCACAACCTCAGAAATGTTTCCAAGAAAAACAAGGAAAATCCAACCAAGTAGAATATTTGAATTTATATGATAAAATTTTAATGTAGACATTTTAGAAAAACGAACAAACTAGACGGAACAACCTAGACGGAAAAGAATTCCATATAGTTTGAGGAAACCTAGACGGAATTATTTTCGTCTAGGTTGTTCCGTCTAATTTGAAGCATTCTAGACGGGAATTTCCGTCTAGAATAACAAACTAGATAAAATATTTTTATTTTTAAAAATTAAGAAGTAACCTAGACGGAAATTCCATCTAGGTTGGCAACCTAGGCGGAATTTTTGTCTAGGTTGTTTTTATTAAAAAAAAACATAACCCAAACCCTATCCCTCCCCCACCCCTCGTTACCAAGTCCCAACTCTCTTTGACTCTCTCTCATTCCCCTACCCCCACGAGAAAACCCTAATCCTAACCACCTCGTCACCCCACCTTTCTCCCTCTCTCTCTCTCATCCCTCTGGCCCTCTCACATGCCCGCCACCCCCCTCTTCCCACCCTCTCTCCTATTGCTACTCGCCCCCACCCTCTCTCTTCTCGGCCGCCTCCTACCGCGCATAATTTCTCCATAATTTCTCTCATTTTCCTTGTTTTGAGATTAATTTGGCTCGATTGAGAGAAATTATTCAAGCAGTGGTGGAGAGTGCCGATCATAGGTTAAATTTCTCTCCCTTTTGTTGGATTTTTTGGGGATTTCTCTACCTTTTTGTCGAATTAAAGAATGAGGCATTTATGATGGTTTTTCTCATCTTGATTTCATAAGTTTGAAGAAATACATATGGAGGTTTAAGCAACCAAAAGCCAAGGTCTATTAGAATGAGACATTTATGATTTTTTTAATCTTGATTTCATAAGTTTGAAGAAATATAAAAGTTTAAGCAACCAAAATGTCTATGTTTTTCTATGGATGTTTTTTTTTCTTTTTGTTTTTTTAAGAGTTTAGGAAGATCGCCAAAACTTACAATACTAGGGGAATCAATTTGTGCTAAAGGTGTTGGATATATTAACCCCAAGATATGTTTATTTTGACGATAAAAAATATTATATATTGTGTGTATTATGTGCTAACGTTTATTTTATAGTATCACAGAAAAATCAACAATGATATTCAAAGAGATACTCAAGACATAAGATAAGTGTTGGACCCTAGAGGGGGGGAGGGTGATTAGGGTCTTAAGGCTAAAATAGTATAATAAAAATTAAGACACGCAACAAACCACAAAATGAACAACAGTAGAAATAGAGATAGAGTTAGGAATCATTATCCTTGTGACGTGCGATGTGTTAACGAGGTTCGGTCCGCTGACCTACATCCCCGCTCCCCACTCTCGAGGAGAAATCCACTACACAACCCGGTTTGGAAGCCAGAACTTCTTCTACACAACGATCTCCTCACGGTCTCACAACTACACAGTTGATCTCCACTAGATCATACTCCCACACAATTGATCTTCACAAGATCAAGCTCTCAAACAGTAGCAATGGTGTAAAAGCTCTCTCTTTACAAGTCCCTATGGCAAAGAGAAAGATTAAACTGAAGCTGTGATGTGAACTTGAGAAAACACAGAAAACATGTTTTAAAAATTTTGGCTCTCAGTAAACAAAATCTCTGGTTTTTCAAAAGCTTGGGACACTTGAGGAAGAAGGAGTGTATGAGTTTAAATAGGAGAAACCAGCTGTTTAAACCCATATCCTAATCCCCCAAATCCAGGAAAATAATCGGCGCTGAGATTGTGTACAATCGGCGCTGAGAATTGTACCAGAAGACCGTTTGAATTAAGCGGTGGTCGGCCGTGCTATTTTCACGGTCGACCGCGAGACAGCTCAAAAACTGAGAAAAGGTCCAGAGACTTCTGTGGTCGACCGTGGCGGTCGACCGTGACGGTCGACCGTAAAAGTCTCTGCCGCCCGCTGACGAATGAACTCATGTGTGGTCGACCGTGGGGGTCGACCGCAAACTGACACATTCAAAAAACCTGGTTTTGACTCTCTTAAAAATTCTGTAAAATATTTAATTGACTTCTAAAAATTGTGAAACTCTATAAAATCTTTTTGACACTAAAAACAAATTGTTTGAAAAATGAATTTTGCTAATAGGTCCTCATATTTGTGAAAACTAGTATTTTTGTGAAAACGCTCAAAACTATAAGTATGAAAACGTGTGTGTGATATCCCAATAGCTTCAATTTAAATCTAAACTACTTGCCTACATTTTAGCACTAGAGAGAAAATAAAAACTAGCTAATATCCTCACGTAGAATATAATTCTTTGAGTCTTGATATAGCTTGAGTTGGATGAAGCTTCTTATTGCATTTTGTGTTCTTGAATGAACGTTGCTTCATCACTATGTCACCTCCTCCTTTGGATATCATCGTTGTAACACATATTCCATCCAATCCTCCATACATGGCACTAACAAGCTTGATATACGTATTCACTATATTTTTACCTATTCCATCCAATCCTCCATACATGGCACTAACAAGCTTGATATACGTATTCACTATATTTTTACTCAACAAGCCATTAGTATCGATAATGGTGATTGTAAAACATCATCAAAACATAAAGGTTAACAATCTTTCCCTTTTTAATGATGACAACCAACCATTATATAAGAGCAAAATAAATATGGCTTATAGATAGAAGCTCCCCTATCTATGAGCGCCCCCTTACTATGTGCACAAATGAGGAGATTTCTCTCCCCCCTTTGTCACCATCAAAATGGGGTAAAAAATAAACAAAAATGCATGTGAAATGCAACTAAATAAGCAAGCAAATAGAACTTTCACATAGTGCATAAGCCCAAACCATTTCTTATGCGATAAAAATTATCTTCACCAAGAGGCTTGGTAAATATATCCGCTAATTGAAATTTTGTGTCAATAAACACAAGGGATACATCTTGTCTCTCCACATGGCCGCATAAGAAATAATGGCGCACATCAATATGCTTGGTTCTAGAATGCAAAAGCAAATTTTTTGAAATATTAATAGCACTAGTGTTATCACAAAAGATTTTTATATTTTAAAAAATCAAATCATAATCAACTAAGCTTTGTTTCATCCACAAAACTTGGGCACAACATAAGCCGGCGACAATGTATTCCGCTTCCGTAGTAGACAATGCAACACAATTTTGTTTCTTGGAAGCCCAAGAAACAAGAGAATTTCCTAAGAATTGGCATGTTCCATTCGTGCTCTTGCGATCTACCTTACATCCGGTAAAGTTGGCATCACAAAAACCATATAAATCAAAAGAGGTGCTTTTTGGATAAAATAAACCAAGATCAATAGTTCCATGCACATATTTAATAATTCTCTTAACGGCAATCAAATGAGATGCTTTAGGAGAAGCTTGAAAACGTGTACATACACACACACTAAACATGATATCAGGTCTACTATTGGTGAGATAAAGAAGACTACCTATCATACATTGGTATAGTTTTTGGTCCACATCCTCACCACTAACATCCACATCAAGCTTGACACTTGTACTCATGGGAGTTGGTACATGCTTAGAATTCTCCAAATTGAATTTCTTCACCATCAAGCTTGACACTTGTACTCATGGGAGTTGGTACATGCTTAGAATTCTCCAAATTGAATTTCTTCACCAATTCTCTAGCATACTTGCTTTGAGAAATGAATATCACATCCTTAGTTTGCTTGACTTGAAGCCCAGGAAAGAATGTGAGCTCTCCCATCATACTCATCTCAAAATAATCGTGCATAACTTTAGAAAAATTCTTACAAAGAGATTAATTAGTAGCACTAAAAATGATATCATCAACATATATTTGCACTAAAATAAAATCATTTTTTTTCTCACAAAAAGAGTATTATCAATTTTTTCTTTAGAGAAACCATTTTCTAGAAAAAAACTAGAGAGGCGAGCATACCAAGCTCTAGGAGCTTGTTTCAACCCATATAAGGCTTTTTGAACCCGGTAAACATGATTAGGAAAAACATGATCTATAAAACCGGGGGGTTGCTCAACATATACTTCATCTTCTATAAAACCATTTAAAAAGGCACTTTTAACATCCATTTGAAACAATTTAAAATCTTTAAAGCTAGCAAATGCTAAAAATATCCTAATAGATTCCAACCTTGCAACCGGTGTAAATGTTTCATCATAGTCTATGGTCTCATCTTGATTGTATCCTTAGGCAACTAAACGGGCTTTATTTCTAGTAACAATGCCATATTCATCAAGTTTGTTTCTAAAAACCCATTTAGTACCAATAACACGCTTTATTTCTAGTAACAATGCCATATTCATCAAGTTTGTTTCTAAAAACCCATTTAGTACCAATAACACTAGCATTGTTAGGTCTAGGAACTAACTAAAAACCCATTTAGTACCAATAACACTAGCATTGTTAGGTCTAGAAACTAATTTCCAAACATCATTTATTCGAAAATTATTTAGTTCATCATGCATAGCTAAAACCCAAAATTCATCATTTAAAGCATCATTAACCTTGTTAGGTTCTAATTAAGATAAAAAGGTAATATTACCATACTCACTCAAGGCCTTTGAGCGAGTAACAACCCCTTGTGAGGGACTCCTAATAATTTGCTCCTTTGGATGATTTGATGCGAATTTCCATGCTTTGGGGAGTTCTTCTTGAACATGAGTGTTGGTGCTTTCCACATCTTTTTGTGCTTCTATTGAGGGTGTATTTATAGGTTGCATAAGTTCAAATCCTCCCTCAACATCATCATCATCTTTCCTAGGCAAAATCACTTGCGAACCAATATTAGTCTCATCAAAAGTAACGTTTATAGATTCTTCAACAACAAGAGTTCATTTGTTGAAGACCCTATAAGCCTTACTACGAGGTGCATATCCTAAGAAAATACTATCATCAATTTTGGAATCAAATTTGTCATGGTGATCTTTTGTGTTTAAAATAAAACACTTATAACCAAAGATACGAAAATAACCAATAAATGGAGTTTTTCCATAAAATAGTTCATAAGGAGTTTTCTTAAGCTTTGGTCTAATTAAAACACGATTTAAAACATGACAAGCCGTATTGACGGCTTCCGCCCCAAAATATTTAGGCAAATCAAAAGAGTTCAACATAATTCGTGCCATCTCTTGTATGGTTCGATTTTTCCGTTCAACAACACCATTTTGTTGTGGTGTTCTAGGAGCGAAAAACACATGAGTTATACCACGATGAGCACAAAAATCATAAAAAGAGATATTTTGAAATTCACCACCATGATCACTTCTAATTTTAACAACTTTCAAATCTTTTTCATTTTTAATTCTTTTAACATGATTTGAAAATTCATCAAAACATTTATCTTTGCTTGTAAGAAATATTGTCCATGTAAAACGAGAAAAATCATCAATGATAACAAAAACATAATGTTTGCCTCCAAGAGAGGTAACACGCACAGGACCAAACAAATCCAGATGAAGTAATTACAAGGGTTTAGAAGTTGATACATCATTGATGAGTTTGAAGGTAGACTTATTTTGTTTACCTTTAGCACAATCTTCACATATAGTATCTTTGATGAAATACAAATTTGGTAACCCTTTAATAAGATTCTTCTTGGACAATTTGGATATTAATTCTATGTTTGCATGTCCAAGCTTCTTATGCCAAATCCAAGGGTTTTTATCAATTGCCGCAAGGGACTTCACATCTTGATTCACTAATTCATTCATCTAAAAATGTACACATTAGATTTTCTATTTGCAATAAAAACAATTTTTTTATTCATACTAATAATGCATTTGTCCAGTTTAAAGGAAATATCAAAACCTTTATTACTCAATTGGCTAATGCTAAGAAGATTATGATTCAAGCCATTAACAAAATAAACATCTTCTATAACGAGAGAGGGTGTCTTACCAATACACTAAATACCAATGATTTTACCTTTCTCTCCACCACCGAAGGAGACACTACCTCCTTCAATCCTTGATATGGTTGCAAATAGATCTTTGTTGCCCGTTATATGATGTGAGCAACCACTATCAAGGTACAACATCTCTCTATGTCGTTGCCGTGATGTTCCCTACAAGAGATGAAGGTGTAGTAAGCCCACTAATCTTGGATTCCTTAACTTGTGGGGTTCCTTCATGTGTAATACACAATTTCACCCATATTTCGTATGCGGTTGCACACGTGGAAACCCTATTATACTCGTTGGGGGAAAGACCGCAAGTTAAGGCATTCATAGCCTTTGCATTGAGATTGACTTGGTGCCTTTCTTTATCGGTCATAGTCCCGACTTTGGGCTTTTCTACATATTTTTTCTCTATGAGTTATAGGATGTCAAGATCAATGCAACGAAGGTAAATACTCATCCTAGCCTTCCAATAAGCAAAATTACTACCGGTGAAAAGTGGTGGTCTAGTGGTGGATTGTCCCCCTTCCAATAAGCAAAATTACTACCGGTGAAAAGTGGTGGTCTAGTGGTGGATTGTCCCTCTAACATATACACATTCATTGAAGCCTCTATAAGATCTATTCTCTAAGGTGATTAAACCAAAAACTAATATAGAGACCAAGCTCTGATACCAATTGTTGGACCCTAGAGGGGGGGGGGGTGATTAGGGTCTTAAGGCTAAAATAGTACAATAAAAATTAAGACAAGCAACAAACCACAAAACGAACAACAGTAGAAATAGAGATAGAGTTAGGAATCATTATCCTTGTAACGCGTGATGTGTTAACGAGGTTCGGTCCACTGACCTACGTCTCCGCTCCCCACTCTCGAGGAGAAATCCACTACACAACCCGGTTTGGAAGCCGGAATGTCTTCTACACAACGATCTCATAACTACACAGTTGATCTCCACTAGATCATACTCCCACACAATTGATCTTCACAAGATCAAGCTCTCAAACAGTAGCAATAGTGTAAAAGCTCTCTCTTTACAAGTTCCTATGGCAAAGAGAAAGATTAAACTAAAGCTGGGATGTGAACTTGAGAAAACACAAAAATAGGTTTTGAAAATTTTGGCTCTCAGTAAACAAAATCTCTGGTTTTTCAAAAGCTTGGGACACTTGAGGAAGAAGGAGTGTATGAGTTTAAATAGGAGAAACCAGCTGTTTAAACCCATACTCTAATCCCCCAAATCCAGGAAAATAATCGGCGCTGAGATTGTGTACAATCAGCACTGAGAATTGTACTAGAAGACCGTTTGAATTAAGCGACGGTCGACCGTGCTATTTTCGCGGTTGACCGCGAGACAGCTCAGAAACTGAGAAAAGGTCCAGAGACTTCTGCGGTCGACCGTGGCTATCGACCGTAGAAATCTCGAGCTCACGGTCGACCGCGGCGATCGACTGTGAAAGTCGCTGCTGCCCACTGACGAATAAACTCATACGCGGTCGATCGTGGCGGTCGATCGCAAACTGACACATTCAAAAAACCTAGTTTTGACTCTCTTAAAAATTCTGTAAAATATTTAATTGACTTTCAAAAATTGTGAAACTCTATAAAATCTTTTTGACACTAAAAACAAATTGTTTGGAAAATGAATTTTGCTAATAGGTCCTCATACTTGTGAAAACTAGTATTTTTATGAAAACGCTCAAAACTATAAGTATGAAAACGTGTGTGTGATATCCCAATAGCTTCAATTTAATACTAAGCTACTTGCCTATATTTTAGCACTAGATAGAAAATAAAAATTAGCTAATATCCTCACGTAGAATACAATTCTTTGAGTCTTGATTTAGCTTGAGTTGGATGAAGCTTCTTATTGCATTTTGTGTTCTTGAATGAACGTTGCTTCATCACTATGTCACCTCCTTCTTTGGATATCATCGTTGTAGCACACACTGCTGGATATTACACTTTTAGCGACGGAAAATTCTGTCGCTAAAAGCCAATATTCCGTCGCTAAAACGTTTAGCGACGGAAAAAATTAAATTCCGTCGCTAAAAGTTCGACGTTATTACAAGGGTCCCTAAAAAGACTTATAGCGACGGAATTTCCGTCGCTAATAATTAACGACGGTTTATTAGCGACGGAATAGTGGTCGTTATCGTAAAAAAATAAAAAATTTAAAAAAAAATTAGCGACGGAAATTCCGTCGCTAATAAACTTTAGCGACGGAAATTCCGTCGCTAAAGTTTTAAAAAAATTCAGTCATATATGATTTCGTGCACGTTTTCCGTCGCTAAATACTAATTTAGTGACGGAATTTCCGTCGCTAAATAGAACTTTAGTGACGTAATTTCCGTAGCTAAATCTTTTAAAAAAGGAATTTTTAAAAAATTTTGAAAATTAAAAATACCCTGTACAATATCAATAATAATTTTTAAAAACCTGTTCAATCAACACAGTATAATATTCAATCTCACACAAATATCACATCTCACGCATATATCACACATTTAATTCAATAAAAGCAAGTAAAAGTTTCTCGACGGGTACATAATAAATATTGTTTATACAACACAAGAAATCGTTTTCAAAGTTATATTAAGAACAATCAATCCTCCTGATCATCATCATCCTCATCATCATCCTCATCCTCAACACCAGCCGCATTATGACTACCCCCTGCACCTTGTGAAGAAGTCCCGAACACCAGCCGCATTATGACTACCCCCTGCACCTTGTGAAGAAGTCCCGGCCTGTAAATATAAATCAAATGTTAACAAGTGTGTGTAAACGTTAATATATAAATCAAATGTTAACAAGTGTGTGTAAACGTTAATAAGAGTGTAAATATAAATATACTACAACACGACATCACAACATCACAACAACAACACAACACCACAACACACAACACTACACCATCACAATACAACAAAACACTACACTACACAACACATCACCACACATCACAACCACGACCAAAGCCCCCACCCACCAACCAATCACACTCTACACACCCCCTCCCCCTCCATCACTACCATCACCACCATCAACACCCAATCCCCATTCCTCCCCCCCACCACGACAAAACCCCTCACAAACCAATCACATAACGACCACCACTACACAACACCACAACCAACCAACCCACCAACCAACCCACCAACCAATACCACCAACACTACGCACGCATACACCATCAACACCACCATCACATAAAAACATTATAAGTATATATTTTGAGGTTTGTGTTAGGGTTAGAGTTATAGTTTGTGTGTAACAGTTTGTATCAGTGTGTATCAGTATGTACGATATCATCTAATTAAAAAAAAATAAAGTATATATATTACCTGTGACGACAGAAACCGTCTCCTATATGCCTCCTGAGCCTCCTGAGGCAGAGTCGACATGAATTGTGTGACCTCCAATACGGTCTGCTCCCGGCGCCTCCGTTCTTCCTCTAGAGCCCGCTGATATGTTGTTTGCTGCGACTGCCAATCTTCAATTGCTTTTAATCGCTGCTCCATCGAGTCTTGATATGAACTGCTTCCTGGTGTTCCTTGTGGTGCTGCAGACTCTTAGGTGCTACTAGACTCGTGCGGCCTCTGCTCGGATCCTCTCCACCGGTATCTGTTCTTCCTACTGGGTCCAATGACCGTCTCGATGATGGAGTCCTCCTCCTCTCTACTTAGCCGGCCAGGAGTGTTAGAACAGACCTGAGACTGAGTCATTTGCTCCTGTACCTTGGCATGTAATTTCTCCTGCGACATATTAAAACAACCCGGGAAAGTCGACTTACTAATGGTGCTTTAATATGAAATTGAATATATAAATGAACTGCTACTTACACACAGATCCTTATTCTTTGCTTTCTTCTCTTCATCGGCGTAATTCGGGCTCCAGGAAGTCAGAATACGATTTGCAAAATTTCTGAGATCTCATCTTCCCTATTTTATTCAAATATATCATTAACCCATAACACATAAATTATACTCAACTTAAAAGCTAATATATTATATACCTCAAGCTCTAATTGATGATAATGCTGACTGAAGGACCTGGAGCCCCCGTGATGCTCGTAACTGCGAGGCGCGTTGTGATTCCTCCTTGCTATTTCAGCTTGAGCCTGCAAAACAATGTCAATTCGAAACAATATAGAAATTCAAACAATAAATTAAAAATATATACTTCAATAATACCTGAATTTTAGCCGTGTCCCAGTAAGTAATCGCAAAGTGCAAAAAATCTACTTCATCCACACGCTCGTCAAGATGCCAGAATCGCTCCCAATCTTCTGTTATTTGGACAAAATATTTCTTCTTTACCTCAAACCGCCATCTCTTGAACGATAAATTGATTTGCCCGAAGCAGTACGTCCAAGCACAAATATTATCGTCAAGAAAGAAAAATCGCTTCAGCATATAAAGGAAAAATAGATACAAATCAGTGTATTAAACATAATAATAAACTAATAACTAATAATGATGAAAATTGAAATAAATGACTCACACATATATATCTCCAACAAGCCACCAGCGCATCAATCCGCTGAGCTTTCCACGTCAAAAAAATATTGAAGAAATCCTGTCTCCTGGCTAAAGCGGCAAGGAAATTGTTGAAAGCATTGGCAAAAGCCCCGATAGGCACTCCGTTTTCCCATCGGATCACAGCCCTCCGATTAATATCGGGGATGAGGTTCGTTTCCTTAGTAGCATTGCAGCCGCGTCTAGGAGGTCGCCCGGTACCTGCAAAACAAAGAATCAAATGAAATAATGAATCAGTCTATATTTGCAAAAAAAATTTAAAATAATAACCGATAAACTATAAAAATTTATTCATACCTTTCAGTTCGAGGCATCTACGCTTTGCTTGTTCGTACCTATGCTGCGCGATAGGGCGCACCGCATGATAAGAATCCCATCCCCCCCTCACCTTGGTCGGACCGTGGACGCGCTGATCTGTAATAGAATCTGGCGGTAGTGCTGCAGCTTCTAAAGCTGCGCTATACGGCTCAAATCTCCTCTCCTCTAATACATCTACATGCGGTGGCGGTGGTATCTCCGCATGCTGTGTAGGATCAGCCTGTGTCTCCACGTCACGTGGAGCAT
>NC_033795.1:17407630-17449760 GCF_001876935.1 Asparagus officinalis | reverse complement strand
CTCCTCCACTTGTGAAAACTTCTTCACAAACAAAACAAACCCTTAAACACACTTAAACCCTTGTTTAAACCTTGTTAAAAACTTCTTAGCTTAGTTGAAAACTGAGATCAAAGAGAGTATTTATATCCTCCAAAACCTCAGCTAAAAATCCCAAGTCAAAAGACAGAAACAGCCCCAGCAAACAGCTCAGGAAATAGTCGTTGGAAAAGCAACGGTCAAATTGTCGGTCGACCGGAAATTTCGTCGGTCGACCGACAGAGAGTAAAAACACGAAGAAGCAATTCTGGACCATCGTCGGTCGACCGGTGCGGTCGACCGATGGAGCTTTCGGTCAACCGGACCGATCGACCGACAGACTCTCTGTCGCCCAGTGATGAAAGATCAAATGATCGGTCGACCGGTGCGGTCGACCAAAAACTGACATATATAAAAGCTGATTTGCAGATTTTAAAACCCTGTTTAAAAATATCAAATAAATTCCAAAAAATATAAAACTTTGGGGAATGATTGTAGACATGATAATAAACATGCTACAGTGACTGGTTATCAGAAAGGACCTCCCAAATGAAAAATATCATCATTTTACAAAATAGTCCAAAACATGAAAATATGAGATACTTGAATTTTAATGTTTTGACATAAACCAAAATTGCATATTCTATGCAATAAATACCAAAACACAATAGTAAATATGAAACATGTGATTTCATATTTATAAACATGAAAACTCAAAAACTATGTATGTATATATATAACTATATATATCAAAACTTATGTGTATATATATATATATATATATAACTATATATATATACGAAGAAACCAATAAAATGTGTGTGTATATTATATTGAGCTTAGAGTATCTAACACACATAATATAAAATCTAAACTAGATTACCCAAGCTAGATCTTGATCTTCAATAAGCTCTTCTTGGTAATCTTGCGGATGAAGCTAGAACTTGGATCTTCAACTTGAATTGCAAGGCTTCACTCCACAATTCCGCCAACCTCCTCTTGATATGATCGTGTAGGCTTAATCCATCCAACCTCCAACAACGTTGTTTGTCTACAATACATAGGAATACACAAACACTAGACAAACAACATTAGTAGTAAATTGTTTGTAAATCATCATCAAAACAAGAAGGCCAACACCTGTGCCATCGAACGGTTATAAGGTTGGAGCTTTAAACTTTGGTGGGTATGGAGCTGTGTCCCACTCAGCAGGATAAGGCCGCACCACCCCTTCCTCGCGGAGTTCGCTTCAATTGGCGATTGCATTAATGCGAGCTTCTAGTTCATCCACCTTAGAGGACTGAGGGTGTAGCTCTTTTTCCATCTCCTTCTCATTTTCAGAAGAGGATTCCAGGTTGTGAGTCTCACGATCTGAATGTTCGGTCACTTTCTGTTTCCCTTTGGAGGTTGTCCTCCGGGAAGATTCAGGTTTCTGGCCTTTTTCAGCCAGGAGCTGAGCCAACATATCCTTCATCTGAAGAAGTGTTTCTTGTTGCGCTTAGAGTATGACGTGATGTTCATCCGCTCTTTTGGCTAGGTCTTCGGGGTTTCCTGTCATGTAAGCAGAAACCTCTTGCGCTCCGACAGAGCTTGAAGATTGAGATTCGGCTATTACCGAATGTTCATCACTTGACGTAATCCCCTTGGCTAACTTTTGATAGTCAACCGAACGGATAGCTCCTGTCCGAGTCCGAGTGTGTCGATATACTCCCTCGAACTCATCACAAATTTCTCGAACAGTCAGGGAATGACTTCTTTGTGACTCATCAGAATCGGGATGCGAGGCTTTTCCTCTGCCGATCATGTTGATAGTAACCTCGGGATATTCGATTTCAGGGGTCTTCTTTTTGTGGCGACGTTGTCGTTTAGCAGGTCTAATGACATTCGTCAATCTGTTGAACACGGATTGCCTAGGCGTAGGTGAACAACAGCTGCATTCGGAGAGGACGGCGGAAATAAGCCGCTCACATTGGCATGAATGAGCCACTTGCTGTGTTGACCTTCCTCTCGACAGTAGCTCACGTAAGTCAGAGACTTGGGAAGAATCTCGTGAGGGTGGAGATGGAACCCCCTGCCCCTGGGTGGGTTGGACATGAACCTTAAACCCATGCCGACTCTTTTGAACTCGACGGACCATGTCGTGTTCTTGAGAAGACACATGAGAGTCGCGTTTAGGTTTATAAACACGAGTCTGAGGTCTGTGTTTAACTGATAAAACAGACCTCTGTGGGTCGTGTTTTGATTGAACGAACACTTGTGGTGTGCGTTTTGATGTTGAAACAGACCCCTGAGGGTCTTGATTTGGATGAACGCACACTTGTGGTGTGTGTTTGGTTGATTGAACAGACCCCTGAGGGTCGTGTTTTGATTGAACGCACACTTGTGGTGTGCGTTTAGTGGACTGAACAGACCCCTGAGGGTCGTGTTTTGATTGAACGCACACTTGTGGTGTGCGTTTAGATGATTGAACGTGCGTTTGAAGATCACATTTTGAGACGCACTCTTGAGGTGTGCGTCTAGATTGAACAACGCACCACTGAGGGTCGCGTTTAAGTTGGTTTTGAGACGCACTCTTGAGGTGTGCGTCTAGATTGAACAACGCACCACTGAGGGTCGCGTTTAAGTTGGATTACCCGAGGTTCATAATCGGCACCACTGAGGGTCGCGTTTAAGTTGGATTACCCGAGGTTCATAATCGGGTTCATTGCCACGAAGTGTACGTTCTGGAGCGGAAGCGCATGGTTCGAGCAAAGGTCCAGAAACTCAATCTTCGCGTTGGGTAATAGCTCGGCTATTCCGCAAGTATGCTCGGCGTATAGATCTTCTCCTTCGTTGAGCGACGTTTTTCTTAGCTTGTTTCAACGCCTTGGTCGCAACGTCGTCGATGTTGGTTGGATGTTCCTCCATCATAGGTCTCTTACAACCTATTACACGCTGTGTTGATACGGGTGTAGAATCCTCAACTAGCAGAGCGAGTTTAAGATCTTGGCCAAAGGAGAGGGATTTCTTCGGCGTCTCAGCAGTAGTTACGACCTCCTTAGAGATCTTGCGGGTATCACGTCTAGCTTTAGGGCTAAACGACCCAGAGGAGAGAGCCTCCTTGTACTTGGCTTGGTCGAACTCTACGATGAGAGTTTCGACGGTGGTTCCCGTGAGGTGAACGTCAGATTGCGCCACCACTTCTTCATCAGAGAAGCTAGTCCCCAGCAGAGTCGCCATCTTTTGTTTGTGAAAAATTTACAGCAAAAGAAATAAAAGAAAAATTGATTTGTATTCTCTCAAAATCAATTACAATTTGGATTCCGATTACAAAGAGAGGAGAATGAATTTGATTCTCCCCTTTGTTTAAAGCTGGGTTCTTTTTGGTAGTGATGGAGTGCCTCCTTCAATTGCTTGCGTCGAACTTGCTCTCCGTTGACGATCCGACCGTACTATCTCACGAGAACGATTGACTTGTATGATGAATTCGGTTTAGAACTCTTAACAAGTTTAATAAACTCAGAACGAGTTGAAAACTCTGAAAGGAGTTGTTGAAAACCGAATAATCGATTAGTGTAATGAACTTGCATTACAAGTTTAATTAAGAACTCTTAACGAGTTTACGAACTCAGAGCGAGTTGAAACTCTGTAACCGAGTTGTTAGAACCGAAAATTCGGTTAATAGCCGAGTAGACCCGCTGTTGGTGAAGAGATTCTCCGAAATTTGACTAACTGACTGCTGATCAGTTCCTCGATCTTCAGAAAACTCCCCCTCTTAGCCCAACGTCAAGTGGTTTTGATCTCCAAATCTCCAACCCTGTGCGGTTTAGATGCTAAAACCGATCAACCCCTTACTCAGTTGAGTAATGCGGTTATTTATAGGGGGATAAGGGGTGTAACCAACCCCTAAATCGGCTCCTATGTGGGCGAGAATCCCTCAGAACGTGGGATAAATGGTTGTTACGCCGTTCAACATGTGTTTGAACAAGTCAAACGCCTAACTTGGCGTTCTGGCCCTTAACTCTGCGCCTAAGGCTTGAGACGCAGAGTTAAATCTCTACTAGAGATTTAAAACGCACAGGCCGCACAGGCTGCTTGTGTGCTGAATCTCAACTCTGCGTCTTGAGTTTGAGATGCAGGGTTGAGTGTTTGCTGAAGAACGCACAGTCTGTACGTTTTGTGTTTTAACTCTGCGTTGCAGAGTTGAATGTCAACTAGAGAACGCACAGTTCGTATGCGTTTTGAGTTTGGGAAACGCAGAGGTGGACTCTGCGTTTGGGAGAGGTTGTTGACTTGTAACATCATCCATTACAACATCACAAAGGCTACTGCTCATTGATCTTTGCTTGTTATGGGGTGTGAAAGTCGTCAGATTGTAACTCTCACGGTTGATTATGAAGGCTACTGAATAGAGTTTTCATCAGCTGTCAGAAGTGTCGTTGATTTGTAACCCTTCTTGATCTATGTGAAAAGTCCTCTGTTTGTAGCTCTCGTTTGTTGGCATGAAAGTTATCTGACTGTAACTTTCATTGTTGAAGCTTGATGGGGATCAGCTATCCATTGTGACTTTCAGACAGCCTACACGAATATTTGCCCACAGCTCTCTACCAAGCAACTCACCGACCAAGTTCAACCTTTTATTTCTGAAATCATTATACTGCTCATCGGCACCTCTAATAGTTGCTAATATAATATTAGTCATGTTATTGTCACAGCCATCAAGATCAATCATCTCAAATATGAGGTTGTGTTTATAGCGATTGTAGAGTTGCGGATGCAGTGATTTGAAAATTACTTGTGTTTCGATTGTAACTTCCATTTTGGGGCTTAATGGGGATCAGCTATCCATTGTGATTTTTAGACAGCCTACAAACAAGTGGGACGTTTGGTTTGGTTAGTGTCGGCTCAATTTTAGGAAAACTTCGCCGAGGTAGAGAATTGTAGAAACGGCGAAAACATTGGAGAAGAACAGGATTTTTGGAGCAAGCAGAGCTTTGGGTGCTTGTCAGTAGACCGCGAGCTTTGGGGCGGTCGACCGCGATGCTTGTCAGGGAGTTTTTTGGACTTGGTGATGGTCGACCGTCGCGGTTGACAGCCAAACCCTGTAATCGGTATTAGGTTTCTGTCTTTCTGGTCGGTCGACCGCGATGATTTCTACGGTCGACCGCCAGGCCCAGATTTGGTTTTTCCTGTTCTGATTGTGATTTGTGTTTGGTATAAATACAAACATGATTTTAGAGTTTTTGGGAGTTGAAAAGGGGTTTGTTTTGTGCACAGAAAAAAGAGTTTTCTGAGTAATTTGTTTAGGGTTTTGTTTGAGAGGTTTGTTTGAGAGATTATGAGTGATTTTATAATCTCAGTTTGTACTCTTCTTCTCTATTAGTGAAAATTCATCCCCTTCTTGCCCTGTGGATGTAGGCAACTTGCCGAACCACGTAAAATTCGTTTTTTATGTTCGTGCCGTTATTTTTTATTGTGTTTGGTCTTCTCTCTCAGCGTTTGTGTTTGCCCTCTGAACCCCCAACAAGTGATTTCAGCACAACATGGGCTATATCCTCAAGCCCTGAGCAATAGCTGACAGACCTTCTTTCAAGTTATTTGTGCTGTATTTAACATTTATATAGTTAATTCCAAGATCGATTTAGATGAACTCGCTATTCTGTCAACTACAAGTTCCTACAAAATTCGCGCACAATCTGAATTCACTTTTAGTCGTGAAATCCTCACATAAGAATTTTTGTTTCTTGTATTTTACTTGGGAGGCAGGTAGTCTGGGAGCCTTTGGAGCTGTCCAAACCATGAAATGCTAACATCTTCTCTTTACCTGTCATCTAGAGATGTAGTCTTAAAGTTTCAATATTGAGGTCTCTTTAGTTAACAGGTGTGCTTGACAGAGTCAGGTGAGCAACGGAGCGCTACTTAAGACAACTGACAGCTGAATTCAAAAGGACTTGGAGCAAGAGACTGTTGAATCTCTGCCAGAATTCCAAAATAAGGAAATTGGGTTCAGGTATTGCTGTGACAAATAATTTGGTCTCTTGTTTACTTTTCTGTTAGTTAACTTTTTCCCCCAATGAGGAGACTGTTCTTGCTTTTGGCTAGTACATCGTTGTTGATATGATAATTTTATGGCATATGTGAATTTTGATGCAGTGTAGGTGCAAACACATGTAAATTGGTTAAATTTGTTATCTGGCATGAACCCAACATTTTACATGATTTATGTGCATCGGTGCAATGTATCATCATATCAGGGCTATTGCCATCCATGGCATGCAGTGAATATGTAGGTTGAATTTTTGTTATCAAGTATTTTAAAAGCACCGTCATTATTTCACAGGCCTCTCTCTTTTTTTATTGATCTTGTTATATTTTTAATGTAAAAGTTTACTTCTGCAGAGAAAATGATTACACGAACTTATGTTGGTTTTCATTCTCGTCTAATCGTCTTCTTTACAGAGTATAAAAATTCACTCGTTCTTGTAATATTTTCCTCTTCTTTAGACCAGAGTGAAAAATCACAGAGAATTCTCTTTTTCTCTTTTCCCTTTCGGGGAACATAATAACCTCTGCAATTTAACAACTCTCAACGTAAGAGGGATATTAGCATTAAGGTCCTTAAGAATATGTGATTCTACACAATATACCTCCTAACATCATAACATTAGTCTAAAAACTCCCTATTTCTCATCTCAAAGCACATAACAACCACAACTACTGCTGCTGCTGCTGCTTCTGATCTCCAAGCAAAAGAGACTTGACAATTTCGTCAGGCATGCCATCTTCAAGCAGAAACATATGCCCAGATTCTGGCAACTCATGATAATGAACCCAAGGCAACTTCTGGCCTATATACTGGGACGAGAGAACCGGCACTATTCTGTCCTCTGCACCATGCCACAAATGAACCGAACCGTCACCATTAGGAAATGGGTCGTCAAGCTCCAGCGGATCAAACTTCCAGTTACCAAAACCGACCATCATGTCTCTGTGGAGTGAGTGGTACTCTCCTTGTTGCAGTATTTGCCCCTAACCAAATAAAGAAACATTTTCGTGAAAAAGATCGAAATTTTCTAAGTATGCATCATTCAGCTACTGTGAAATTGAAGACAAAATTCCATAGGATGGTTATATGACCAGTCTCTATGGATAAGAACGTTGGACAGTATTAGCTGGCTGGATTACTATGTTGGTAATCCATCCTTTTTCTCAAAAAAAAAAAAAAAAAAGAACGTTGGACAGTTAATAAACAATTTGTGCAAAAGATAAGTTAACAAAAATGGGAATGTCACCATTGAGTTGTAGGTATACACTAAGAGATTAAATAAGAAATAAAGTGCGTACATAGGGGTTACATGTTGCTTCTTTTAAAGTATAAAATGAGAGAAAACCAATTGAGATGGTTTCACCGCGTACAACTAAAGTCACAATGTGTACCAATTTGGACAAGTTATTGTTGACGTGACAAATAGGACTCGAGCTGCATAACTTTGCTGGAAGCAACTAGAAAGGATTTAGCAATGACTAAAGGCATAGTAGATAATAATCTTATACAGAATTGAACAGGAGAATATGGATCATATGATCCATGTAGCCTACCCCAGAAATTTAGGATAAACGCTTTTATTATTTTTGTTGTTATAGAAGGGAATCATACCATGTAGTGCCCTCTAGCTGAGAACTTGTGCATGACCTTCAAGTCACCAGGAGAGAAAAGTTCAGGACGCATAGCTATTACGCCTGAAGAGGAAAACCATTTCTTAGTGTTCCACCAGTACGTCAACCACGGGACGTAATGTGCAACTCCGACAGCCAATTTATCATGAAGAGTTTGCTGGTTCCAGGCGGCTTTGGATACATTGGCAGGAAAGTTTGGCCACCAGAAGTTAGAAACTGGTCCGAGGAGCGCTGCACCTTTAAGCCTGCAATTATTCAAGGAAGAAAAAACAAAGTGAAGGATATTATAGATCAGATACAATTTGCAATACTTAAAAAAATTCTCAATTCATGAACAAAACCCAAATGTTCTTTTCTCTGTATATGTGAGGTTTATGTTTTCATCTAAAGATACTACGTAGTATATAGTTTTGAGTAATACCTATGAGGAATATATTTGAGGCAACCCCAAACAACTTCTCCTCCCATTGAAAACCCAATCACATAGAATTTAGATCCTAACTGCAGCTGATCAGCAAGTTCTTCAATATCCAGGGGTGTGCTTTTCTCAGTTTTCTTCGTGTCGGGATCACTTTCTCCATATCCTGCTCTGTCGAAAGATACCAAGTATATCCCCAGTTCTTCAAGCACTTGCTGGAAAAAATCACCACAGTTAGCTAAATTTTCTGGTAAATTCCACAAGCCCCATGAATGTTCGGGGGTTTCGCACAAACACCTAACGAACTTTGAAAATCAGAAAAGGGAGGCAAAAAAAACTACTAAACTTTCGGAGGGTTTCAGAAGACTTCCGAACTTTGGAGAAATTCCACCTCATCGGAGCAAATTACAGTTTTATCTATATTTCAGTTTGTGGAACTCCCGAAGGTTCAGGGCGCTTTTGTGACATATTCTACAAAAACTAGGGTGCTTTCATCTATTCTTCAAAGTCTAACCAGGGTGTTGTGCAGAACTCGATCCCCAGAGCTGAGGTTTTCTGGAAATTTGCTCTAAAATTTATTGATATTATCAATGTAGACACCATGACAAGATAAATAGAGAAGTTATTTTACCGGTGATATAGGAAGGTGATCGTATCGACATGAGTAGAAACCATGAACAAAGATAATCTTGTGGTTAGCATTTTCTTTTGGGACACCAGTTTCTAAGTAAGCCAAGTGTCTTCCATCTCTGAGCTTAATTCGAGATGCAGTGATTGGAGGGCCATTTGGTGATCCACAAATCTTAGGTGGCGGAGGTTGAATTGCTTGATACGTTGTCCATGATGCTAAAGCCACCAACAAAATTGCTGATAATTTGTTTATGATCCCTGAAATGCAAATCTTGATGATAAATCATTTGAGGAAAAGGGCATTGGTAATGTGACATAGCTTGACACATGATGTGTAATTATTTCACTGGTACAAGATGAGGCATGCTAGACGGAAAATTCCATCTAGGAAAATCATATTTCCATCTAAGCAGACTATTTCAGACGGAATTCCGTCTACAATGCTCGTCTAGTAAGTTTTTGTCTAGGATGCAGTATTCTAGACGGAAATTCCGTCTAGAAAAACATCCTAGACGGAAAAATATTCTAGACGGAACGTAAAACCGTCTAGGATAATCCTAGACGGATAAATATTCCGTCTAGAATGTTTCCTAGGGGGGAATTCTGTCTAGGAAGCATCCTAGACGGAATTTCCGTCTAGGATGCTTTAATTCATCCCAGACGGAATTTCCGTCTGGGACGTATCCTAGACGGATTTTCCCAATTCAGCTTTTACATTTGTTTTTCCCTATTCATACGATTTTACCATGTAATTACATAAATTACCACCTGTCATTATCAGGTAAAATTTTAAAGGTTAATTTGCAAATAGCCTCCTCAGTACATTGTTGTTTTGAACTTACCACCCCTTTAGTTTTGTTGTTGCAGATGGACCCCTCAAGTGAACATTTTGGATTATTTTATCTAGATGGTCTATTTTTCAAAAAAAAGAAAACAGTTATCCCTTTCTTTGATGGAGTTAAAAGAGTCAAAAGAACTTTAATCTCAACAAGAAATTAATAAGAGTATGGATAGTCATCATGCACAGTGCCAACCGTAGGGTTCCCTAAAAGTTCACTGAGAATAAATCGTTTCATGAAGAAAGGAGTTAGGGTAATTTTGAATTCTTGTATGGACTTTGGATGAAATATTAAACCTCTATTTTATTTATTATCACTATTATTTTCGGATATTGATATCCTGTACAGACTGAGATTCTTATCCATAACCACGTACGTGTAGGAAACAATTCTTTGTAAGATCTGAAGACATTTCGTTTTCTCGGCTGTAGTCGTTTCATTGAAGGTCAATTACACTAAACCGCAAGAACTTTCAACGTTTCGCAATGAACCCCCAATAACTTTCAAAATTGTACTAAACCGCCAATAACTTTGGAATTGCAGAAAATTTCCACTAAGTTTTCGCAATTTTGCAGATAACCCCATGAATAAGAAAAAAAACATAGAAATACATTTTGAAAGTTACTGGGGGTTTATTAAAATTTACTCAAAAAATATTGAGCGTTTTCTGCAAAAGTTATTTGGGGTTTAATGCGATTTTGAAAGTTATCATGGGTTTACTGCAATACACTAAGAGTTCTTGGGGTTTAGTGTAATTTGCCCTTCATTAAACTTTACCAAACACATACATTATTCTCAAAAAATTAAACACAAACATCTATTAGAGGCTACAAGCCTACGACTAATTGGATGAGCAGAAACATCTCTATGATCCAGAAAAGAAAAATAAATGAAGAAGGACTTTAAGAAGAACAATGAGCCTGAAAATTAAATTAAAATGAATTCATGAAAATGAGAGAAGACCAATAAGTTAAAGAATCAATAAACCAACAAAACTAGAGTGCATTGTTAGTCCCCAAAAAGAACATAGGGTTTTCTGAGAAAATTACCAAAAGATGATGATGATTTTTTAGGCGTTTGGTCTATTGTCGGAGATCTCACTGAAGCTACTGTCATTTTTGCTCCAAGCTCTCTCTGCTCTCTCTCCCTCTCTCTCTCTCTCTACCAATATTAATAGAAGATAAAATCTTCTAGAAGATGGTGACACGCATGCGACTGAGACTGACTCTACATTCATTACTTAATTAATTAATAATGTCGTGAGAAATGAGAGTTAATTCTTAACTCTTACGTATCCAAATCTAAAAGAGTCCAATATTATTGGTGGTTAGTTTAGCTGCATGAAACTTGAAATGTTATTGGTGGTTAGTTTTAATTTCTTAGGGGCTGTTTGGTTCGGGGCCAAAAAATATATATATATAACTCCCCTGTACCAAAAATTTCATGTTTAATTCCTTTTGAAGAAAGTCATATCTCTATTATTTTTACCATCCCATGTACCAAAAAATTCATGTTTAATACCATTATTTATACCTTCATGTGTATCGGTATTTAAAACTTCAGGTACCGTTTGGCAAAGGGTTAAGTGAAGGGTTAAGGAGATTTAACCCCTTCTTAACCTGTCAAACACAACAAATCTATATAAGGGTTAAAGTGAGTTAACCCTCCATAATTTGCCAAACATAAAAAAATATAGAAGGGTTAAGTTAACCCCTCTAGAGAGGTTAAGATGAGTTAACCCTTCAAAATGAGGGGTTTACTAATACTCCTATTTAGATGGAATAAGAGTTAACCCTTCTAATTATAAAGAAAATAGTCAAAATCATTGTTATTCCCAAACACTAAAACTGATCATAAGGGCTAAAATAAAACTTATTTAACGGGTTAATAATTTAGTCTTTTGGATTATCAAATGGGCTAAGTACGTTAATCCTTCTCTTTAACCTCTCTTCATTAACCCTTTGCCAAACAGGGCCTCAAAGAATAACATTACCTTGATACACATTGCTAGCTTGCGACGTAATAGTTCTCTTTTAAATAGGGTAAACTACACTAAAGCCCCAACAACTTTCAGCATTTCATAGTAAGCCCTCAACGACTTTTAAGATCGCACTAAACCCCCAATATCTTTTGGCGAAGTTACACTAAACCCCCCAGTAACTTTCAAAATGTCTTTTCATGTTGTTTCCCGGTTCTAATTTATGGGGGTTATCTACAGATGCAAAAAACTTATTGGGGGCTATCTGCAAAATGAAAAGGCTATTGGGGATTTGACGTGATTTTGAAAGTTATTGGGGTTTAGTGCAAAATGCTGAAAGTTCTTGGGATTTAGCCGTAATTCACCCTTTTAAGCATCGTAGACATTGGAAACCGAGACAAAATTCAACAGTCAGTGTTTCAAAGGGAAACGGCGAGCAACTCTTCGTCAGATAAAGTTGAAGAAACTTTAGGCTATAAAGGTACTAGTTTAGTGAAAGCCGACAACTTTTTATTTTCTTAAACATCACGAATCAGACAATTTTATTGTTAATCTTTTGATACATCATGAATCACAAGCACTTCAGGTTAGTGTCACATGTGGAGTAGTTGAATCTACGTAACGATTGAAAGTGTAATAAAAAGAAAACTCTTCTATGTGCCCAAATGCTTAAAATGTTCGTAACACGTTTTGCATGAAATATATAATTGTTTGAGATGTTTGTTTCCGTTCAATTACATCTTTTATACTGAACAACATTGAAGAGCAATAAATTAGATGCTTATATTATGTATTCGGGTAGATTTGTTGAATTGAGGGGTCCGACACTCAATTCTCATAATTATCATGCTCCCAACCACTAACTTTCTTAACTTCTCTGTCGTGTGAACCATAATTGCTACATCTTAGTAAGTTGGACTAAGTCCCTTATTTCTAGAAGAGGGAAAAGTAATAAAAGAAGTAAATAAATAAACACACAGTAAGTAATAAGCCGCGGCCTACAACTATTTTGGCGAACATTTATGACTGGATTAAATATACGAGATCAGACATGAATAATTCAGCTCATGCTTTCTTGATGAATATCTTCTGTTACCAAAATTGAAACGGCCGAAAGCGGCAATGACATCATATTAGGTGGGAGGAGTCTTCAGTTGAAAATATTTTTCGGCCTTGAAACTTGGAACTGCGACGGTGCCATTAGCATGGGTCTTCAGATTAGGTGAGGGTTGTCTTCAGTTGAAATGAATCTATTGATATTATACTTTTATTGCGGTAAACATTCTAGATACTCAACAGAAATTTTGGGACCGTTATATATCATATATATTCATATATTCATTTGCGGTCCGGTGACGCCAATCCCTCTGTCACTTTAGCACCTGGACGCAAAAGGCTTGGAGTGGCTGAATTTGAGGTTCATTCGGGACAGACCCCTGTACTGTCGCCCAACCGCATGGAGATTCCCCTCTATTTCTACTATTGCAGATAGACCCCTGAGTGAAATTTTTGACCCTTTACCCTCACCCTCAGAGAAAGAGAATAACATTTTCTGGCTGACAACTTGAAGGTAAAAGAGTAGGATTTCCCACTAGTTTGGAATGTCTGCAACAACAGAATTACAGAGGGCCTATCCATAATTGAGCAATAAAACAGGGGTCTACTCAAGATTACCCTTGTTACAGTGTAAATTTCATTAGGAAAACACTCTAGTCTTGGACGGACCAGCGTCAATCCTTTACAACTCCTATTAACATGAAATGACCAGAACAGCAACATTCTATTGGCCGACGAGCATCCTATATCTGGCATGGTGCACCTGTAGCCCATGGACAAACTACACTTGATACTTTCATTTGCACTCAGACATGCAACTCATATATGAATAGGAGCTAGTTTCCCTTCATGATAAATGCACAATCAGTTCACATTTCAACTTGCAATTCAAGTTTCTTCATAACCAAAATTACACTTCCGAGACCTTAGGTTTCCTTTGTTTTAGCAGTTATTTGATCCTTCCGAAGCCATATGTTCACAAGAAATGAGTCGATAATTATCTGCAGAGTGAATTAATTCAAAGAGAGTAACTAGAAACAGAAACACCACAAGAAACAATAGGAAAACTGAGCGAATATATGATTCACCTGATTAATGTGTGAAGCGACACATGGAAGTATTAGCAGACCTGGTTCTCCTAAAGCTCCCTTGAGCTGATCCACAACAGCTACCATCACAGGCAGAGTTTTCTACAAGACAATATGCATATGTATGATTATCTCCAGATTATAAAATGGAATATGAAAGAGGTTACTATTACCAGGACTTAAGCGATATGCATTTTTTTCCCTTCTCATGGCAATGAGGTGAAATTATGAGAGATTAGAAGAAGGATAATCCTTCAAGCAGCATTCAGAAAAGATTGCAAGCAAAGCTGCTAAAGAAGCACCAAAACAACCCTAGCAGGCAAGAGATACTACTATATTTGATATCAGCTAAAAATATGCCAGGATTGAAAGAATGTAAGAAAGAAAGAAATAAGGGGTAAAAAAAAGGGGACCTGCTGCCAGTTTTTCATCAGAAGAAAAGAACCCAGGATACAAGGATAGGTTGCAACTAGAAGGATTTATCTGTTCCAGCTTCACAATTATGACAGACAAATCCTAATTTTTTTTAATATAAAAACTACCATATATCTAAACAGTTATTATCTTCGTGACAGTGATTATCTTGTAAGTTGACTGTGCACGTAGTGATTATCCTCATGGAATATCTAAAACAATAGCTATTGGCTTCATCCCTTAGACCACCAGGTTTTAATCTTCCTAAGGAACCACACATTGTCTCATGAAATATAATGTATGGTACAAGTTAAAACATGTATATGTCATGAGTCATGACCTTATTCTCAACAAAAAGGTATCCCCCATGACCCTGATTTGTTTTTCTCATAACTTACTTTCTATAGGTGTTATCTAAAACTTAATTAGAAGGAAGCAGAAGCATGCATACAGACTAACCTGGCTGGCAACAAGAATAACAGCTCGTGAATTTTCTTTCTTTGAAAAAACTGATTCTTTACCATCAGCCAGTGCTGAGAGTATCTTTACCAGAACGGTATTGAAGGCCAACAGAGTAAGATGTAGCAGTCTGCAACAAAGAGAGAATACATAGTTAAGATTCCAAAGAGAGACTGCATTTGCTTTAAGAGAGAATACATAGTTAAGATTCCAAAGAGAGACTGCATTTGCTTTAAGATTTCGAGCAGACTTTAGATTCCAAAGAGAGACTGCATTTGCTTTAAGAGAGAATACATAGTTAAGATTCCAAAGAGAGACTGCATGGTGTGCAAAGGTAAATAAGTTTAAAAAGCCCATGTGTTGTTAGCTTTGATGGATAATACAACTTTCCTAACTGCATCATAAGTTCATACTACATTTGACATTGACCAAATCATTTGTAGAACATCCTTCACATAATGCATACCAACATTAACATGCTTGTCTAGGTCAATAGACATAATTACTGTGAATACATGCATCCAACACCTCCCTTAAAAAACAATAAACTTTGAATAATTTCTGAAACAGACAGTTCACTTTCTGATGTTACTAAGGAATGGTTAATCAGGACTCCAATAGATCATCTTCCAGGTGGCAAAAGGGTAAGCTAATGACATTCATACACCATCTCCTTTTCTGCACACTGTTAACGCTTGAAAAACATGCCTTAAAAAATTGAGAAAAATTCACTAGCCCTGGTGTAAATTATAAATGCTAAGTTAATTACGAAAGGGTAAAGCTCCGAAATTCTAACACTGTCTCCCGTTTAGCAGACTGTTAATGGTTGGAAAACAAGATTCAAAATTTTGAGGAAAAAATTCACTGGTATTGGCATAATAATAATAACTGCAAACTACTTCATATACAGAAGAAGGTCAATGTGAAAATAATCTACAAGAAAAACAAAAGGATGTGAGACTCTAGAAGTTTAATCAAACACAGGGCAAACCTCTATCGACATAGCAAGTGGTATGATATAAGATGGCGATAGTAAACCAGCAGACATAAAAGCATGGTAACTGACTGATACACATCGATAAGGCAGTAAAGAACTACTAAAATAATGGAGAACTGTAAACTAATCGGTCCCCGTTTATAATGAGTAAATAAGAAAACAATGGCATTGCTGCCATTAAACTCCATGTATCTTATGCCATCAACTTTCGTTCCTAGAAAATCATCAAATTGTGTTTGTTCTCTACTGGTAATATCATGTTTAAAAGAAGGCAGCCAAATTTTCATATTGTTTGTTCTCTACTGGTAATATCATGTTTAAAAGAAGGCAGCCAAATTTTCATATTTAGATGAAAGAAAATAAGATGGATGTAACTGTTCTCAAGAACATTCAGATATCAAGCTGCATGGTATTAAATAATAAATATTAATAAAATAAAGAAAGTTCAGTTTGTGAAACACGTACAATCCCATGCTAATGGCAATAGCAAAAGCCGTGGGTGTAACTGTAAGGAATAGAGGCCTTGACTTGCTAACTTGTATCCATGGCACCTGAAACACAAGAAACAGAATAGTGCAGCTAAGAGAACATAAACCTAGTGTTTTGCCTTGAAATACATGCTTCAACTACAGAGAGCAAATGAATACAAGAGTTCTACTAAATAATATTGTGCAAGCAACAGATTGCAAGTGCTTGATAACTCAGAAGAGCAGTTCAATCTAAAAAAGTAAAAATTTCAAGGAGAATGTATACAGCAAATTTTTAACAGAAGGTATAAGTCGTACAAGACTAAGAAGAGCGGAATTCATCATTGAAAAGAATCGACGATTTCGATCAACATATTCTGCCACCCCTGAAACAAGAACATATTTATAGTTCAGAACATTGTGTCAACAACAGCGTGTAAAGGATTTATACAGCACTTTCTTACTTTGAGACATTCTTTACTGTGAAGCAGAATATAAGCAGTTATATAGGTGTCTCAAGTGTGCTTAGCAGCAACTTAGCATATCTTCTGTTTACCAGTTAGTCAGAATGTCCATGTGATTTATAAAACGATAACAATGCAAGTTTATGCTCCAACATATTCTAACAGTGGACAGACTGGATATGTCTGAACCTAAAGAGTAAGAAGTGAGGACTGAAGTGATACTGCTTGGTGAGATACCAACAAACACCTTAGTGAAGTAAACAAAATGTGATAAAAGTGAAGTAACATCATTCCATGGAAAGATTAAATAGGCTATGACAACTTCAGTTTAGAATCTACAAAAACCAATACACAAATAGTTGAACCTATTATTACAACTCTAATGATGAGTGGTAGTAAAATTTAAACGACAGAATCCACGCAAATAACCAGGACAAATAAAGTTACTCTACAAGAAGTGAAATTTTATGAGTCAGTTTTTACATATGCATCTGAATTGTCAAAAAAAAATCTCAATTATGTGATGCTCATATCTGAAAGTATCTCCGTCACTTCACCTCCAGTTTGCCGCTTTTGAAGGTGTGGCTTAACATAAGACTTCAATTTATCATCTTTGGGCACAGAGGAGGCCTAGTGTAGGCTCTTCTCCTTTGTTAAGCATCCCAACCATAAGTATAGATTATCAGGATAGTTAGTCCGAATCATTTTATAGTTTGTTTCTTTTCCCTTCCTCTTTTCAAGGAACCTTGAGTAAGGAACCTAAGGGCGGTAAGGACTCTTCTTAGTGGGCAGGCTCAAAGAGATATTGGTGACTCCATATTCCACAGTTTCCCATTTCCCATATATCATAGAAGAGAGGATGCAAGTGGCAAACACATGAACCATAGGGAGAACAAAGCTCAGTCCAGATTTGCATAGATCAAGATAATCCAGAATTGATTGATTTCCCAGATCAACACAATCCGAACAATAATACTACAAATTTTGCTGGACACAATCTAGGAAAAGGGAAAGACAACAGACTTCCCAGTATGGAATTATATTCAACCCTATATTATAGATAAGGCAAAGGAAAATATTTCCCAACATTTTAGTAAGTAATATATAAGCATTTGTTCAAGCAAAAGCAAAGCGGAAAAAATATCAGACTCACCCTCAAAGGCATCACGCAGAACCTGCAAACAAAAAGGCACAAAGTGAGATGTGTTTTTGTAGGATCAATAATATAATGGCAAGCATGGTTGGCATAGAATTATATAAAAGCGATATACAAGGTCCGCATACAACGCAAATGTTACATATTACATAAATTGTGAACAAGAACTTACCTAAAATTACAGACACACCTAAAAAAATATATAGAGCATCATTTTTGTAGAACTATTTTAAACAAATTCAGAAAGTTGAACATGTCCATGCCATAAAAACCAACAACTGAAATGCTGACAACGAGCAATTAGTCTATGCTTCACCGCATGATAGCATGGACATGGAGGGCAGCACAACAGAACAAAACACGTTAAAGAAAACCAACAACTGAAATGGTGACAATCAGCAAATAGTATATGCTTCACTGCATGATAGCATGGACAGGAGGGTAGCACAACAGAACACAACACGTTAAGAAAACGATAATGAAACAGCATAAAATATAGTGTTCGATGTGTTTTTGACAAGACATGGCTACACAATAAAGAGCATGCATGACTCCATATTTTGTTATAATCATTATAAACCATGTAGCCGAAGAAAAGAAGCTATATCATAAATTGGTATAACCCAACATTCCATTATAGTTATTTCTACAATTAATACATGTGAAATACTGCAGGCATTTTTCTCTTTTGCACAGGATAACAAAGCGGAGGAAAGGTATATATAAATTTAATGAATATGAGCATGATGTGTTGGCCGCAAATATAGTAGCATTAATATTGAAACTCATACACAACCCTTTGAAGAGATAGAGCTTGCCAATGTACCTTCCCCAGAATCAGAGGAACCAAAAGCGTCAAGATAAGGCTTTTAAACAATTCTGCTGTTGGGATTGCAACCCCAGCTCCAGCTCCAATGAATTTAGAAAGAGAAAAAGGTACCTGACAAAAAGATTAAGCTCAGGTGATACACAATTCTTACAGTACATGTAAATGGACAAGTGAAATACCAACCACCACAAAAAGACAGGACTATTTAAAGTCAGAAAGGGTCAGATATATTGAAGTGTCCAATTTAACCTGCTATTGTCTATTTCATAAATGTACAAATATGCAAACCAAAAACAGAGAGGAATCAGAAGAATTTAGAAAGACAGAAATTACCGGACCAACTAGAAATGAACTTTTCAAGGACAACAAATATTTTTGAGTCACCACTACCTTTTTGGCTTGATAGAATTCAACAAATGAGTTACGTAGGAAATTGGCGACAACAAAAACAGTGAATTTTCATAGCAAAAATATAATGTTGCAGTCAGCTCAGTTCTCCGTGTGTCAATGAGATATTATCATCAGCATCAACAAAGCCTTTAGCGTTTGACCTTTAATGAAGCAAGAGACTGCAGGCCTCCATTAAAAGACTGGAAAATTTCTAACCTGGCATCAATTTCAAAGGAGGTACTAAATTGTAGCCAAGAAATTAAGGCAAGAAAGGAGCTTGCCATAAATTCCAGAAGCCCACTCTGCTGATAGGATATCATGTTTTACAGTTATCCAGTTCAAGCTCATGGAACCAAGGAGCAGCCTTCAAAATTTTCCTAGATTGAAAAGGTCGAGAAGCCAGGAAGGATGATGCAGATGCTATAGGAAACTGTGTAACTGTGTTCAACTCTAAGGCACGAGATAAAACCAAAGTAGGATATAATAAAGATGGGATATAGATAGTCCCAATATCAGGATTAAAAAGATCACAGTTTCAATCTTTCTTTTTTCCTTTGCTTGCTCTTCCATAGTTACACCTGCATATCACATATGTGGATTTATCAAGTGTGAAGATGCGGTAATGTCAAAATTGTATCTATAACATATACTCCCTCAATTGTCACTCATCTGCTTTCCTTCTCAAAGCTCTTCACCTGTTACCCCTCTCTCATTTAACAAAAAGATTTCAACAATGATAGATGGGTAATGCTGGAGATTTTCCTCCAGGATTGTTAGTAACATATATGACTAAGTGATGTAATGACAATGAATAGATAATATCAATGATATAAACAACAAAAGTGACACCAAGCGAAAAAGATAAGATGATATACATGGAATAAATCATATGCATTCAAGTAATATGCAGTGAATTACTGGGATGAAAATACTACCAGTGAAATATACACATATTACTTGGTTTGATATTATAAGGACATATGGTTCATCATTACACATCAATCTGAAAATGTGCGCAGATTTTGACAGAGTAATAAGCAAAGAGTTATAAGAAGAAAGAGAAAGGCTGAATGAGTTGTGGGAAGGTAAAGAAAAGAAAAATTAAGGTATGGATCCATTTTTCTCTTTTAAAGAACCCTAAAGGGTGTAATACAAATATCATTTCGAACAGATTAAATTTACTGCTACAGTTTGTTCTGTTCAATTAAAATATAATAGTGAACACTTTAATGGGTCAGTCATCATTTATCAACAAAGCACAGCCTTCTTAGGCGGATTCTATCTCACAGTATTAGCTAACAAAATCTGAAACAAGTAAAACTAGAGTGAGGCATCTCTTACATCTGAGAAATATTAAACCACAGAAAGTTTTATTTCAATTGTTTCAACATAAATGGATAGGTTTATAAGGCAGACCAAATAAGAGAAATCTTATCTAGATTATTCGCCATAAATGGATAGACCGATAAAGTTTTTCATGTACCATCATCAGATGAAGATGAGAAACATGTTGCTTGACCATAGTTCTGTTGTTAATAACCATGCCTTCAGCAGCATGGCATCACAAAATATTTAGTAGCATACATGCAAGGCCATTCAAAAATGTATATAGAAAGTTGAATAGAACTTACAAAAATGATGCCTAGTAAATTGGAGATTACTGTCATTGCGAGAGCAAGGGCAGAATTCCCCCCAACAAGCTGCAAGTAATTCAGTTATTGACTCATACTATATCTTACTAGGGGAAGAAAGCAGTTCAAAACAGAGAAAATAAAGAAATGGAATGAAAAATTCAGCTTACATTTGTCAAAGCAACGCCACTTGACAATGTTGTGGGCATGCAGCAAAAAATGGCTAATCCTGTTGCACAAATTTTAGGAGTTATGAAGCAACATGGAGAAAGCTGTAATATGAAGTTTACCGTACAAACAAAAAAGTGTAAAAAATAAAAAAGTGAATGAATAAGAAGACAAATTAATGTAAGTTGTTAGAATGTCCACAAACCTATGACAAATTCTGGAGGATACAACTGAACTTGTAATATGAGTCTCGAAACAAGTGGACTGAGAAACAGAATCGTAACCTACATAGACAAGGAAAAGAGATATTGCAATGATTCACAATAGTAAGATGGTTAGGGAATGGCAGAAATAATACCCGAAAATAGAAACAATAAATCAAATAAGAATTAAATCATATGAATATAGAGATGATCATTTATTGTAAAAGTACCATGTACAATAAAGGTAGAAAGTGAAAGGGAGCATAGATAGTATGCCAGGTAAGGAAGAACGCAGGCATTCCAAAAACAACATAAAATATATCATGTGATTTCGACGGTCATAGGATACAAAAATCAAATAAAGAGAAGTGTGTGCTTTGGCTAAATACAAAGTTTGAAATATCGTCACCCTGGGAAAAGGGATGAAGGAGGCATGTGACCTACTCCATCACATAGAAGTATGAATTACATAAGAGAATTATTGATGCAAAATCTGCACCCTGAGAAAGGCCTAAATAGCAGTTATAAATATTCGTTGACAGGGATAGATGAGCTATGGCTCTTTATCGAAAAAAACTTACAAGGATCACCACCATAGATAACCCTGTCTATAACTCGTGCTCCAATGAACCTGAAATGTCTGTCAAGTACAGCCCACAACCTATGAGTAAGAACTTGTTCATAGCCATCTCACAGAGGCACCACAATTTCTAAGTTATCTCTGATAATAATGCTGAAGTATATCCATTCCAGTTGCTCTAGCCATGCAAGGTAAGCTTCCCCCAAAGTTAAGTAAAAGTATCCATTTCATGCACACAGAGGTAGCACTGCGCCCTGCGATGTCAGATTGATGGACATCAAGCTAATGGTGTCACATGGCAATAGCCACCCAAAAGTTACTCTATGCATTCATCAATCTGATTAGTTTCTTGCCCATTACCAGCAGTAAATTCTATCCTAAAATCATGATGGTAACTCCAGTAACTGCAACCAAACAAAGCTCAAGAAATTTTCTTCATGGATGGTCTAACAATGTACTAATGCAGTACTACTTCGCTAAGGCAATGACAAATCCCACCATAATCCCAAGATTCCAAATGATATGAACTAATGTCTACTTGTACCCCCTCAAATTGTATCCCTACCACCCCCTCCCCCGCCAAAAAAACACCAGAAAACGCATGTATGTATACGTTATTTCTTGAATATTTTACTTTCATGCCATGCCACTATGTATGCTTAGTGATGGGTTACACTCATCGACTAGCAGATGGTATGGTACCAACATCACACCTGAAACAAGAGACATGGCGAGAGGAAGATGATTAATATAACTTATTTATTGCTTTTCTTGGCCTAGTTATCACAACTTATGACTATTGTGACATATGACTTATTTCGATTATTATGTACTTTGTGGCTTGTGTTATTCCATAGGGTTTTTTAGGCATTAGTCCCATAAATCTTCAATAGTTGCATATTAGTCCCACAAATCTTAGAATTTGCATATTAGTCCCTTAAGTCTTCAATAATTGCATAATAGTCCATCAAATCCTATAGAGTCTTGCTAAATGGTCCCTCAGTTAGTATTTCAGTTAAAAAACTTAATTATGATTGGATTAACTCCTAACCCAAAATCAGCATTCACTAAACTACCCATCACTCTGATGTTTCAAACTTTTGTAAAGCTCAACTTTGGGTAGGGTTTTTTGCTAACCATTGGAGAAGAAGAACTCAAGCAAGTTTGGATTTATTTTAAGTTGGTATTGGGTTTAAACCTATTAAGAAATGGATTGGGAAACATTACAGAGGGGTACAACCATCAGATTTGACGGAATATTAATCTCAAATCTAACGTGATATAATTTGAAAGACCATTTTGAAAGATCTTGTAGGATTTGAAGGACTAATATGCAATTATTGAAGATTATAAGGGGCTAACATGCAATTTCCATGATTTGAGGGACGAATATTGAATTCTTAAAGATTTAAGGGACTAATATCTAAAAACCCCTACTCCATATGAAGGAATTACTTATTTAATTATGTTTAACCATGTTCTGATTGTTTATTTATAACATGTTTAAAAATTAACGATGCTAATTAAATCTATCATTCTTTAACATACGCCAAACAACGACACTTCTTGTACACTCCCTACACCACACTTCTCACATGTTTCTTTCTTTTCAACTATATTATTAATTTCAAGTTTCCAAAAGTAAGACATAGCCTGATGCAAGTAAGACACATACCTAGACATCTTGTACTATCTCAAGAGCTTGTGCTATAATGGATTTACTGGAATCTTACTGCATAGTTCTTCCTCACATGTTCTACATTCCTCCAACACTTTTTTCTTACTAACTGTAAAACCCCGTAAATTTGAATATTTTATGATAAATAATGATAAATATGTTATATGGTGAAAAATATTTGAATATTTTATGATAAATAATGATAAATATGTTATATGGTGAAAAATAATATATTTTGATGTTTGGATATGAATGATAAATATGTTATATGGTGAAAAATAATATATTTTGATGTTTGGATATGATAAGAATTGATTTGAAATCAATTCAATATATATTTGTGAAAATATGAGTGCAAATGCACAAAACATGCATAAAGACCAAAAGAGTGAAAATCTGGGAATAATAATCAGTTATGAGTTTTTATGTTTTGCACACCGATGCAGTTAGAATTTGGAAAAGTGTAAAAGACCAAAGTTGTAGGTCTCTTCAACAGCTTTCCAACAAGTCTTAGATCACCTCATTCTGAGGTCGGATGAGAAAGTTACAATCAAAATACCGAAGGGGTATTTTCCTAGTCAGACTAGATTTCCTGGTTCGGGTCTAACAGGTTTGTTTCAGGTTTGCCTCTATAAATACCTGTATTTTTTCACAAAAATTCCTTTCTTTTATCATATCTAAGAACCCTAACAGCCACCAAACCCCCATAAACCCTATTTTGAATTCTTAGAGAATATTGGAGGCTTTCAAGTTGGGTTTTTGTTGATTTTTGGCTTTTGGAGTGGAGATCTCCTTCGACGTTGCTTCTAACAAGTTTTTCCTTCAACCCCAGGCGAGTATCATCTCTACTAATCCCCCTCCCAATTTTTAAAATATTTTTGAAGAGTTTTTAATGAGTTTTATAGAGACTAATCAATTAATTTGTGTATAAAAATTGGAACTTTTGTATATATGTATAAAGACTAGGTCTTTTCATGTTAAAGAGATTAAGCACGAATTTACAGAAATATTTTAAGATCTAAAAATAATTTAAATATTGTTTATCTGAATTTAGATGTCTTATTCTTCGTTTTAAAGTTTCGTGCATGATTGAAGGTTTACATATGATTTCTTGTGCAAATAATCATGCTTGTTATGTTCTGTTGAAAATCTGCTGCACATATATACTTTTGAGCTAGAAATTTAAAATAACAAATGAAATCCAAATTGAACCAAACTAATGCCAATTGAAAGATATGTGAATCTAGTTTTCAAAACAGAAAACCATACCTAAAAATAGTTTTCCTAGAGAAAGATATGCTCATTTTACTGATGATATATCTTGCAGAAAATCTGCTGCACATATAAAATGTTTGACTGGAAATGAGAAATATCATATGAACTCCAAACTGAGCCAAATCAGTGTCAAATGATAGCTATGTGAGTCTAGTTTCCAAAACGAAAAACTATTCTTAAAAAAAGTTTGTCCAGAGAAAGATATTCTCAATTTACTAATGATATGTTCTGCAGAAAACTGCAGATGTGCTGATTTGAAATAAATTGATATATTACGTAAATGTTTTCTTGAGTTTTGCTCTTGTTTGTTATTTTTGAGAGAGTTTCTCAATCTTGTACTGTTATATTATAATGATTAAGAGTTGTTTAATACATGGGATGATGGTGAACTTCAGATGTGGACATGCACACCAAGATTTGTGCATGTATGCTATATTGTGTTAGATTGACACACTTTTGACACGAGTTAAATTGATAAACACATATGAATAATGATGTTTTACACGTATCCGGAAATAGGAAGATGAAACCTATTTGCCGCAGAACGATTGAGTAAGAGTATTACAAAAGTATCGTTAATTCATGTATCCGGAAATAGGGAGATAAAAACCTATTTGCCGCAGAACGATTGAATAAGAGTATTACAATAGTATCGTTATTTCATGTATCCGAAAATAGGGAGATAAAACATATTTGTCGCAGAATGATTGAGTAAGAGTATTACAAGTTTACAACAGTATCGTTATTATATGTATCCGGAATAGGAAAATAATAAATCCTATTGCCGCAGAGCGATTGAGTAACGAGCATTACAAAAGTATCGCTATAGTACAAGATGATGCACACATAGATAATTGATCAGTTGTAAGTTTTACTTCCCAGATAGATTGCCCGCGAGTAGGGTATTTTTCCTTTGAGATTTTGATACACCCGTTATGGATGGCAGATATATTTGTTTTAGCTTAGTTGGTATCCTCTTATATTAGAGCAGGTCACTCGGACGTAATTCGAGATAAGATGATTATTCTTTATATTAGAGATTGGAGTATTTATCATTGATTATTTGTTTTTCATTCATAGAGAGTTATATGAATGATTTGATATATGTATGTACTGACTCTATTTTCTTATATACTCCTACCCCTTCCCCTGGGGAGAGGTAGTGATGATCTCGCTAGCGCTTTGACGCTCGTTGTTTTCCCCCTTTCAGGCAGCAAGTTTGGCGCACGGAGAGTCACAGGTTGATGGGTCTTCTTAGTTGTCCATTTAGTTACCTATCATATTTTGTAGTTATTGTAGAACTCCACATGTAGTTGATTATTTTCAGAATCTAGATTGGTATTTTGTTTCATAGAGTTGAGAGCTATTGTGAGACTTTGTTTATGTGACTCATTGTATTCGAGATTCAGTTCAGACTCAGAGATATGTCTATTTTATTCCAGTTGGGCTCATTATTGATTTTTCTTATGCTTCTTATGTGTATATCCAGTGTTGTTCTATTTCTATTTTTACCTGTCTGTACCTTCACCTATTTATTGTTTCCACTAGAGAGATAGTGATTGTGATGGTGAAACTTGTCATAGCATGGTGGTTGGTGCTTGGCAGGTTTGACAATCCGGGTTTTATCTGGGACTGCAGCCTTATATGAACCCTGGGGCGTCACAGTTGGTATCAGAGCCCTAGTTTCAGCATCCTTAGGATCATTCCTGTGTCAAATTGTGGAGCTAGGATAGAGTTTTCTAGGATTCACGTATAGAGTCCGTTAGGAATTCCTAGAATGAGTGAGGACGATATGTGCGTATATCTTAAAATTTCAAAAAAAAAAATTATGACAATTGTTTTATGTTGATTTAAAGTATTTGCGTGAATACTATATGTTATGAATACGTATTGTGATATGTTATATATATATATGTATATATGTTTGAGATCTCACTTATTATGATCATAAGCTCTCCTCTCGATATTATAAATGTTGGAGCGAGAATACAGTCGAGATAAAACTCATACCCGGAGAGCTGGGCAAGCAGAGTCCGAGCCGCAGCACACTCCACAGTATTTGATCGACTTTATGGCACCGTTTGCAGAAACAGAGACTAGCAACACTCGAGGAGGGAGTAGCGAGCCACATTACATTTTCTGGAGTTCCACCACCCGTTGTACTAATTGTGCCAATTGAAGAGGTAATACTAATGATTATATTATCACAACCATTTGTTGATAGAGATACAGAGCAGGAGGCTTGGCTCTATAAGAATAAGAAAGATGTAGAACACTGAGAACACCATAGTGCAGGGCACATTGGATTCATATGCAGCTTATAAATAAAAAGAAATATGTGAAAATTCATTAATGTAGACTCAGTATCAAACCAGAGGTTAAATATATTCAGCACAGAGGATATCACCAGAGAATAGCAGCAAAGAATAGCTACGATTTCAGATTTTCGTCCGGACAGTGAATATCATTTATTTGGAAAAATTTTGTTTACTTTTTCGACAAACAGTTAGAGCTAGTTTGCTTAAAACAGTGAGATATGTCTATAGTTAATTACGAAATCAAGACTAGCATGATGGCAATGTCAAGGGCAAAAGGCCTATTAGGGATCTAGAGGACCCTAACAGCGGGGTAAGGATTTTTACTATCAGCTATAAAGATATTACAATAAGATAGCAAACATGATTTGATAACACCGCAGCAGCGCATGATTCGGGACACATGATACAATTATAATAAGATCGGACATAGAGCGAAGAATTATCGCAGTACACCAGCAGAAGACTAGCATGATAGAGATCAGGGCCAATAATCTTAGGGCAACAGTTACGGCTAGCATCGGAGGATAGATGTGCTACCAGTTATTCTGAAGATGTAGGGGTCTATAGGCCATAATTACGCTATTTAGAGTATTCATCAGTGTCAGATGGACCCATGTGTTTCACCGCCAGTAGCGTAGCAGGCGTCGGCCACCAGCAGAGTTTATATAGTTGCGCCACATAATCATAGTGCGAACAGAGTTTTCGTAGTAAATTCTTATCCAGCTCGAATCTTGTTGATTTAGAAGCTTCGTTTTTTTTTATCTATCATGATGTCATGATTAGACATCAGCTTATAGCGCAGCGTTTAGGCGTTCCATTATCAGTTTGTACTCCTTTAGGGGAGGTGTCCTTATTAGAGAATATATGTAGGAGATGTGTCATCAGTATAGATGAGTTTGAGTTCATCTTTGTCATGGTCGTTTTGTGGATGTCAAACTTCGACGTCATTCTTGGTATGAAATGGTTATCATCCTACAATATCAGTATCGACTGTTTTGCTAAAACAGTACGCTTGTGAGCATTCGTTGGGATTGTATAGATAGTAGCAACCTCATAGGGTAACCAGAATGCGGAGTCATTTCTGGCATACGTCGAAGAGGTGATGATACGGGATCGGGGTGCAGTTTTGAACGAGACCGGAGTTGTCTCAGTATATCAGGATGTCTTTCAGGACATACCTATGTTTTCTCCAGTGAGAGAGGTTGTTTTCCTGCATCGAGTTGCAGCAGGCACCGTACCGATTTTCCGAGTACCCTATCATATTTTATGGCACCCGCTGAGAGGAGGGAGCTACAGACTTAGGTAGATGAGTTGTTAACTTAGGGCTTTATTTGTCGGAGTCATTTTCATGGGAGCACAGATCTTCTTCGTGGGGAAGAAGGACTATAGCATGCGATTGTGTATCGATTATCGTGAGTTGAACAATGTCATTTTCCGGATCACGAATCCACTATCGAGGATTTATGACTTGTTTGACTAGCTGCAGGGAGCGCAGCATTTCTCGAAGATTGATCTTCGTTCTAGTTATTTCCAGTTGCGATTGCGATAAATGGATATTTCCAAAACCGTATTTTCTGACTCGATATGGGTCTTTTGAGTTCTTGTCATGCCATTTGGGCTGACCAATGCACCCGTGGTATTCATGGATTTGATGAACCGGGTTTTTTTTGTCCATGTTAGGACCAGTTCGTAGTCATTTTATTGACGACATCATTATCTTTTCGAGATCGGAGTCAGAGCGCGAGCAACATCCTCTATTGGCATTGCGAGGATAGCGGACAATCGAGATTAGAGGCATCAGTGATACGCTGAATTCAGCAAATGTGAGTTTTGGCTATAAGATATTAGATTTTTAGGCCACGTCATCAGCAGGTGGGGCATAACAGTGGATCCAGCCATTATTGAGGTTGTACTAGATTGGGAGCCACTAAGAACCATTACAGGGGTTCGTAGTTTTAGAATGGTATGAGAGAAAGTTCATTCAGGACTTTTTAAAGATTGTGATACTACTTACACACATTACAAAGAAGGGTGTATAGTTTGCTTTGGGCACGGGATGTCAGGAAGCCTTTAAGACTATTAAGGCTAGATAGACTACAATGACAATTTTGACTGTTCTAAACAGTGATACGACATTTGTCATTTACGTGGACACACAATTAGCAGGACTACGAGGTGTTTTGATGCAGACCCGGAGGGTATGGCTTATTTTACGATAGTTTAGGCGTATCGTAACAGATATACAGTACATCCATGCACAAGGAAAATGTACAAGGATCTGAAGAGGCATTTTTGATGGAGTGGTATGCGCAGAGGGATTGCAGATTATGTGGCTAAGTATTGTACCTGCCAACAAATTAAGGCAGAACATCAGAGACATGCAGGAACCCTACAGCTTTTACTCATTCCTGAGTGGAAGTGGGCAGATATTTCCATGGATTTTATAATGGGGTTGCCTAAATCAAAGGAAGGAAATGATTCTATTTGGGTTATAGTGAACAAATTGACTAAGTCTACATATTTCTTACCAGTGAGGATGACTTATACGGCAGATATGTATGCGAGGATCTTCATTCGGGAGATTGTTAGATTGCATGGAGTTTCGGAGACGATTGTATCAGATCGGGGCTCAGGCTTCACATCTCATTTTTGGAGGAGTTTCCAGTATGCTTTTGGCAGTCAGTTGTCATTTAGCAGCGTTTTTCACCCCCAGACAGATGGTCAGACCGAGAGGGTGAATCAGATCTTAGAGGACATGCTGAGAGCATGCATTATGGATTTTCAGGGTAGCTGGGAGGATCACATCCCACTGATTGAATTTGCATATAATAATAGTTATCAAGCTATCATCAGGATGACACCGTATGAAGCTTTGTACGAGAGACCTGGCAGATCACCTAAATGTTGGGCAGAGCCAGAGGATAGTTTATTGATTTGTCCAGAGTTAGTTAGACAGACCACAGAGAAGGTGGCATTGATTCGAGAGCGCATTCTTACGGCGCAGAGTCGGCAAAAGAGCTATGCAAATCAGAGGAGACGACCTTTAGAGTTCCAGGTCGGAGACTCAGTTATGTTGAAAGTATCACCGATGAAGAGCGTTCATCGATTCGGTAGACGGGGGAAACTTGTCCCGAGATATGTTAGTCCTTTCAGGATCATCGAGCGCATTGGAGCTGTTTCTTACAGGTTAGATCTTCCAGCATCGATGTCGAGTATACACGATGTCTTTCATGTTTTGATACTTAAGAAGCATCTGCGGGATGATGAGCAACAGAGAGTGATTGATTCACCAGAGATTGAGATTTAGGATGACTTGACTACCGTAGAGATTTCGGTATGCATACTTGCTAGAGAGAATAAAAAGCTTAGGAATAAAGTCATTCCATTAGTGAAAGTTCAGTGGAACCGGCAAGGAGCCGAAGAGATTTCTTGATGTTCGTCGCGACTACCCACACCTGTTTGGACATGTATGATGTTGATAAATTCTTATGCTTATATGCTTTGATAGTAGTCTTTATCTATGTTGTTTAGTCACATTTATATTTATCTTTAACACTAGAATGGAGATATTATCACCTGATCCTTAATCATTTGAAACATATGGCATATACATGAGGGTTTTCTTGTTTGGATTATTTCGCTCGACATACCAATTTCGTTTAATTAGTGATTTAGGGGAGAATGTTTGCATTTTAGGTTGTTAACTTTAAATATCATTGTGCTAATACTATGAGATGGGTGCAGAAGGAATTCTTAATATGAATTACACCTTCTTTTTGTGTTTTCCCAGTATTTAAGCTTTGAGATGCGATTGTGAAATTTCGGGGACGATATTCTTTTAAGGTGGGAAGAATGTAAAACCCCGTAAATTTGAATATTTTATGATAAATAATGATAAATATGTTATATGGCGAAAAATAATATATTTTGATGTTTGGATATGATAAGAATTGATTTGAGATCAATTCAATATATATTTGTGAAAATATGAGTGCAAATGCACAAAACATGCACAAAGGCCAAAAGAGTGAAAATCTGGGAATAATAACCAGTTATGAGTTTTTATGTTTTGCACACCGATGTAGTTAGAATTTGGAAAAGTGTAAAAGACCAAAGTTGTAGGTCTCTTCAACAGCTTTCCAATAAGTCTTAGATCACCTCATTCTGAGGTCGGATGAGAAAGTTACAGTTAAAATACCGAAGGGGTATTTTCCTAGTCAGACTAGGTTTCCTGGTTCGGATCTAACAGGTTTGTTTCTGGTTTGCTTCTATAAATACCTGCATTTTTTCACGAAAATTCCTTCCTTCCTTTTATCATATCTAAGAACCCTAACAGCCACCAAACCCCCATAAACCCTATTTTGAATTCTTGGAGAAGATTGGAGGCTTTCAAGTTGGGTTTTTGTTGATTTTTGGCTTTTAGAGTGGAGATCTCCTTCGACGTTGCTTCTAACAAGTTTTCCTACAACCCCAGGCGAGTATCATCTCTACTAATCCCCCTCCCAGTTTTTTAAAATATTTTTAAAAAGTTTTTAATGAGTTTTATAGAGCCTCATCAATTAATTTGTGTTTAAAAATCGGATCTTTTGTATATATGTATAAAGACTAGGTTTTTTCATGTTAAAGAGATTAAGCACGAATTTACACAAGTATTTTAAGATCTGAAAATAATTTAAAATATTGTTTATCTGAATTTAGATGTCTTATTCGTCGTTTTAAAGTTTCGTGCATGATTGAAGGTTTACATATGATTTCTTGTGCAAATAATCATGCTTGTTATGTTCTGTTGAAAATCTGCTGCACATATATACTTTTGAGCTAGAAATTTGAAATAACAAATGAAATTCAAATTGAACCAAACTAATGCCAATTGAAAGATATGTGAATCTAGTTTTTAAAACAGAAAACCATACCTAAAGATAGTTTTCCTAGAGAAAGATATGCTCATTTTACTGATGATATATCCTGCAAAAAATCTGCTGCACATATAAAATGTTTGACTGGAAATTAGAAATATCATATGAACTCCAAACTCCAAACTGAGCCAAATCAGTGTCAAATGATAGCTATGTGAGTCTAGTTTCCAAAACGAAAAACTATTCTTAAAAAGAGTTTGTCCAGAGAAAGATATTCTCAATTTACTAATGATATGTTCTGCAGAAAACTGCAGATGTGCTGATTTGAAATAAATTGATATATTACGTAAATGTTTTCTTAAGTTTTGCTCTTGTTTGTTATTTTTAAGAGAGTTTCTCAATCTTGTACTGTTATATTATAATGATTAAGAGTTGTTTAATACCTGGGATGATGGTGAACTTCAGATGTGGACATGCACACCAAGATTTGTGCATGTATGCTATATTGTGTTAGATTGACACACTTTTGACACGAGTTAAATTGATAAACACATATGAATAATGATGTTTTACACGTATCCGAAAATAGAAAGATGAAACCTATTTGTTGCAGAACGATTGAGTAAGAGTATTACAAAAGTATCGTTAATTCATGTATCCAAAAATAGGAAGATAAAAACCTATTTGCCGCAGAACGATTGAGTAAGAGTATTACAATAGTATCGTTATTTCATGTATCCGAAAAAAAACCTATTTGCCGCAGAACGATTGAGTAAGAGTATTACAATAGTATCGTTATTTCATGTATCCGAAAATAGGGAGATAAAAAGAGTATTACAATAGTATCGTTATTTCATGTATCCGAAAATAGGGAGATAAAACCTATTTGCCGCAGAATGATTGAGTAAGAGTATTACAACAGTATCGTTATTATATGCATCCGGAATAGGAAAATAATAAATCCTATTGTCGCAGAGCGATTGAGTAACGAGCATTACAAAAGTATCGCTATAGTACAAGATGATGCACACATAGATAATTGATCAGTTGTAAGTTTTACTTCCCAGATAGATTGCCCGTGAGTAGGGTATTTTCCTTTGAGAATTTGATACACCCGTTATGAACGGCAGATATATTTGTTTTAGCTTAGTTGGTATCCTCTTATATTAGAGCAGGTCACTCGGACGTAATTCGAGATAAGATGATTATTCTTTATGTTGGAGATTGGAGTATTTATCATTGATTATTTGTTTTTCATTCATAGAGAGTTATATGAATGATTTGATATATGTATGTACTGACTCTATTTTCTTATATACTCCTACCCCTTCCCCTGGGGAGAGGTAGTGATGATCTCGCTAGCGCTTTGACGCTCGTTGTTTTCCCCCCTTTCAGGCAGCGAGTCTGGCGCACGGAGAGTCGCAGGTTGATGGAACTTGTTGGTGCTTGGCAGGTTTGACAATCCGGGTTTTATCTGGGACTGCAGCCTTATATGAACCCTGGGGCGTCACACTAACTACATGCTAACATATTTATTTACTCATTACATATCATGATATCAAAGACAATATTCTGATCTAAAGAGGTCAAAAAAATGTTGAATTACATAAAAATTATAATGCCAATGACATGCTGTGATATAAGGAGTCAGATACATAAAGCTATGCAACTAAAGGATAAATGCAAAGTTAATACATGTGTGGGAGTTTAATACGTAAATATTAGTTCCTGATATACTTTTGCATCTTAATTAATGTGTGTAATTTTGCACTCTCCATAACATATGGATTCATACATATATTATGATGTAGTTAAGTAAAGATAATTCCTTATCAAGGTATACCAATTTTCCTATCCTTAAAGAAATTGTCAAGTCATGTGTCTTTCCATGATTCTTAAGATTCAAAAATTATGTATTGACAATTATCTCCTTCCCTTCATTTTCGTCTCTGGTACTTTCATCCAACACAAAGCAAAGTATCACTGTTATTAACTTAACAACCCTTAGTAGGGTCATTTAGTGGCCTAATTTGACAGGTATCTACGTAGATTAATCAATTATGAGTCTGACAATATTGCAGTACTGCAATCAAGATTGTACAATATACTACAGTAAATAAGTTTTCCCTTTGTGGGTAAGACATAATCTACAAGAATAGGAATATCCTTCAAGTGTCATGTGGCACGCCAAGTGAATACTTCAGACACTACTGAAGCATGATCAAAAACTGACGAGCCTTTTTTCTAGGAAACAAATTGCAGATCAACATGTAAAGTAAAATTGAAATTTTGAGAAGGAAAAACCTTCTTTGAGTATTAGACACAAAAATAATGAATCATACAAGCCCAAAGCTGCACCAATTTCCCCACTTCGCAGCATGAGCCCTACATCATGAATAACGTTTTGCATATTAGCTATTTGATGAATAAGCATGAAAGAAAAAAAGATATTTCAATCGTACCTGAAATGACAAAAATACCAAAGGTGCTGAATCTTGATAATGAATATTTGTGAGCAACACATCCAAGAGTAGGATTTGCAAGCCCTAATATTATGCCGCTGATAAGAGCTACACAGACACAATGAAAATAACAGAGCAATCAGATGTGAAGACTTCTGAAGCAGTTCTTAATTATCTCATCAGCAATCTAGCATTACCTAGTAGCGTGTAGATTTGTAGTCATAAGATATTAATCACACATTCACACACTCAAGAAAACTCCAAAGAGAGGAGATCATCAGCATGTTGTAGAGTAAAAGAATCCACCGGCCAAAACAATCTTGTTATGAAGATTACAACAAACAGATAAATACAAATATGCATAGCATAACTGTCCAAACTGGGCTAAAATATCTTGTCACTTGTTATGCTATACATAAAAATTACTGAATTTTTTTATAAATGTATCTCTTGCATTTTAAATCATTCTGTTTGGAGTTAAAAATCATGTTAAACTATGACGCCAAAAAAAAAACATCTTTCTCAGTCTCTTTTCTTTGCAGGCGTTACTTTTAGTTTGTCTGTGTCCCTAACATATATCTAAAGATGTATACGATATATCAAGAAAATTCAAGATTTTCATATTTACACACTATCTGGCATCCTTAGGCTCCTTAGAGAGGAACAAAATCCAGCAAAACCATGTGTAGTCATACTTGCAAGACATACAAAATAAAAATATAAATAAACTTGAAACGGTAATGCAAGTCCATGGACAAGAGCAAGCATACAGGAAAGATGAAGGAAAAACCAGGAGCCCAAACAATCACAATAAAGGCTAACATCAAAATAACTGAAATATATAAGAAGGCATTACAGAAATCAGTTTTAAAAATCAGCAAGTACATAGAATTACCTATTGGGAGGAAGTTGGTTACTGCAAAGTTTAGTAAAGCACGTGTCCAACTTGAGACATTAGCAGAACTGGAATCCCTGGAGTAATAACTCCCACCATCAGTAACCTGAAGTGTGAATAATCTTCCTTCACATAGAGCACATAAATGCAACTTACGAAACAAATAGTAGACTTGTGGGTTCACTTTGAAACACAAATGTACCTCCAGCCAGGTATGAACACCTGTCGAGGATATGCATCACGCCCTTTCCAACATGCATATGGTACATCTTATCTTAAGACATATAAAGACGGAAAAGGTATGCACTAAAGTTAAAAAATATGTAATAGAGGAATGGAATTCGGAAATGGCTACAACGAGATGGAGTGATGATTGAGTCATTGTGGTCTTGAAATTGACAGGAAAGAACCAAGGAGATTGTCGGTCAGTATGGCAGGCTTGGTTTATGACCAACAGGTCATCGCTCAAATTAAAGCGGAACACAGCCTAGAAATTTCAAGCCAACTCGCTTTAAGTTTCGGTGACACGTTGCAGCTAAATCCATTTACCTCACAACCATTATCTAGCATGATAAAAGGGCTCGGATAATGTGCGCTTCCCCAGGAGATTTGCAGAGTTGGGGACACTTAGACACTACCCATCCTACACTAAGGTGTTGATATTGTTCTGAAGCCGGCAAGGCCGCATAACTAAAATCAGTGCTCTATGGGTTGAGCGTTTAAGTGTCCAAAATAAATACACTCATGTAACTACCCAATCCCTTAGGTTCTGAAGTTACAACAATCAATTCAGTGCTTTAACTAGGTAAAATAACTATACCACCATAGTGACTCATAGAGTAACCTCCACAGGGAAGAACAAGAGCCTAATCCTTTCAGCAAAATAAACAACATAGACTAATAGCATCTGCATAGTTCTGAGAGTATAGCAAGCAAAAATTGAGCTCAAAATTTGCCAATGCTACCGATTTCATAAGTTCATCGTTAGAGTCACGGATTTGCCAAAGAAAATCATATTTAATATATTAAAAGTGAGTGAATGAATCGAGTGAAGAGGATCTAGAGAGTAGAACACCTGATCGGGTCCTCCTGTTGCCCTAATCGATCGAGAAACTGGTTGAATTTCGCCAATGAGCGATGGGCGACTCGCAGGAAGGGCGAAATCGCCGGAAGACCGGAGAAGAGAAGGGGGATAGCAGCCCATTCGTCGCCGGAAAATTCCGCTCCCGGTGGCGATCCAAGGCCTGGGAGCTAGGGTTTGCAGCGCTCCCGCCAACATGATGGATAAAATCGAGCAGGAGAGAGCGAAGCGTGGGGAGTCAGAGTGAGCGACGGAGAAAAACGAGAGAAGGAAACGGACTTCATAGGCCCATCCCCGGCCCAGCAAAAGCCCAACTCCGATTAAGGGCCTGATCACTCGAAGGGCGGTGCTACATGACCAAAAAACATGGCATCATGGGACACGTGAGGTGTCGACTCTTTATCCCATAATGCATTGTTCGGTATCGGCTCTCTGTCCCATGATGTACTGTTTATGAACAGTGCATCATGAGAAGCCGACACCTCACATGTCCCGTGTAGGGTCCCATGTTTTTGAATGCCTAAGCTTAAAAGATCACGATTGGGAACAGTTATCTTAAGCTTTTGGACACCAAACTTGTAGACGTTGTAGCATTGACGTTATCTGTTTGCATTCATTTTTAAATTTTAAGCTGACTTTGTTCCGAGCCGTAGGACAAATTGTTCTAGTTTGGGACATTTGTTCAGAGCGACGTCTATATTTTTCGTCAAAGCTATTAGCAACGTTCTTCTGTTAATTAAAGAACAAATTTTTTAATATCGGTAAAGTGTAAGAAATTGTCAAAGCTATGAAATTCGTTTTACTATTTAGTTATTAATAATCCTTCTTATTTATTATTCAAATGATTAATCAACACAAGGGTTAATTGTGACCAAACCCCCTTAATACAATTGAAAAGAGCCTCCTCAGTTTTATTTGTTGCGGATAGACTCCCTGTACTTGTACTTATTGTGAATAGATCTTTTGAGTGAATTTATTTTTAACTCTCGAAATTATTAAAAATGTTTGAGGAGGCGAATAGTCCCCCTATAATTCTATAGTTGAGGATATAAACATCCAATTGCCAAAAAAAAAAACTAGCTTTTCAAAGAGTCAAAATTTTTTAGGTAGGAGATGTATTTGTACTTGAGACAATATTATAGGAGGTCTATTCGCAACAAGTAGAATTACATATGATCTATTCGCGATAAATAGAACTATAATGAGTTTTGTTGCAATTGAGTCATATTGCAAGGGGTCTATTAGCAATTAATCCAAAAAGAAAACAAATCCAAAAAGATTTTTTGATAAATTAAGGGGTTGTTTGGTTGCACACTTTTTGAGAAAACTTTTCTCAAAACATCTGACAATGGCAAATTTGTAATTAAAAGTTTTCCATAGATTTCTGTAAATTGTGTTTGGTTCAACAAAAAATTTACAGAAATATTTTCTATAAAATATCAAAACCTACCAAATTTTACAAAAAATAATTTCCTCTCAAAATGAGAGGAAATCACCAGAAATCAGACACATACCATATTTAATTAAAAACCTACCAAATCTTGTTATTTTCTATAAAGTTATGAGCTATTTTCTTGTTTTGAACCAAACAAGCAAAGTACAAAAAACAAGAAAATTGGTACTTTTTGATTTCTCAAAACTTTTCCTATAATTTTTTTAAGAAATACAAGGAAATCATATTTTAAGTGGAAAACATTTGCTATAATTTCTAGAAATTGAACCAAACACCCCCTAATCCAAAAAGAAAACAAATCCGAAATATTTTTTGATAATAGTACCTAAATCTTTCATGTTTTTAAATTACTACCCGAAATCTTGATATTTAAAGTCAGCCCACCAAATTCGTAAGTGTTTCGAGAATAGTCACATATATTAATGTTTTGACATTAGCCCTGCAAATTTCTTAAATTAGTCGCCAAAATTCTTCAATCACCAGCTAACTAGAATGACTAATTTCAAAATGTCTACAGGATTTGGAAACTAATCTCAAAATACTTTAAAATTTGGGAGACTGATTTCAAATATGAAAAGAGGTTGGGAACTAATTGTAAAATTCGTGGGACAAAATATCAGATAAAATCCAATAAAAAAAATTATTCCACTGGCACCATAAGAGGCTAAATTGAGCTGAACAAGATGCTAAGCCTGCTCGTAATCGAAAAACTCGATGGCTCTCACTCGTCATCTCCATCTACTCCGGCCCCCTCATCCTCCTCCAATCTCACCTTCATTGTTACCAAAATGCCCTTCTCTCCTCTCCTCCGCCCTACCTTTGAACCGCCGCCAGAGATTTCCCGCGCTCCGCTTCCTCTGCTCCCCCTCAGATCGAACGGTCCATATTCTCTGCCTCTTCTTCTTTATATTCCCTCGATTTATTTATTCAATTATAATAATCTTAATTAAATTAAACAGGAGCGCGCCGCCGCAGAGAGCTCCAGCTCTCCGTCGTCTTCGTCTATAGTCGGCGATTTGTTGGACTACCTTAACGAATCTTGGACTCAGTTCCACGCCACCGGTGATCCCCAATTCCCTAACCCTAATTTTTTTTAAGGTTTTATGTTTAAATTTTGATTTTCTAGAAATTTTTTGCAGCCGAAGCCAAGAGGCAACTGATAGCTGCTGGATTTCAATTGCTTAATGAGACTGATGATTGGGACTTGCAGCCCGGCGGCCGGTACTTCTTCACTCGCAATATGTCGTCTTTGGTTGCTTTCGCCGTTGGAGAAAAGTGAGAATTTCTTTTCGAATCTGTTTGTGGTTGTTTTGAGGGTAGATGCCTTAACACGATCAATCTATTATCTGTTGCTATTTACTAAATCAAGGACACTTGTTTTAATCTTTATGTCTTTATTAGGGTTAATGCCATATTTAGTCCCCGACATATTCTTTAATTGTATATTCGACCCTCCAATCTTCATATTTCTAAATCAGACCCTTAAATCTCGTAACGTGTTTTTAAAAAGCACCTCCTTATTAGATTGAACTGTAGTTATTCAATTTTTAGTGTTACGGTTAGGATTCTCTTTTTGGATAACTATGGCCTTATGAATAAAAGAAAGACATTGGGGTTTGGAAAAAATCCAAAGAAAGGAGAGAGATTGGGGAAGATGAGGATAGGAGGGAGAATGGGAATGAGGAAAATATACAAGGGGGGACCTGACTGATAAGAATATTAATGTTATTTAACCAAGATGATTAAGAGTTAATTATACTATTTGTAGACATCAGAATGTCCGACGAATATTTTTTAAAGAAAAATTTTAAGCTAGTATTTATCATAGGTGAAATTATATTTGAGTGGACTAATCTCACATTGAATGGGCTATGTCACTGATCTCAAGGAGAGTGGAGCAATCTAAAAAAAATTCTCCTTAAATATATATTATTTTCACTTTGATTATAAAAAAGGGCAGTTTACATGTTTCCAGAAATTTATTTCTTCCTGTTAATTACTTCTATTAAAAGAAAAACTCTTGATTAATAGAAAATAAAATATTAAAGAAACATCAAAATTATGGAAGTTGCAGAGAAGAAAAATATTTTCTTGATCAATTTCATTAATTTGTAACATATTACAAAGTTTAAGAAGGGGAAGGAGATGGGATCTTGGGAGCTATATTCTAGAGTCATCCTCCCTTTTCCAAAATAAAAGTGCAGAGAACCTTGTTGTCGTCTGTCGCACGCTTGTAAGCCTTTCTCTCTTTTGAGTTTCTCTCGGTATTTTTTTGCCTTTCTTTTGTGTCCATTGAATAGCAAAAACGGTGACTATTTATAGGAAGAGGAAGCTGTTATCAGGTGTTGAAAAGAGGTTGGTTGGGGAGTTATGATAACCCCCTTACTAAAACTTTTTATTACAGCTACCTATCACTCCCAAACTATCATCTCTGTCTTTCAATTATTATGTTTTCTCACGCTTAGACTTTTATTTTCTCTTATCATAAGATTTATGAGAAATTAACATAAGCATTATACTGAACCATGATGGCCAATATCATGGACGAAAAAAAGGGGAGAGAAGTAAATAATTGTGGATTAAGAGATGGAAGAGAGAAGAAGATAGACGAGAGAGGAAGAGGAGAGAGAAGAAGAAAGAGAGGAAAATAAAACGGCGAGAAGAAAGATGGAAGAGAAAGAAAGAGAGGAAAGAGAAGAAGACTGAAGAGAGAGAAAGGAAGAAGACAGAAAGGGGAGAAAGGAAAAATGAAGGAAGAAGAAGAAAAAAAAATATAATACCTGCAGATTTCTTCGAATAGAGAACAAAGCATAAAAATAAAGTTGAGAGAGGGAGGAGTTGTATATACGATATAAAATCTTAACCATAGTAGGACTAGACTTTGTTTCACTTTTAGTTTCCATTTCTATTTGTATTCTATTCCAAAATTTGATACTATCCTCTTATAAATATGATGTCTTATATAACAATTTTACCGAAATAAAAATTCCCGTTTTAAAAAATGAGTGGACTAATGTTAAAATTGTTTAAAACTAGGATTTAGTCCATAACAACCAGTAAACAAAGATAAGTTGGAAGAAGAAAGAACAAGAACTTGTTTTAAATGCTTATTCTTTGCTATCCAAGTAAAGGGACTTGGATGTTTTAAATATTGTATTTAGTTAATATACTGCTTGGTTGATGGCCTCGTCAGATGCCATAAATCGTCAGATGCCATAAAAAAAAGCAAAAATAGACTTAGGCGTAGCTTTGAGGTGAACGTTTTTATCATCCATAAAAGCTAATGAGAAATATGCCAAAAAATTAAATTTAAAAAAATCTCTCTATCACAAATATTTTGTGAAGATAAGAAAAATACTTGGATTCACACTCTTGATATAAACCCTAGCACGTAAGTCTTAAGGAGAGGAAATTGTAGATGTCAAAAAAATTATCTCTAAACAAGCCACAAGTCAAATTAATTAAGGAGCCTAACACCCTTTAATAATATTGTTGACTTCAATCTACTGCTGAAAGCTTACATTTCATATAATGAATAATAAAAATCAACTTAAGGGTAGATAGGCCCTCTATATTAAGCAAGTCAATGAAACATGTCTCTCCCTAATGCATGTCAAATTTGGTATACTTTGACATCATCTTGAGCTCAATAAGCCTGGTCAATATAACTTAATATAGGAAGAGCATTATCTCACTTGAAATGGAACTTGATGGTGAGACGTCATCTGTTAAAATAATACAAATACACACCTCATCATCTATCATGGTATGCATAACAAAACAACTTAAGTATAATACAAATACATATATAGACCCTCACCTCAATTTAATCATGAGGAAAATATGAACCCTTCCCCACATTCATGACGCCAAATAATATGTCTATGATATTGTCATTGTGGTTCAATATAAGGTTTATGTTAATTTTTCATAATACTTATGATAAGTGAAAACAAAAAACTAAGCATGATAAAGACATAATATTTGAAAGACAAAGATGATAAGTCAGTGGTGAACAGATGCAATAGAAAATTTCGATAAGGAGATTATCATAACTTCCCGACCAATCTCTTTTCATCACTTGGCAATAACTTGTTTTCCCCCTTCTTATAAATAGACACCCTTTTGCCATTCAATGGACACAAGTAAAGAAAGGCATAAAAACATTGAACACGAAAAGAAAGCTCGAAAAACACTGAGAGAAACTCAAAAGGAAGAGGCTTAGATGCACGTGAGAGACGGCAACAAGGTTCTCTATACTTTAATTTTAGAAAAGAAAGGAGAGCTCTAGAATATAGCTTGGTGGAGACCCATGATCCTATCCCCTTCCCCTTCTCCTTAAATTTTATAATATGTTACAAATATAATGAAATTGATCAAGGAAATACTTTTCTTCTCTGCATTTTCATAATTTTGATGTTTTTTTAATATTTTATTTTCTATTAATTAGAGGTTTTCTTTTAATGAGAGTAATTAATAGGAAGAAATAAATTCCTGGTACCATACTTAAATTTTATAATATGTTACAAATATAATGAAATTGATCAAGGAAATACTTTTCTTCTCTGCATTTTCATAATTTTGATGTTTTTTTAATATTTTATTTTCTATTAATTAGAGGTTTTCTTTTAATGAGAGTAATTAATAGGAAGAAATAAATTCCTGGTACCATAC
>NC_033795.1:17389574-17406205 GCF_001876935.1 Asparagus officinalis | reverse complement strand
TATGAAATGAAATTCTTATCATGAGCTAACCTAATTGGCTGCCTAATATGATGCGGCATTATCCATCTTGATTTATACCACACATGATCTATATTATATATATATATATATATATAAAAATAAGATTATGAAATGAAATTCTTATCATGAGCTAACCTAATTGGCTGCCTAATATGATGCGGCATTATCCATCTTGATTTATACCACACATGATCTATATATAGAAAAAAATATATCATTTAGAAATGTTTAATCATTATTTTATATATGTGCAAAAGGGAAAGCTATTAAGATATTTGAAAAATCAACATATTAAACTAGCTTGATTTCTATCCTAGAAGACTCGAAACTATATGAAAATTTCATGATGCACATTTGATGATATTTTGAACAAGATGTATAGTGTCGATTATGAATATGATGAGTCGATTAGTCTAGTTCATGATAAGATTTGAGCTTATCAGCTCACAATATCATTACTCTATACACACACATATACAGGGTGCAACTAATTTAGTTACGCACATTTGTCAAAATACGTTCTTGTCCATATATATTGTAATCCAAACGGTTCATTGTTATCTATTTGTCATAAAATGTGTGCGGATCAAAAATCATCTAGGTAGGAATTTTCTATCCTGTAGTTCAAGCAACTCAAAATACTCCACATTTTAGACTGCTATAGACCGTTCATTTCTAGGTCATTAGATGTATAAACTAGAAATATCTATCTTTATGATTTTTTATCTCTATGAAGCTTTGAATGCATAGAATCATCATAATGAACGGTGTGATTCTTTAATATTTATTTGTGGTTCGTTAATATTTATAGGTATGTAGTTATATATATGTATGGAAATGATAAGCATGAGGTGGTGGCTTATTTTGCTAAATGAGCTACTAAGAGATAGAGTGGTGAGGTCCACACCTTTTGATGTGACTAACAAGATGGCCTCACCACATGGCTATTTCTTAGTAGCTCATTTAGTAAAATGAGTCGCTACCTCATACCCATTATTTCCTACACACACACACACATATATATATATATATATATATATATATATTTGATGTGACTAGTAAGGTGAGCCTCACCACGTGACTATTTCTTGATAACTCATTTAGTCAAATGAGCCGCCACCTCATACCCATTATTTCCTACACACATACATACATAAGGAGTAAACATTTAGGGATTATTTTACTCTCCTGATATTAGTGACATGGCCTGGTCAATGGACGATTACCCTAACCCAAATATAATTTCTCCTTCGATGGATATTAGCACCACTTTTAAATTTTTCTTAAAAAAGATATTTGTTGGACATTTTAGCATCTACACTATGAGAAAATTTTTGCAGGAAACCATCTATGGGGTGTTTTTTAAAGGTGTTTCGAGGTACTGGTCCCCTTAATGTTAGGTCATTTGAAATAGGTTCCAGAAGTCATTATGAGAATGTCCTCCAATTTAGACGTGTGAACTTAATTTTAAAAAATGAGTGGTAGTTAGTTTTTCTTTTTTTAATTTCTTGGTATACCATCTTCATCCTTTACCCATCTAACGATAATATTCTAAGGTCTCTTCCCTAAATCCATTAAAATCTCACTTTTGTTATCCAATGATCTTTTGTTTGATGAAAAAAAAGTGAGGTTTTAATGGGTTCTGAAACGAGATTTTAGAATATTACAGTCAGGCTGGATTGAGGAAGAAGGTATAAGCTGAGACTAAAGAAACTAACCCTCGTTAGTGCTCTTGGGCTTAAGTTAACAAATTTTAAACTACAAGAATCTATATAGGGTAATCAAAGAGATTTGACGACTTCTTTTTCGTAATAAGGAGTTTGCAGGTCCTGTTTCAAATAACTTGAGTTTTGGGGGAACAATGCATCAAAAGTCAAAACCCTTTTTTAAAACAACTTAAAAGAAATTCGGGGGTCTCATTTAGAAATATGAAGATTTAAGGGTCTAATATGATAAAAGCCCTCTTCATTGCTATCATCATTATTTGAAAACAATGTCTACCTTATCTACTACTACACATGTCCTCTCAGCTTCCCTAACTATGTCATGCATCGTCATCTCTATATCAATCAATCGTATTAAACCCATCAGTTACCTCATTATATGTCACTCCACCTTTCTAACATGGCATGACTAACAAACCAGTTCTGTTAAAAGAGTATCAAATAGAGTAACATAGAAGTATAGAGATGTTGGTAGGTAGAGGAGAGCTTACAACATAGAGTAAGTGAACTAAATAGATAAAACTACTGATTAAGAATGCCAAACTTCAGCAAGTAGAACTGAATAATGGATAATATTTGTTGCTTTTGAACAACTTTAGCTGAAAATGCACTGATTTCTTTCTTTCTACATGAGCTGTCCCATCGATTCAAATTTATTGTAATTATTAGTTTGTTTGTTGATGATGGCAATTAGATTATGTGCATCACTACTTTTTCCTTGTGCAGATATAGTGTTGGTAGTGGATTCAATGTGATTGCTGCTCACACGGACAGCCCATGCTTGAAGCTGAAGCCGAGATCTACTGGCTCCAAAGCTGGGTATCTAATGGTAAATGTGCAGACTTATGGAGGTGGATTGTGGCACACTTGGTTTGATAGAGATTTGAGTGTAGCTGGGAGAGTTATACTAAAAGCTGGAGATGGGTCTTATGTGCATAAGCTTGTCAAAGTGAGGAGACCAATATTACGTGTTCCCACTTTGGCCATACATCTTGACCGGTTAGTTTGCTCTGCTCATCGTTGTCTTGAATTGTGATTCAAAGTATGTCTAGTGACCACCAATGTGGTTTCATATGGTTTCCCATTGCGACTGTTGAAATTACTGGCAAAGTTGGACGGTTGATATCAGGGGTAAAGAATCTCCTTTTGCAAATATTTCTACCCAGTTCGGCAGAATGTATTTAGTATTACGGATCGGGTGAACGAAGTAGAGGACCAATTTCATGTGAAGACGCATTGATGGAAATCTTTTGATCAGTTCCACTATGCATATCCCTTGAGATCTCTGACATTCCCGATCAGAATACAGAAGAAAAGGAAAATGAGGGTCTTTCCTTGGTGTCCTTAACTCCATTTTCTTTTTGTTGATTTTTAGCTAATTTCATAAGCCAATGGACAATGCAAAGTGTATAATAGCTTGGGTGATTAATTTGAGAGAGGGTTAACTAGTAGGTGTAAGGAGGGCATGAAGGAAAGGAAATACAGGATGATGAAGATGAAGTATGATGTGGCACTTCCACTTCATTTACTGGTTGTACACTTATTGCAGTTAATCACAATGATAAATGTTCTTTCTGATCATTGTTTTGTACATTTAATTACTGATAAGCTCTTGTACTTGAATTGTTCTGTTGTAAGCTCCTCATCCATATACCTTATTTTTTAATATATTTGTTTAAAAATTGATTGTGGAGTGAAATTTAATTAATTAATTTATTTATGTTTTTTTGAGAAAGAGAAGATTTTCCCTTTTCGGAAAAAAATGGCTTCTTCTCTAATGGGGAATAGTTCACACCAATTTTTTTTCTCAGTAGCCAAACTTGCTGTGCTAAATTTTAATGTACTTGCAATATGGTTATAGCTTGAAGGCATGACTACACTAACTTTAGTTTTTTAGTTTAGCTCAGTGAACACGGAAGGATTTAAACCCAACTTAGAGAGTCACCTTGTTCCACTCCTTGCAACAAAATTTGAGGAGGCACAAGTGAAGTCTGAGGATAAAACTATTTTATCATGCTCTTCAAAAAGCCTTCACCATTCGCTGCTTCTGCAGGTATTTTTTTGTTCTTTGGTGTTTTTTGATCCAATGTTAGATGATCAATATCACAATTATAGTTTCAAATGTAACTCTGGAATGATGTTAGTCATTGTCAGATATTTGAATCAAAATTCAGATATTGGGATGTTGTTCTCATGGTCTCCTAATTTGCGTGATTCACTATTCAGATTTTGTCTGAGGAACTTTCTTGTGATGCTGATCAAATAATGGGTTTGGAGTTGAACGTTTGCGACACCCAGCCGAGCTGTCTTGGAGGCGGAAATAATGAATTTATCTTTTCCGGTAGACTTGATAATCTTGCTTCAAGCTATTGTGCACTTAGATCTCTTCTTGATTCTTGTAAAGCACCTGGAGATTTAGCAAATGAGCAGGCTATCAGAATGGTTGCTCTATTTGATAATGAAGAGGTAACTTTATGCTAGATAGACTATGAACTATTGTTTTAAAGAAAAAGAGTTGCTTCTACGATGTGCTATATTTTCTCTATTTACAATGTATGAACATTAGTTTATATGATATTATCTATCTTAAAGTCTCAATTTTATAGGTGGGATCAGAGTCAGTTCAAGGGGCAGGTGCTCCTACCATGTTCCAATCCATTAGGCGCATTGTTGATTGCTTATCTCATGAGTACATGGGAGAAGGTGCTTTTGAACGTGCAATACACTCTTCCTTTCTTGGTATGACATTTTTCTATTGTTTTTTTTTCTTTTTTATGAAATTTGTGTTTTCCCCCCTTTCTATGCTTGTGAATGGGCAAAATAAATAAAGGATGTTTATGTTTCAATACCCATTTGCATTTAATATCAATGAACAAGAGAAAAATGTCATCTAAAAAACTCATTTGCATTTAATATCAATGAACAAGAGAAAAATGTCATCGAAAAAACCCATTTGCATTTAATATCAATGAACAAGAGAACCAGAAAAGAAAAGAAAGGAAAATGAAAGATCAAATCTTTATTATGAAAAAATTAATAAAAACATCAAAAGTTAGAGAGAAAGTGAACGTTGAATTACCTCCAACAATGTTCAAGTCCACACTTTTTAAGAGTTCCTCTTTTCATTTCCTAAAACTCTCATCATCCTGAAAAGAACAACGAAAAAATCATGCAACAAATCTTACAATAACTCATGCAAGGTTACAGAAAGCACTACGCGGTCTAGGCGTTGGGCCCGACACCTAGAGCCTAGGCATCTAGGCGGAAGCCTAGACGGGACCTAAGCATTTTCCTACTTTTTATAATTATAATTACTCATAGTAAATGCTAATATTATAGAAAGTTTAGGCGCTAGATTGACACCTAGGAAAAGTTCTTAAGTGGTGGTGGAGGTTGTTTTGTTTAAGGTCGGAAGAGATTGAGGAGGTGTTCATAGTTGGAGTTTGAAGAAGGTTAGAGGGTCTTGAGACTACAATGAAGAAAAGCATGATTAATGCATAAAGGGTGCAGTCCATGTAGGCAGACCACACTTCCTTAGGCGCTCCCAATATATAGACGGACAGGCTAAGTACTGTCTAGGTGCTAAGCGATAGGTAGACGACCAATGTACTGCATAGGCTAGGCGTACGCTTAGGCAGGCTAGGTAGAGACTTTTTAAAACACTAAATCCATGAGAAACATATTACAATAAAAAGAGAAGAAAAAACTTTAGAAAGAATCCTGTTCGGGGAGGGAGTAGATGAGATTGGAGATTGTGGGGATAAGGAAGGATTTGTGGTTTTTGGGTAATAAAACTCAACTCCTTGTAGCTTATGTAGGGTGTCAAAGGATTGGACTTGAATGCAATAATTTGATTAGGGAAATGGAGAAGGCAAGAGGTCACATTTTATGGGTAGTAAAGTTGAAAGGTTAGTGCAAAAAGAAAACGGAGAAAAATCAAAGGAAACCAATGAAACCATAAAGGGCTAACAGGCTACCAAAGGATATATAGTGTAGATCTGACTAGCATTTTCCTTTTTCTTTTTGATGTTGTTAATCGTAATATGGGTTATGGGGTAAATTACCAGATTCGTATTTTAATTAGGCCCATTTGACCAATAGAACACTTTAAATAGGCAACTCCCATTAAGGCATTTCAAACGAGTCAAAGGTGCAACAAGACCTAAATTTTCGTGGGCGGCTAATTTTCCAGTGAGGAATTGTTATTTTTTGCTGGAAAAATTTCTTCTGCTCTTAACCAAAATTATTAAATCTATACCCAACCTATCATAATATGCAAAAAGGGAGGGCATTTATGTGAAATTGACCCTTTAAAAAGCTCATTCTTTCCTATCTACACTATCTAGAGTTTTGTGTAGTAAGTTTGAGGGTTGAGGTGGAGCCTTTGAAGGGGATAATTGGGAGAGGAAAGGAGTGGGGATTAGGGAGAAGAGGGTGATAATAGTGGAGGCCACTGATGATAATGGGTTAGGGGAAAGGGTGGAGAAAATGAGGAGGTGATGATGGAGTGTGGATAGGAAAAATTAAATTAAAAGGTCAATTTTGCATAAACCCCTTATCTTTAGGTGTGAATTCAATAAATTTGAGAGATCGGGGGTCGAAGAAATTTTTTTTAGTAAAAAATAATAGTTCCTCGCCGGAAAATTAGCCATTGATGAAAATTTGGGTGTTGTTGCATCTTTTGTATCTTTGACTCATGTATAATGTCTTAATATAAGGTTACCTATTTAAAATTCCCTATGGTAAAAGGGGTCTAATTAAAATACCAATTTGGTAACTTACCCGTTGGTTATGTGACACTTTAAGTTGATTGCACACTTCCATTTTCTTATTGATGACAAGACATTGAACTTACGTAGTGTGGATATCAGAAGTGGAGATGTGAAGTGCTTACCATATATAAAGATAGACGGTGCTTAGTATGGACGAGATTTTAAAACAAAATATGGATCGTTGAGGCTTGTGTCAATTATACTGTTTGAGATTATTTTCTTATGCAACAGTCACTTTCAGACATTGCTACCAACTTTTACTGAATTTATATTTTTTATAATATGTACTTATTTGAAGAATGACTTCTTTACCAGTGTCCGCTGACATGGCACATGGTGTGCACCCCAACTTCTCTGACAAGCATGAGGAGCACCATAGGCCAGAACTACAGAAGGGCCTTGTGATTAAACATAACGCCAATCAGCGTTATGCAACAAGTTCTGTTACAGCCTTTCTTTTCAAAGAAGTTGCTGATATCTGTAAACTTCCAGTTCAGGTATTGCCCAATTTACCGGATGTTATATAGTAGTTTGTGCTGTGATTACTGTTTTTGATCATATGACTGCTGGCTTAAATGTCAACATGACAATAACCTGCTTGATTGAAACGCATGAAGCTGTGATGAATTCTCAGTTGCATATGGCTGATATAAAATGCATGCCTGACTAGATGTATCCCTTAACTGCCAAGAAGTCTTCTAAGTTTTATGGTTCGCCTCCTCTTTTTCCTGACATTTGTCCATGAATAGGCACTATTCAAAGAGGGTAAGGGATTCTGATTTTAGATTTGTGCACGTTTTTTGACAGACTTATTGTTTCCATTTTATGAGGTTTTTTGGTGTAATAAATCTAGGAGCTTAGTTGAGCTTGAATTGGCTTTCTTGCACGCATTTTTTTCCAAATGGAAGTTGATTCAGAAATTCATGTTTAATAGTTTGAGGTCATGCAGGTGCATATCTGCAACATGCATGCATGATGCATCTATTGTATTTGTACATGTCTTAGTATTTTCAGGTCTTATTTTTCCCTAATTTGTTCCCCAATGCTTTTTCCCTTTAAGATTCTAGACTGCTGGTTACCAAAGAAGTGAACAGAAAAGGATGCCACTAAGCCAAGTTGTGTTCTATGTTGCTACTAAGTACCAACTAAGAAAGACTGTTGCTGGCATATTACCAAGAGATATGCTTCATGCTTTGCCAGTTGGCCTTAACTAAGTTTCTGCAGCAAACCTTTTAATAATATCCTCTGTGTAAGGGTAAGATTTATGATAGACTAATTTCTTAGTTACTTGAGTTTCCTAGTAATATCAGATAGCTGAGGATAAACTTTCCTCCAGTTTGCGCTTAGAAACAGGATAAACAAATAAGATGAGGAAGCAAAAATGTCAGAAGAGTGTATCTATTTTCACACAGTGAACATGCATCTTGCAAATTTCATTACTGTTACAAACCTTTATGAGTAGTATATGATGCAAAATACTGTTTGCATATATTTTCCAGCATTAAAATGATATTTTTACTAGATCTTATTGCAAAGAAGAAATGAAGATATTATTTAAAAGAACTAAATTGCTTTTTATAATGATGCTAATTTTGATGCTGCTGATCTATAATATCCATATAGGAATTTGTTGTGAGAAATGATATGGGATGTGGATCTACGATTGGCCCCATACTTGCCTCAGGTGTTGGTATCAGAACCGTTGATTGTGGTATTCCTCAACTTTCAATGCACAGGTGCGTCTACCTTTATTTTGATTTTCCAGATAATATTTCCTTATGCAAGCTTGTAGGCTCCCGAAAAAGATGAAACGATTGATATTCTCTTAACTGTTTTAGTTGTGAAAAAAAACAATATCCTATAAGAGAAGAACGTAGATTTGACTTCTCCTTTGTTTAACGTGAGTTCTGTGTGGCGGAAGAATGCCTCACTCAATGCTTGACTCGAGTTTGCTTCCCGTTGACGATCAGAACAAGATCGCTTCAACTTAAGAGGAGAATCAACCTCTGTTGATGGCTTAGATCGCGAGAACCGAGGTTCGGGTCTCAAAAGAACTCTCAGAACGTGAGTGCTAGTTCTGTATATGCGCATCCCAGTTAGCCTCTTCATAGCTGCTCATGGCTATTTATAAGCCTTAGCGTGTAACTGGTGCGCTGAAATCATTAAGTCGAGGCGTAACTGATTCCTCAAGTTTAGTCCACGTAGGCTGATTGGGTCTTTAAGGCCGCTAACCGCCTGGCGTCAAGCCTCACTTGGTATGACGAACCTCGCTGCGTGGCGAGGTTTGTCTGACGAGACGAACCTCTGTACGCAGTGAGGTTTGTCCAACAAAGTGGGCTTTGCTATACAGTGAGCTTCGTCTTCTGAGAAAACTTCGTCTTCACTGACGAGTTTGAGCTTCGTCTTCACTAACGAGCTTCGGACTTCACCTCCAATGACAAGCTTTGTTGTCTGAGACGAGGTTCGTCATTGTGATGACCCTCGTCATGTCTGTGTCACCTCCAATGACAAGCTTTGTTGTCTGAGACGAGGTTCGTCATTGTGATGACCCTCGTCATGTCTGTGGTGGGCATCGACACTCATTTGTTTCTTGGTATTTTTTTAATGCCTACAAGATCCTCTTCAAAGTTTTCAGACCTGAATTGGGTTGTATGACGTCTGAAATACTTTGAACCTTTTTTGGTTATGATGAGCTTGGTTTGCATGATGAGCTTGGCCTCTTGGCGAGCTTGGTCTCTAGGGGTGAACTTCGTGGTTCGAAGCGAAATTTGTCATTTCTGAGCTAGCTCTGATTCTTCAAGACGAGGCTCGGCTGTTTGTTGAGTCTCGTCACTCTGTCCGAGCTTCGTCAGGCCTACGTGGAACTGTCAGTCAGGATTTGTCAGCATTAAATGTTGCACGCCTCCGTCATCGCGCTTTTCCAGGCCCGATAAATGGTAGCCAGCTAGGGCCTCAAGATCCGCGGAGCGGATCTCGGCCGCTGATTTGATTTACCGCCTATAAATAGGCGAATGCCTCTGACGAATTTATCGTCTTCTTCAAGTTTCAAAATTTTGGACGCTTCGTTTGCACAGAACTTTCGCCTTTTATTTTCTTCAAATTTTCAACTCCATGACCTTAAAGATCACTGTCGGCAAAGGGAAAGGCAAGAAAGCCACTAGCTCTTCAGGCGAGGCCGCAGCCTTACCTGTTTTCTTAGGAAATGCACTCGAACGCAAGTTTTGCTTTTTAGAATAGTTGAACTTCGCCTATTTCGGGCCTGAGTCTTCGAGAGAGACGAACAGTTTCTCTTTTTGAGACGAAGTTCATTTGATAGATGACTTTCGTCTGTTAGGCGAGGCTTGTCGGTCTAATGAGTCTTGTCTTTTCTGACGAGGCTCGTTTATCGGACGAAATTCGTCTGTTTGACGAAGTTTGTCTTGAAGGACGAAGTTTGTCTTGTTGACGAGGTTCACATGTCTGATGAGGCTTGTGCCATTTTTTGGGTGATGCTCGTCTTTTGGCCAAGGTTTACCCTATCTAGCTTGCTTGGGCTAACTTCACTGTTTTGTCCCTTGCAGTTTTGCATTCTTCTACTCTGATTGCTCCGCATGTTGACATCGGATCGGATAACACTAAGACGGGAACAGACCAACCCGATTATCTCATGCTCGAGAACCTTCCCACATTCTAGAACCGAAGTCGGGAAGTATTTTACCTACTCTTTGAGCCTCCAAGTGCTGTATTAAGGCGTTTGATCACAGACGCCTCTTTGGAAACAGCTAATCGAAGCCGTGTTCCAAAACCTGTTTTTCTGTTCGGCGATCCTACATCCGACCCCGATGTGTTGGACCTTGGAGAATATCAATGGCTTAGGACGGTGGGCAAACGACGTTTCTTTACACCTCCTATGTTGTGTGACAATTGCCTTCTTTCCTTAAAGCAGCTTCAGTCCCTAAGAAGATGGACTGGGAGTTGACCCCGTCACCCCGATACAGGATGTGGTCACATGCAGATATTTCTCTAAGAGCGGTGCTAGAGTATACAGCGATTGTCGTTACATTACCAGTTTACACCCCGGGTTAGTTCAGAGGGAGCTACCTGCTAGTGAGATGGTCGCAAAAGCAAACACTTTCAACCGCACTTTCTTCAAGGCAAAGAGGCAATTCCAGCCAAGGACTTCAGAACTCCCGGTTGGTTCCGTTAGAGTGCTACACAGTAATGGCCCTGGATGACTGAATTCATCTTGTAGGAAAACTACGACGATCTGTAGGAGTACGGTCTTCTTACGCCGATCAGGGAGACACGGTTTGGACTAAAGAACAACGCCCAACAATTTTTTAGCGTGTTAGAGTTGTATAACTCTGACACACATATTCTTCACTCCTGACGGGAAGTTAGGGATTGCACTCCACGAGATGGTGGAAGACTTGGGGTTGTCGTTGGGAGGATATCCTTACGAAGAGTACATCCCAGGGCACAGGGAATTTGTAGACCTAGAGAAAGACCATCCCTAAGTCGTTGCTACCTTTTGGGAGTTGATATGCCATTATCATATTTGTTTGTATACTGAGGGGCGTACAGATAAGAAGGGCGCCATATCTCTCAGTCATAGCACCTGGGCACATTATCTTTATAAGAACTTGAATCGGTAGGACCCGGTGGCGCCATTTAACCCCTGTGATATGATTGAGTCGGCGAAGCGTTCCTTTGCTCATCCCCCCATATTCTACGTGACGCCTTCAGACGAATGCAGTTATGCAGCCAGGGTAGAGTTCGAAAGCTTCTTTCATCAAGCCGAGGGACAAATTTCTCACAAGACATTATTAGCGTGCTACCTCATGTTGTGGCTGAAACACATTATCGTCCCCTCCAACAGCTTCGAAACCCTGCTGATGGAAGTGGCGTTCTCAATCGTTCGTTTGGCGCATGGCCATTCATATGCTCTCCTCCCAGCCATGGCCGCTCGCATTCACGGGGGGTTGTGGTGGTTGTGTGTTTATTTTTGTCGAGGCATTGAGAATCCTTGGGTGGAACTTCCTTACGCCTATCTCATGCCATGGAACTTCCTTACGTCTATTTTTGTCGAGGTTCGTCTGATGGGCGAAGCTCGTAATATTTCTTAGGCGAGGCTTGTCTTATATTCCAGTTTGGCTTGTTTGAGCTAACTTCCTCCTTTTGTTCTTTGCAATTGTTCATCCGCATGTTCTCGCTTCTTTGTGTAGTGATATTGGTTCAGATGATCTCATCCTTGAAAATCTCTCAGTCTTTTAGAATCGCAGTCAGGAGGTGTTCCGACAACATGCTGAGTCTTCGAAGTCAGGAGATGTTCCCAACCATGTTTGCTTATTCAACATGCTGAGCATTTTCAAGCATGCAAACCTTCATTTAAGTCTCGGAATATGTGGCGGCTTCACGGACCCACTGAAATGTTTATCCTTCTGAGGGTCATAGTTCCTCAATCCCATCTGAAGTTCGATGGTCTCAGTGGACTTACGATTTTTCTCGCGAGCATTAGCAACTATCTTAGATATACCCTCGATCACTCTGCAACTTGCTCGTGGGGGGAGTTGATGGAGATGAAGATTTTTTGCCAAGAAATGGGAGATGAAATTTTAACAATAAGAAGCTGAAGTGTTGGGTGAAGGGGAAGCTTGATATTGCCGTGAGAAACCAGGTGATGTTTTACGACGATAAGTTGCACAAGAAGGCGTTGGAAGACATTGAAGCGGAGCGTCGAAGGTCATTGGATGAACTTGTAAGCGAACTTTATAATGTTGTTCGATTTATCTGAGTTCAATCCATGTAATTTTGACTTTTGTCGCTGTAGATTCAATGAATAAAATTGTAGTTTTTTCCATCAATTATTCACTTCTTCTGTGCAATCAATAATCGCAACTTAGGATTTTTAGCAAACCCCCAGCTATCAACGGACTTGATGTGTCTTTACCAACTACCGTTTGAGTTGGACTAACCATGTTTTAACCCTTAGCATGATAAGTTGTCGAGGAGTTTCTCTTAGGCTTAATGTTAAGATTTCTCATTTATCCTTAGTTGTTTTAGTTGTGAAAAAACGAGATCCTATCGCCTGGTAAGAATCTCTTTACAATCGTTTTTTCTCAAGTACAGAAGAGGAGAAGGTAGATTTGACTTCTCTTTTGTTTAACGTGGGTTCTGTGTGGCGGAAGGATGCATCACTCGATACTTGAGTCGAGCTTGCTTCTCATTGACGATCAGAACAAGATCGCTTCAACTTGAGAGGAGAATCAACCTCTGTTGATGGCTTAGATCGCGAGAATCGAGGTTCGGGTCTCAAAATAACTCTCAGAACGTGAGTGCTAACTCTGTATAAGCGCGTCCCAGTTAGCCTCTTTATAGCTGCTCATGGCTATTTATAAGCCTTAGCGCGTAACTGATATGCTAAAATCATGGAGTCGGGACGTAACTGACTCCTCAAGTTTAGTCCACGTGAGTTGACTGGGTCTTTAAGGCCGCTAACCGCCCGGCGTCGAGCCTCACTTGGTATGACAAACCTCGCTGCGTGGCGAGGTTTGTCTGACGAGACAAACCTCGGTACGCAGTGAGGTTTGTCCAACAAAGCGGGCTTTGCTATACGGTGAGCTTTGTCTTCTGAGAAAACTTCGTCTTCACTGACAAGTTTGAGCTTCGTCTTCACTAACGAGCTTCGGACTTCACCTCCAATGACAAGCTTTGTTGTTTGAGACGAGGTTCGTCATTGTGATGACCCTCGTCATGTCTGTGGTGGGCTTCAACGCTCATTTGTTTCTTGGTGTTTTTTTAGTGCCTACAAAGTTGGTTGATTAAATGTGAGGCTGCTTCATGTATATAATTAAAATCAACATTAAAGATTGGGATGCTTGAATTATGCTAGTCTAGTAATTCGAGAGATCATAATTCACGTAGCCTGTTAACCAAATAAAGTGAGATGTGGGGAATCATGATAAAAAATAGTTTCCTGATAAGAATAATTCCAAGATAAATCAATTGGAATCTAATATCAGAATCCTACAAGCTGTATCTTGTACTTGAGAGATTATAATTCATGAGTCTGCCAACCCAATGATGTGAGATCTTTAGAATAATAGATGCATGATAAGAATAGTTCCATGATAAGAATAATTCCAAGATAAATCAATTGGAATCTATTAACAGATTTATCCTACCAGCTATATCTTGAAACTTATGAATTGACTACTTATTTGGAATCCTAGTTTATATTTATTCCCCGATTATGTCATTCTCTTTTGCTCCTTCATACTTATTTTCAAGAGATCGTATACTGAACTGATATATTCGTTAAAATGGACACATTCATTGCCATGTTATTAAAAGAAATAACTTGTTTTAGGAGTCAGGAGAGGGACAAGGACATGGATAGAGTTAAAAAGCCTCATGCCCTCTTAATTTAATTTAGTTTTTTAACATGTGGTGAACCTGATATTTGTTTAAGCAAGGATTATTCATGTAGTTTCTCTGTGCTGAATCTGCTTATCAATGTTTGTAAGAACATGGGAGATAATTTCTACGGATGAGAGCTGGTTGCGCTTATATTATGTAACTGTTTATCGTTCTCTTTAATTGCCACTCTAGACATTTTCTCCTTCTTCTTAAGTAGTACGCAGCCCTACAAATTTTGGTCGAAGAACTTCAGGAAGCGAGAAACACTTAATTTGATGAATTCTTAATTTGATAAAATTCTGCACGTAATTACTTGGTAAAAATAATTAAGCTTATTGTCTACCATCCTTTCACATTGTCTTTATTACTAATTTGCAGAAATTCCATTCTGACTTCTAACTTTGGTGACAAATATTGAATTGCAGTGTGCGGGAAATATGTGGAAAAGAAGACGTGGATACTTCTTACAGACATTTTAAAGCCTTCTTCCAGATTTTTTCTAGCATCGATAAGAAGCTAAGTGTTGATTTCTAGTTTATATGACTTTTACGTTCATTGTTCAATTGAAATTTTATTGTTTATCAGGAGAGCATTGTTATTTTATTTTTTACATCTCTTTGATTAACGAGATTGTATTGGTTTTGCCTACTACTTCTATATTTAGAGTAAACAGAATAAAATTAACAGACTTTGGGATAAACAAATGCAAGCACTCTTTTGTCACCCGATTGTACGATCATTTTTCTTTTTTTAGTATGAAACTTCGCCCTACGCAGAAAAATGCTCAAGAACAGAGGCTTAGGAACAACATGGCACCGTGATTCAAAAATCTACACTTGATTGTTTCATCTCTTAACTCTTTTCCTCACCTCCAATCCCCCCAACCCCACCCACCCAAAAAAAAAAAAAAAAAACACAACCCCCACCTCCTTTTTGTGTGTATTTTTTTCTAAAATTTATTGACTTTTTCCCCCGGTTACATAAAAATGTTATTCTCTCTTCTCCATTGTCATGAAACTTATGTTCCACTAAACAAATCGAACATAAAAAACCATATCCATTCCAAGTTTGGATAAAGAGAACACTATATATCAAATTGATTGCCCTGTTGACCAAAGAGATGCAACTACATATATTCTTAGTCCTATGACACCAACATTCCCTAAAAAAGTACCGAGTGAACAAAGGAGACCTATCTTCTTCATCACTTCTTTTTTTTTTTTTTTTTAATCACCATGCAATCAGCTCAAGACTTATTCCCATTAGAGCTCTTGTTGGGGTTTGAGTTGAGGTCAAGTATTGGGCCTTTGTTGTTGCCGTTGGACTTGGCTAGCTTCTGCTTGAGCTCGGAGAGCAAGGCCTGGTTCTCTTGGTTCAGAAGCTGCGCCTTCTTCCTCAGCCTCTCGTTCTCCTTCATTATGTAGCAGTTCTGCAGGTACAACTTCGAGTTGATTCTGTCCATCGCTTTCTGGAAAATAATGAAAAAAACACGCGGGATGTTACAATAAAAAAAAGCTTAATATTAAAGAAACAATAATTAAGTACACAAGTTCTGCTAAACTAATTAAGCACTATAGGTTATGGGCTCGGGAGGATCGATCGTGAAATTTTATGATTTATATTTTCTATTAGTTTTTTTTAAATACATACTATATAATGGAGTAAAAGATCCCTTTTTCGTTATTATCTTTTTTTAAAATGGAATTTAATGGGTTATGGATCGAGACAGGATCAGTTCTGGTATACAAATATGAAGATACAAAAGCACATCTTTTTTGAATGCCGAATCATCGTTTTCTCGGTGTAAAGCAATAGAAAGAACGTATTTCTTAATATAAAAAAGCTACAAAAATAGAAAATCATCAATCTATCTATATATATAATATTAATCCCCTGCCTGCATCTGCATGCCCTACCCTACCAAAGAAAGAATAAGAAACCCACCACCCCACGAGCTTTTGCAGCCAAGAATTTAAAAAAATAAATAAAAAAGTACCAAGTACAACAAGCCCCACCATTTTTATACTAAAATAAACAATAAGATATCCTAAACAATAAGCTTTGAAAGTTTTCCAAAAGATCGAGGAAGCTAAACATTGGCATCTCTCTCTCACCTTTCGTGCTCTTGGCTGTCCTTCAACAGAACACAAGCTAGCTTTGAGTTGTAAGATATACAGAGGAGAAGGAAACTAGCAAAAATAAATAAAGAAAGAAGGAGAGAAGAGAACCCCTGAGAGTTTTTTTTTTTTTTTCCTCGCGGAGTTTTGAGTTGTGGGGTTTAGGGTGGTGGGGGTGCCGGTCTCTATATATAATAGTTGAGGAGAGGTGTAGAGAGAGAGAGGCAAGGTTTTCTAGAGAGAGAAAGTAATGAGATTGAGTGGGCAGAGCACAGGAATCATGCATGTGTGGGTGTAAGCAAGCAAGAGCAAGAGTTCAATGTTTGTATGCTTATTAGCTTCCTATTATTACGCCCTCATGCCTATGATTAGAGCCGAGTGGCAGGTCACGTGACGGGGCACACACTTAACTATTGTATCGTGTACAGGGGTGGCCGAGGGTATTTTGGTAGTTTTCGTCGTCCCTCAAATGGTATGATGATGGGTTGGGTTCGGCCCAAGATTCGCAATGATAACCTCGACCGGGCCCTTGATAATCATCGCTTGGAAAAAGCATCATTGCTCTTTTGTTTTTTTTTTTTTTTTTTTTTTTCCCCCCC
>NC_033795.1:17329520-17389564 GCF_001876935.1 Asparagus officinalis | reverse complement strand
TGTTTTTTTTTTTTTTTTTTTTTTCGCCCCACTATTACCATTATTACGCCTTTACCACCATTTATTATTCATGCTAATTAATATCGTCGCATGGTAAAATATCATAAATTCCTAGTACTATTTTCCTTTTCTCATGATTATAATTGTTATGACAGAAACTTCCGGTTGTAATTTTAAAATTTGCCCAAACATATACCGTTTTTGTCTAATATATAATGCTTAGGGGATATCAGAAAACCCCTTTAACTTTAAGATTTTCTTAAGAAATCCTCCAAAACATTATTAATTGTAATTTTCACATGCATAGATAAAGTTGCAAAATGTGGTATTTTTGCCGGTAAAAATTGGGGCTCACACTTTTATGAGGATTTTCTGAAAATAATCTTCAAGTTAAAAGGGTTTTCGCTAACCCCTAAACTCATTAAGGGGGTTGTTTGATATTTTGAAAGCAATTGGGGTTATACGCTAATCGTCCAAAGTTAAGGGGGTTTTCTGATATTTAGGCTTTTTTTTCGCCCTTTCATCACCGAGCTGCATGCATGGACTGCTGAGCAAACACATTGACAAATTTGCCCTTTGGATTAAAAATTTTCCGAGGGCCGAAGTGGTCACAAGAAACCCCCTCGTGGGCCTCGTTGGATGCTGTTGCCGTTTCTCATGAGGCTTATCACATACAGTATGTTCGTTAATGTCTCTTCTCACAAAATTCTCTCTTTACAAGTTGGATTTTGACGAGGGATTTTGGAATTTTGGAATCCTCCTCCGTTTTTTTTCCCCCGCTGCTTTCCCAGTTACTTGCCAGGTGTGCGATGGCCCTTCGGCGTGATCGCGCACGGCCCAAATGGCTATTTTGCCCTTTCGCGTTCGTGTGAAGCCCGTGGGTAAAAATCGTAATTTGCGGGAGGGGGGGGGGGGCGGGGAGCGCGCCTCGTGGCCTCGTTGGTACTTTGGGAAGAATTTGGCTTTTCTTGCCTTTGGTTTTTGTTAGAGAGAGGATGGAGGGGAGTGATTTAATTATGACTTACTTTCACTTTTGGAAATTCCATGGGCTGAAGGCTGAAGCATAATTGTTCACATTTACTTTTGGTTGATTGTCAAACATTTATCATAAGCTTTTATTTATGGATAAGTATCAGAAAGACTATCATAAACAATTGGAGGTTTTGCATAAAAGTAGCACAAACTATCTTTATTACAGAACAATATCGTAACTTTTAAAGTACGTAGCGGAAAAATATAGCATTATAAAACTATGGGGATGACGGGCTTAGTAATGATCTACAATTTCTTGTGGTTATTTATTTAACAACATAAAGTTTATTATATTTAGCTATTTTACCAAAAAATTCATGGTGGACATAAATAAACGTTCATGTCATGCCATTTGTGCATTTTTTTTTGGATATTATGTGGTTTTCTGTTGATTTGAGTACCTATGATATTTGTCTTTAATAAAAATATATTATAGCATTTTTATGCAAACTCTATAATAATTTACGGTAGTTTTTTTATATTTACCTTTTCATTGTTTTCCTCAAAAATGAAAATTACCATAACCCTCTTCTTCCATTGTAGTCTTGTACAAAAACCTTAAAAATAATATTTTTAAGACAAAATAACAAAACACCACAGTGGTTTGAAACTTTTACACACATTTCTCAAAAATCACTTCCTACAGTTTCATCGTTTACAAGCATTAATTTGGGGGTGAACTAGAAAATTGATGGAGGTCAAATTAATAGAGGAAGAACAACCTTGAAGTAGTCCATCCTAATAACCATACCATTTTCTGGTTTTAGTCTGTAAATAAAATGATGGCAAATCATTATCAATAACACTCTTTATTTATTTATTTTTCTTCTTTTTTTTTTCTTTTTTCTTTTTACCATTCAGTTTGCTCGAGAATAATAAAATGATGGCTAGACCTACTACTGCTACAACAATGGAGTGCTTAGGATTTCAATTACTGTGTTTCTTTCTACATATTCCAAGAGATTTTTGCATGGCTCCAAAAGCATAATAATGGTAGAAACAATAATGAGAAGCACTCAAGTGGAGCACTCGATAACACTTCAACAATGTCAACAAAGCCCCTCGCGGTTGTTTTCTCCTCTTCATCATGTTAGCTCCAAGAACAGGGCAATACAGTCAATTCCTCCATCATAACAGACTTAACTTCCATAGAATTGGGCTTTCAATTAAAAAAAAGAAGGATCTCTTGATTTAGTAAAGTGTAGAAAGGAAAAGTGAAAGGACAGGAAAGATCTCTCTCTGCATTTCCTGTTTTGCTTGATAGGAAACTACACCAAACTTGAGACGGGGGTTTGGGGGTTTGCTGTTTTGGTGAAAGAATTCCCTAGTGGAAAGATTTGGAAGGGAGAAGATAAAATCTCTTATCTGAGAGGGCAAAAAGGCAAAAAAAAAAGAGAGGATTTCTTCTTCTTCTTCTTTTTTTTTTTTACAGAGGCCTGCAAGAGTCATCGAGTTCATTACTAAATGACCCCCACATGGCCCGCTCATGATGAATAAAACAACAAAAAGAGGAGAAGATCTCATCTTTGTACCTCAACCTTTTATCATAGCCTCTTTGATCCTTCTGAATCTCCTCAGTTCTCAGTCCTCAGTTCATTTGATTCACTCTGCATTTGTTCAACAACAATGGTGCAAGCATCAAATGCATGTGAAATCCTATTAGATACACAAACTCATTAAATGTATAAAAAATATAACATGCATGTTTACTCTGTTTAGTTTAATATACGTACCATAACTACTAGAGAGACGACTGGAGATAGGCTTAAAAGAACTTGATCAGAAACTATTTAAGATATAAAAATAGGATTTACGTAGTCGACCAATCTGACCCAAATATTTTGGGATAAAAGGCATTTTTGTTGTTGTTGTTGTTGTTTACTCTATTTAGTTTGATAGTAGTCCACGAACACGAGTCTGTTTGGTAGTTTTCAGAGAAAAAGATGGAAATTATGGACATGTCACTAAAATTAGTTTAGCTAGATAACAATATAATACAATAGAATAAATAGTTGAAATGGATGCCATTAAGGAAGGTAGAGAGAGGTCCATGTTCAAAAGCACGTAAGCCTGTTTGAGTCCATGGACTTGTACGCAATGCAAATACTAGAACAAGCCTGAAAATGCAACAATCACACGGTTTAAATTAGCAGGATTCAATTTCAAACTCGAGTAGCAAGGGCAAAAGACATTTACTGTTACTACAGAGACTCTGTCATCAATATAGTTTGACAAATTATGGCAGAAAATTACATACACAGCCAAAAAAGAATAATTTGTAACAATAAACATTTCAAACTCTCAATCCATAGAACTAGGAAACATCAGCAAATGCTTCAATTTTCAACCCTTCAATTAAAGTTCGAAAAAAGAAGAACAAGGTACCCGTCCATATTTGGTGACAACATTCAAGAGTTTATAACCATTGTCTTCGCTCAACCATTTGAGTCATTATTACAGACAGTTTCAGTGCCTGGATTCAATTTATGTTGATGGCATCATTTAACACAGCCACGAATAAAGATGAAAACATTAGATTTGTTGGGTAAACATGGGATGAGCTGATGTGCATCAACCAACATATGCCGGTATAAGTTTTGTCAACCTTACAATGAAACTTGGAACTTTTCTTTTGTTGCCATCATAACTTCAACATTTTCTAGCATGTCCACTTGCATGAGTTTCCAAAAATATGCAGCTGTAATAGACTGACCTGTCAAATAACAGTGATCCAAGTTACTGACATGATTAACTAAGAGGGAAGCTAGCTCTGTGCTGCAAGTCTTTCGAGCAAAAATTGTGTTGTGTGATTATTTTCTCATGATCTCTTCATGTTATGCGTTACCCTCCACAAAACGTAACATAAACTTCATAATCATAAATTTATGATAAGTGCAACCCCACAACATTACTATAGAAAATATATGAAGGATATGAAGAAGAGTTATCTAGTGCTCGCAGAGCAGAGTTATAGTTTGATAGTGGTGGGCAGGAATGAGAGTGTAAATAGGCAGGGTTCACTAAGCTGTCTGAGCTGCCACAAAAACATTTGAAAAAAGCCTAAATTGATCAGGTTCCACACTTTATATCAGTGTGACAAAAACAGATGGAAACCAGAAAAAAAATCCAACTTAATGACTGAAATGAATATCATGAATACATTATGAATGATATGTGATATGTATTGCATCAGAAAATTACAGGTATCATACAACGTATTAACCTATGATTTTACCATATAAGTTATATCTTTTCCTTTTTATGTAATATTGTATCCCTGTGTACATATCCCGTAGTGGACCTCTCCTGCCTGTTTACAAGTACCATATTAATTTTAATTGCAAGGCACCATGTACTATCTCCTGTAATGACACTGTAGATTAGTTGTTTGTCTAAAATAGCACATGACAGGTCATGCATTGGTGATAAACTACTATCTCCCATGCTTTAGAACATCTACAAACGAGATCACATGATTTAATTGCATTTAACCTGCTAATCAAGCGATCTCATATTACCTATTGTCAAAACGTTTCATTTAAAAATGTCTATTGGATGTTACCCAGAAAGAGGAAATACTATTGGATTCATGACAGAGATTCGTCATTTTTTAAAATATTTTTTCATTAATTTATAATTGATGAAATTTTAGAGCATGAAGATCATAATGATAAATCCAGATCACCCACCAAGTGACTTCTAGCTGATGCAAAAGATAATATACCAGTGTTGAAAAAACCATGCTACGTAACTCGTTTATTTCACATTCGGTAAGTAACAATGATTAGATGCCACATAACATTTTGATATAACTCAAACACGTTGTAACCCTATTTATTACCATAAAACATGCACCATTTCAATATAATGTAAGTCGTTTCAGTATAACATATAGTAGACACTTGGGAGTGTTTCCTTTGTTTGTTTTGTTTAAGATTTGACGTAGTTAACTATTTACCTTTGGACTGTTTGTTAAGATTTGGTGATGTTTTTATGCTTGTGATAGAAAACTTATTATTTCTAGAGAATGAAATAAATATGAAATTATTGACGAGACAGGTAAATTTGTGATGCTATACTTAACATGTTATGGTCGCGCTTATAATTATTGCTAATCATGTTCCTATTTATTATAACTATTATGGTTGCTTTTTTTTTAATTAACAAAATAGGTAACCTACACTATGCATTACGCTCTATGCACTTTAAGATATGGAGAGGCGGACTTTTACGCTATATGTTACTAATGTCTTCAAGATTGTAATATACAGCGCTTTAAGCTTTGGAGAGGCCGACTGTTATGCTACACGTTATTAATGTCTTCAAGATTGTAAGCGCTTTAAACTTTGGAGAGGCTGACTGTTACGCTATACGTTATTAATGTTTTCAAGATTGTAACACACACCGCTGCAGAAGATTCATGCTTTATGTTGACACTTCCAAATTTTGCTATGTGCTATTCAATAGCTTGAGATTTACCATATTTCACACCAACTTCGACATCTTTTTGGTATGCATAACCTCTTATTAGGTTGAAGCTGAAGTTTTATCCACTAGTGAGCATAGTCACATAGCATCACCACTTTTCTTATGAGAGGTTGTGGATTCTCTAAAATTGCAGTGACCGATATAATTTTGCAGGAAACACCAACACATACTGACTATGCAACAGCTTGAGTCTGTTACTCACGAAGGCCTACTGTTGTTATTCTTGGAGATTCGTCAACAAGAGTTCCTTGTTTGGATTTTTCGCCCGACGTACTAGTTCCATTAAATTAGGGGTTGAGTAAGAATGTTACCATTTTAGATCGTTAAGTATGAATATTACTATATGCTTATCTAGCGGTTAATATTGCGAGATGTGTATGTGTACGGGTTGAATTAGACCCTTGTCGTGCTTTTCAAGTACCATTATGAGTTAGATATGATTTCTAAATTTCGAGGACAAAATTCTTTTAAGGGGGGAAGAATGTAAGACCTCGTAGATTTTGATAAAACAATCCATGCTATTAGAACCGAAAGGATGTCCAGGAATTGAAAGGATGTCCAAGATCAATCTACTCCATGATTCTGTTTTATTTTCGATCAAACTAGCAATTATGGGCTAAATCAGCAATTTCTTCATTCTAATATTCCCCGATTAATTTCTTTGTAATTTCTTCACATTAACATTCTATCTATTAGGTTTAAGCTGTCCCCGTTAAAGCTCAGCTTTAGAAATTGTTCCAACCATTTTCGAGGCTGGACTGTCCTGTGAAACAACATTCTTTCAGCAGCTACATAACTATCTAGTTAGATTTCATCCTCTCTATTACGCTTTTCGAGGTTACACCTAATATGTATTGGCACAACAATTTCAAACAAAACTCGCAGTACACAGGTTTACACGCTTCTTGAAACGCAAAAAAAAAATTCGGTTAAAATTAATTAGATACTAAGAAACAAACCTGAGAAATTCTCAAATCAAAAACACTAAAATTTAGCATAGTATCGGTCGTAATTGCCTCCACTGAGAATAGATCTACCTGCCTCAGATCATCCTTAACTGCCGCCGGCGAATCTCGTGAATCGAGGGTTCCCATATCATGATCAGAGGCTCATCCATGGCGCTTAAAGAGAGAAGCATATGCTAGGATTTGGGGATTGAGAGAAACCCTAGCCCTAATTGAGGAGGATGTAAGTAGAGTTGGGGATTTCGCGGGAAGAAATAAGATATGGGAGGGGATTTTTTTAAAATAGACCGATTTTGCTAAATAATTAGTAAAATAATTAATAAAATCGATCATTTTACTAATTATTTAGCAAAATCAACGGAGGTCGATTTTAAAAAACATTCTGATCAAAACATACGGGACTACTAGTTCCGTATGTTTTGAGTGAACTAATAGGGGATTATTCACCTCGAGCTTCGTCAGATGATGAATTTAGTGATTGAATTGGTTCGGGATTCTTGGACAGGAGGAGGAATCTGGTGACATTCCAGTTCTCGTCCTGGATGCCATGCTCTATCACGTCCAGGCCGTAGATAGTGGCGGTGCGGGGGCTGGCAAGGCGGCAAGTGTCCAAGGATGACTGGAACGGAGTTTGACGGCTCCTGCGGTGTCGTCACGCTGCTGCGGGCGGAAGGCCGGATGCGGGACAGCGTGGGCGGTCGGTCGGCGAGGATGCAGTATTGGATGAAGATGTTGATCTCTTGGACGATGCGGAGGTCGCTGCCACGGATGAGGAGGTCGTAGTTGCGGAGGGAGGCGCCGGAGATTGTGGACTCGACGGGGAGGATGGTGACGTCGGCGTGAGAGCGGTGTATGTCGTTAGTTTGATTAGGAGATTGAGGGAGGCCATGGAGACTTTAGGGAATTTGGAAAGAGGGGAGATCGATGAAGGAGGGTTATTGGATGGGGTTGGACAGGAGATATACGAGACTAGTAATCCCGTATGGTTTGGATAAAAATTAATCCCAGATTAGTTCACTCAAAACATGCGGGGCTACTAGTCCCGTATGTTCTGAGCAGGGTGTTTTTTTAAAATCGATCTCTTTTTTGCCCGTTGGCCAAAAAGAGGTCGATTTTGCTAAATAATTAGTAAGATGATTGATTTTGCTAATTATTTAGTAAAATCGATCTTAACATTTTTTTTTAAATCCCCATATGGGAGATGTTACAAATTACATGGGCTGAGCTACTCAAGAGAATATTTTTGGGCTTAGTCCAGTAATGATGGGCTTAACATTTGATAGGCCCATTATTAGTTGTAGGCGTGAAAACTTGCAACTAATTTGATCAAGATATAAAAGAGATAACTCAAAACACATTTCTGATCAGAAACAAATTGTGCACCACATCAAAAAGTTATGAGAGCTTGAAGAAATAAACACTGTCAGCTTTGGTTTCAGCAGAATTAATCCAAGCCAGAGACCAAATCCTTGCTTCAAACTTTGCATTTCAATTATAGCCGAGTACAAATTCCACAATAAGATAACTATCCAATGTAAATTCAATAATCTTTCTACTAATAAAAAATTAAGAAATAAGTAAATAGTCCGCCTAGTTCTGTCTATTACAAGCGGGATTAGATGAGAGGCTAGTTAACCAGACTTGATCAGCGACGACCGGTTCATCATCATCGTTCCGATGCCAAGTCCAAAGTGCATGAGTCCCGTTCACAACCTCGAGCTGGCCATGACCGAAGCTCGCCTCCCTAAACAGAGAGATTTCGGGCGAGGGATTCATGTAATCCGTCGCTAATCCTTCTTTGTTGCCTCCATCGCCGATGGTTATGTGCACTGCTCCACAGTCGTCTGCGTTGTTGTTGTTTACCCTTGCCTGCAATGATTCAAAACCTTCAGCACTTGCGAAAAACTAGTTGAGGACAAAACATGGGTATATACTTATCGTCTCTCGTACTATGGAAATATAACTACTTGTATGCATATCATCAGCACTATACTCAATCAGGTCGAAATATCATGACGATGTCTTTCACATGTCTAATGGATGAGCATCACAGGAAACGAATTGAAGGCCAGTTTAGATGCCACTCAATTGCTAAAATGATTATTAAGTATGCACACTCTGCATTAATACAGAGGACACATCCGCAAATATATAATGGCAATTGGTGTGTTCCTCAAGGCGTTAGCTGGTGTGCCACTAACGTAACACAGTTTTAAGCCCTCGTTTGTGAATATTAGCTTTGTCTGGCGAGGTATCATGTCAGTAACTCAACAGCCAACATCATCACCAAGAAGAGACACACCAGCACACAATTAGTCCTGCAATTTATCTATGTACTTCAACAATTAAAAAAAAAGATAAACATGTACTTACAAAGCGCTCGTATGCATGAACATGACCAGCAAAGACGACATCAACACGAGCACGAACAAGCAAATCCTCCATAGCTTTCCTCATATCCTCCCCCTCCCCTTGATGTGCTTCATTAGAATTATACCATGGTGCATGGATCAGTGCAATCAACCACTGAACCTTTCTCCGGTCAACCTTAGCCAAATCCTCAACTAGCCACTTGTACTGATCTGAACCTGAGTCAAAGTCCTCATACGAGCCCAACATGATCACATGGATTGAACCACTAGCTACATCAAATGAGTAGTACAAATTCGAGTTAGACCCGCTAACTTCGTAAGGCATGTGCCATCTTGCATTGTAGGCTTTGAAGGGTTTTTCAATTATTGGTATTTTTTCAATCTCGTGGTTGCCTTGAGTTACCATCCAGGGTCGACTGCTGGCAAGGGGTTCGACCAATCGGCCAAAGGAGTCCCATTCAGGTTGGTAGAAGTCGGCGTAGGAGAGGTCACCAGGGAGGAGGAGGACATCGTAGTTGGAGGTTGAGAGGTGAGTGAGGGTTGAATTCGTCCATCCAGTCTGACCAAGATCTCCTGTTCAAAAAGAGTGTTTTTTTAAGGCCAAAAAGCAAAACATTTGTCGATATTGTTAAATATAATATTTTCCTTTCTTATCTCCTTAAAAATGATAATAATATTCTTTTTCTGGGCTTTCTTTCGATAAACTACTTTTTACAGGTCCTTGTTCTTAAGTTTTATAAAAGATTACCCTTGAAGATGGCTATAGAAATATGACACTTGTTGCTTATGAGAAAACTTATTTTCTTTTCCTATTTGGTTTACTTCATGAAACATTTGACGCATGGAATTAGAAAGAATAATGCAAACTACACTACAAATAATTTACTGTTTTGACACTACAAAATATAAATATATTATGCCGTTCCTCGGCACTCATAGTTCCCTACTTTTAGAATATGTTTGAGTCTTCTAGGAACAAAATTAATGCAAGATTTCTAGTACAACTAGCACTGTTAAGACAATGTATCATTTATTGCTATGAAAAAATGTTTATCATTCATCCCATCCATTATACTAATGATGCATCAAATAGGTATCTGCAGTCGGATTAATTAACGCAATGCGTCGAAACCACTAGATACTTGCTAGGGTGACTGACAGGCCTAATATATCATCAGATTTTCAATTAATTGGAACATTTAAAAGGAGAAAAGAAGAGAATTCTATGTTACCGGTTACTGCAAAATTGATGGGAAGTTTTGACGGAGGAGTCTTGAAAGAGAACTCGCGTGCTGGATTAGAACTACAACGATAATAATAGACAGTGCTTGGCGTTAGGGGGCCTACAACGACGTCGTGGATTAGGCCCGATTCGTAAAGCATATAGGAGTACTTGGAGGCTGAACCGGAGGCAGAGAAGGGGTATTGGCCTGATGAAGTGCCGTACTCCACTGTTGATGGAGCGTCGGCGTCTGTGATCCAAGTTACTCTCATTTTATCAGGCCCAACTTGAGATATATGCACCTGACAATTAACAACAAAAAAAAATTCATATGTTAGTTTAACTTAAATAGCATTAGAATACACGTCGTTTAATTAGGATGTCTCTCATGTGAGCAGTGGCGTAGCCGGGATTAATTTTTTCCCTGGACGAAAAATAAAGATGGTCTACAAGTATGAGGAGCTCAGTGAGAAAGAGGAGGGAGGCGCGGGAGAGGGAGGAAGGAGAGGGAGTGGGAGAGGCGGAAGATTAGGGAAATGCTCGACAAAGTTGAAGAGAGGAAGGAGATGAGGAGAGGAAGGAGATGAGGAAGAAGAGATGAGAAGAGGGAGGAGGGAGGGTGACAATGGCGGGATATTATTGCCCTGAGCAGCTGTCCAGGGCAAGAATACCCTGGCTACGCCACTGCATGTGAGTAGGTTCTCTTAGCCTTAAAAGGGGCGGTGAAATATGCAAAGTGTCTCTCGTATCCCCTCGAGCAACATACTTGCATTTGGGGTGTTTTTTAATTTTTAATTTTTTACTTTTAATTTGCAGAAAGCTCCACACGTTGGACATCTACGGATCCCCCCCCCCCCCCCTCCATTAGTAGGGAATTTTTGTAGTGAACATTTTGGCAGCCTAGCAACATAGGTGCAATAAACGAGATAGGACATCAAAAATCATGATGACCAAATCTATTTCTGTATTAAACTAAATGGTTCGTTAAAAAATAATAATGGAACATTTTACGTGATCTATAAATAAACAAATAAATTAGAGATAAAGAGTACTAAATGTGGAATTGACATTATACTAGGAATTTCACAGATGTACGAACTATTTCTGACAGGTACATCCTCTTCATTATACATGTGAATGTAACCATGAAACAAGGAATATACATCGTTTAAAAAAATACAGAAATTTCCAAAATATAGGAAAACTTATGGTATGGGAGAGGGTGAGAACATGGGAATGAATTGCATTAATTTCTTATCCCTGGTCACAGCTGTATCCACCGACCTTCATGCATGCATGGTGAATATAAGAAAATTACGAATTAGGCCAACAATAACCCTTACTCTCCTTTTCTAGCATCGGTTTAATCAGCATATCGACGGAATTAAATATGAAATTCTAACCGAATACAATTTATGATACTTTTGGGATAAATGACCCAAGTTACCGAGTACGTACAAAAGGGATATTCTTATACGCATTTTTATTCTAAAGGGTTAGTTTCCCGACGGAAATTATGATGGAGAAGCGAGCAAATACCCCATATTTTCACTTAAAAACGATCAAGATAACTGAACATTAAGCTTGAAGAGGCGATTTGCAAACTGGTGAATTTCAAAATACCCCACCAAAGAAATCATTATATTTGCAAATCTCCCTTACTCTTTAACACTTAAATTGAATTGTATGAGCAAATAACATCAAATTACTCCCAACCCCAAACAAATATCAAGCATGGATCAAGCAACTAATCTCAAGATACTTAAACAAAAGACATAAGAATTAAGTATGGAAGCATCAAGTGAAAAACACGCTCGATCCTAATGAAACGAACTAAACATTAACGAACTAAATGAGGATTAAAGACATACAATTTACCAAATTAATTGAAAAATAATCTAAAGGCGATTAAATAAGGGTGATATGATAAGTACCTGTTGAGGAGTGAGTTCATCAGCATCATCATCAAGAGGAACGGAGAGAGTCTCCCTCGCCTTTGGACGTTGATAACAACGAGACCCGTCAATTGAAAAACACAACAAAACCCCCATCAATATCAAAAGGGGATTAAAATTAAGACCCATTAATTATTGACCTTATTACAAAATGTTGAGAAGAAACAGAGAGAGAGAGAGAGAGAGAGAGAGAGAGAGAGAAGAAATATTGAAGGCACAGTTGGTATATTAATAGATAGAAAGAGAGATACAGTGCTGTTAATTTGAATGACGTCACAAGGGATTCATTTTGGAATCTAGACGCGTGAGAAGTCCTAACGCTTTCTCCCTCTCTTTCTCTCTAATTTGCCTTTGTTTCGGTTTGGCATAGAGAAGATGGGACACGTGGGAGCCTGCGGAGCGTGACAGGTGTGAGTTTCCCCGTCACCCGTGACATTCCTAATTGGCTAACTTGTTTGGTTATTGGGTTTTCAACGGATAATTAGTGAAAGTTGGGCCGAATGCTTACTTAGTTGTATAGTTAGCGATAACTACACTATTCCATTTTAAATTACTTTTGCATTACAGGAGAGAAAAATAAGGATCCAATGTTTATAGCAGTTTAATATTGACTACGATTGTAGTTTAGAAAAGTGTAACACAGTTATCGCTATTCTTGTTTTATTGAAATTCTGAGATGGCATATGTCTTATTAGGTTTAAGGGAAGCGCGAGCACTGCGATTAGTGGTTTTTATTGAAGTGGTAATTTGAGATGAGAACTTTTTGAAGTGTTTTTGAAGGTTTCTTAACCTGAGGAGACACGAGCTTTTGTTTTTGTCTAGCCCGTGGGTTTGGTCTGGAGCAAACGCCTCCTATCTTTCTTTCCATGACCGAACATTACTAAATTGTTAATAAACAACAATTAGATAATGGCTCATAATTAGACTAACATATCAATCCAAGTAATAAAATAACATAGGAGAATAAAGAGATTTATCCTTGGTTAATTATCTCTGTTTGACGTGATTAAAAAATAAATTTTAAATAAATGAAATAATTGATGACAGGTTAGCTGTATACACAGAAAAGCTGGTTAACATGTAGAATCCAAATATGTTGCTTGAAAATAAAACCCGCCTCGTTGTCATTAGACATGAAATCTTTGGATTTTAAGGCAAGGTTGCCGTATACGTACGAAGACCACATTAATTGGCCCAGATATAGAAATAGACCGAACAAGTCGCATTTCAGGTAGAAGATTCTTGAGGACGTTGACTTTTGAGGGTTTTAACTTGTTCTAGTTTGGTGTACAAAATATTGTCCTAATTTGACTTTAGAACGGTCCGTGTGAGCCTCAATGTTGACGCTGGCATTTCAGCTTCATTCCTTAAATTGTTGACTTGAAAGGGTCCTCGGTCTCATACTTGTCCTCAAGAAATGTCGGCGAGTAACGGCTGCGACTTTCTTCTTCCTTCACAGTTCACACCAACTACTCGTCGACGAAAATGGTGGCCCAAATTGAATTGGAAAATTACCGGATAATAGCCCATCACCTACCCAAGCCTCGAGTTTATAAGTTGGGTAAATGAAACTTAAACTTACTTTTAAGTAATTATAAAAAAAAGGGTATGGGGTTTTTTTTTATGATGATCTGTTTACTTTCTTTTATGTGGAAGCAATGCCAACTGCAATTCTAAAGACCGTCTCAAAAAATCGAAAACGTAAGCTAAACACGAGAACGAAAGAAAAAAAGGAAAGAGGGGAACTGGTGGGGTAGGCGGACTGCACGGGACTACTAGTCCCGTTCAGTTCCGTAACTGCAAAATCGACCGTTTTAGGTCGGTTTTGCTAATTATTTTTTGGGACGGTCGATTTTGCCCAATAAAATTGAAAAATGGGCTGTTTTAAAAATTTCTCCTTTTTTTTGAAGTGTACTAATCCAAACATATTCCAAATTCGAACCAATCCAAACGTCGAAAATGGAACCAAAAAATTGGATTGGTTAGAAATTTAGAATGGTTTAACGATTCAAATGCTCACACTCACTTTCAAAACGGTCAAAAAACGGCTATTTTGTGAGGTTATTTTGGTCATTTACCTAGGGGGCTGGTTCTATAAATAGAGGGGGGTTTTTATTTGTTTTCTTCACACCAAAAACTCATCTCTTCTCTCTTATACTCTTATACTCTCTTATTTATACTTTCTAATCCAATCCCCAAATGGCTTCCGGATCTGATTATGAAGAGCAAAACATTTCTCCTGATCCTGAAATGAGTCCTCCTACTATGAGTCCTCCTACTATGAGTCCTCCTACCGAAGTTAATCTCGAATCCGGTGGCGACGAATCTGCACCAAGAGCTCCTAAACGGCCAAGATCCGATGTGTGGAATTTTTACGAGAAGATCGACGTCACCAAGGATGAACACGGTAGGATCCTCACCCAGAAGGCTAAGTGTGCATTGTGCGGCAAGATTTTTCAAGCTCATCATAAGAGCGGCACCAACCACCTCAAACGCCATTTAGATAAACACAACAAAGGTCAGACTCCTCAAGCTGATATCCGACAATCTATGATTTCTCAATCCTCCTCTTATGGTAGTCTCGGTAGTTGGAACTATGACGCTGCCAGAGCCAGGAAATGCGTAATCAGGTTTATCATTCTTAAAAACCTTCCTTTTAAATTAGTAGAAGATGATGAATTTGAAAATATGTTTAGAGATGGTTTTTATCCTGCATTTAAAAAAAATTCTCGTCAAACCTGTGAACAAGGAAAAATAATTTCTTATTTTAAAAATTTAAACTGTAAATTTTCTTTAACTTCTGATATTTGGACATCTAGAGCACAAACTGGATATTTATGTATCACAGCACAATGGATTGATAAAAATTAGCAAATGTTTAAAAGAGTTGTTTCTTTTATTGTAATAGAAGAGTCACATACTGGTGCTAATGTTGCAAATTTAATAATTGAAGAACTTATGAAATTAGAAATTTTAGAAAGAATATTTTCTCTTTCACTAGATAATGCAAGTAATAACAATGTAGCTTTTGATTTTACCAGATCATCTTTATCATTGCCATGTCATGGTGATCTTTTTCATATTAGGTGCATCTGTTATATTTTAAATTTAATTGTTCAAAGTGCATTTACTGAAATTAAAGCCATGATAGAAAAGGTTAGAACAGTTGCTTTACATGCATAGTGCTTCTAAACAAAGACTTAAAAGATGGAAACAATTTTGTAAAAGAAAAAATGTAAAGCCTAGACTAATTCCAAAAGATGTTGACCATAGGTGGAATTCCACATATGCAATGTTAAGTATAGCAATAGAATATAAAGACATTATAACTGATTTTATAAACTATTATGCTTCTAGTTCTAGTTCTGGTAGCACTTATGGAATAACTGAAGATGAATGGACAGTTATATGTAATTTAAATAAAATGTTATAAGTTTTTTATGATGCTACAATGTTATTATCTGGCTGTTATTATCCAACCATTACTTTAGCTGCTTTACAAATTTTAAATATTCAAAAAATTTTTGGAAAATATCGTATGGATGCTACTTTTGGACCTATGATTTTTGAAATGGAGAGCAAATTTAATAAGTACTTTAGGCCTATTCCTCATATTTTTGGTTTGAGGGTTCTTATTGATCCATGCTTGAAGGATATTGGCCTTCGAAGTTTGTTACAATCAATGTATGGTGGACATGTTATAGACTTAGATGATGGAACCACCCTTACTGCTACTACTCATCATTTAGTTATTAGAAATTATTTTCAAACCTTATATAATGAGTATGCAGCTAGACATGGTGTAGTTGCACAACAGTCTACAGCTTCGGTTTCTTCGAGCTCATCCTGAGCCCGAGGTAAAAGTGTAAGTTTTAATAGGTATGCAATGGTAGCTGAGCTAACTGGTGGATCTGGACTTGGATCGTCATCATCGGAGGTTTCTGAAATAGATGAATATTTTTCTGTTTCTTTAGTTAGATGTTAAGGAAATGCTTTAGATATTTTGCAATGGTGGAAAGTATATGGATCAATTTCATATCCTATACTTTCCACCATGGTTCGTGACTTACTAACAGTGCAGGTTTCGACGGTAGCTTCGGAATCCGCCTTCAGCACAGCAGGTCGTTTGATCGACAATCACAGGACATGCTTGGATCCGTATACTGTACAAGCGATGATGTGCTTACAAGATTGGTGGAGGTACGAGAAGCGAACGCAAGGCATCGATCGGATGACTGGAATTGAAGATAAATTTAAAGAATTGGGACTAACAGATAGATATAAAGAATAGATTGTAGTTTTTATATATTAGCTTAAAATTTGTAAAGAATTATTTTGGAAATAATTGCAAATGATAGTGATATAATTGCAAAATGAGTAGGTGCCAACCTAGTTGGGATTTACTTATCTATTGTGATGCGATTAATTCCAAAATAAATTTGTACTTGTAATTTGTAAATGATTTATTAGTTATTAATAAAGAATTTGTTTTTATCATTTTTTATTTGTAATTTATGTCATTTTAAGTAATTAATAAAATTATTGTTTTTATTATTTTTCTTATTTTTTTTATAATTTAAAATTTAAATAAAACTGAAAAATTTTGGGAAAAAAAATCGGCCGGGCCAGCCCAGAACCCGGCCCGGGGTACCCGGGTCTGGGTCCCTGTTTTGCCCGGCCTAGGTCCGGGCCTGGATTTCCGGGCCGGGCCGGGCCGGCCCGGATGGACATGCCTATGCTGGACATAGACTTATCACGTGACTTAGACCCGATCCAAATGAGTTAAGAGGTGCTACACCAATCCAATTTGCTCCTAGTCTTAGCTAGACTTATATTTGGAAAAAGATACAATATTTCATGCAAAAATTAAGCCTCTAGATTCTTCAAAATATTTTACGCATGTTATTCTCCCTTGCTTTGCTCTCTTTGAAGAAACCTCTTCATATATACTAGTCTCCGTTGTTATTCACGTGACTATGAGATCAAATTTACAATTAATTTCTACATAAATGGGTGTTAATTATTGGATAAAATTTTACTGGACATTTATAATTTGCGTGTGCAGCTATGTTTTACCAATATTGTATATGTTGAAACCGGTGCTTCACAAACACAGAAGATGCTTATACAAAGCAAATAATAACACAACACTATATAGACGCGATAGAGAGAAAGAGAACATCACATAACGATTTAACATGGTTCGATCATTATGATCTACATCTACGGGCGAGAACAACAGATAAATTCACTAATCAACAAAAAAATTATAAAGAAAACCACTCTCTAATCTCACCCAACCCACTAGAGAATCACAGAAAGAGTCACTCAATTTTAATTTTCTTTCTCCCTTGTCTTTTTCTCTCTCTTTTCATCTCTAACACCTTCTCTTGTTTCTGCCCAAAGCTCTCTTGTCTACTGTCCACATAACGAGTTGAAGGCTACTTATAGAAAAAATTGGGGTAGTGCGAAAATATGACGCCCCTGGGTTCACACAAGGCTGCAGTCCAAGGTGAAACCAAGAATGTCAAACCTGCCATGCACCACACCGTGCAATAACATGTTTCACCATCATAATTAACATCTATCTAGTAGAGTCAACAACTGGTGTAGGTACAAAACAGGTAAAAAATAATACAAGGCATACTGATGAAATGATAATAGTCATATAAATATCTCATCATCCAACGTACAGAAATACCTAGTCAAGATCTGAGTAGATAAACTGGAATACTCCACAAGTCTCAAATACAAATATCTGGCAAAAGAGGAAATAAGGCACACAACCTTTACAACTTCTAATACAAGACTCTCAAAAGTCTAAACAAAAATCTATTGTGAAACTCCAGAAGAAAATATATAACTAAATAGACGGCGGAGGCTAAAATGCATCCCCATCAACCTGCGACTCTCCGGCTCCTGGCTCGTTACCTGAAAGGGGGAGGGACAACGAGCGTCAAAGCGCTAGCGAGTAACATCACAACCAACCCCAAGGGAACATGGCTCGTTGTATAAGAAAATACAGTCAATATATAAGAGATCTAAAAAAAATCATTGATCTTACTAAAGAGAGTTTTAGTATTTAGAAATTTACAACACGAGCATAGATACGTCGAGCGAAATAATCCAAACAAGGAAACCCTCATGTATATACCTTGTATCTTAAATTGCAAATCTCTAAACACCAAACCCGATATTTTAGTACAGTAACAATAATAAAAGAAATACGACAAAACACCAGAGCATAAATACAGTGCTGTGACATAGCCAACATGAGTATCATGTTATTACTCACATGAATATCATACCAAAATCTACATAAGTATCATGTCAAACTCACATGAGTGACATGTCAGAAAAATGATTAAGTGTCCAAAACATAGACTATATAAATTAAACGTTCAACCCATAGACTGCGTGAAGTAAACGTCCAACTTATGAACTGAATATAACTGTTGTCCAACGCATGGACCGGATGTGACCGTTGTCCAACGCATGGACCGGATGGTAATGCATATCCAGCACGAGGATTAAATAGCAATGCATGTCCAACACGAGGACTAAGTGGGAAGGGTGTCCAACACGAGGACTAAAAGGTAATGCTTGTCCAACACGAGGACTAAGAAATGGTGAAAATATCATTGAGGTACATAGTGAAATCTACCTATATCAATTCACAATCAAATCAGTATGTATATCCACATTTGGTACCCTCAGGTCATCCATCATGCATGGATACACAATAAGACTAAAAACCAAAGTCAGATGATCCAGGTAAAATCTCAAATATGAGAAAAATACACAGAACAGGAAAATTGCAACAGAGAGAACGGCGGTCGACCGCACCGGTCGACCGCTCCCTGATACGTTCTGTCGGTCGACCGCTCATGAAATCCATATTCCCAATATTTCAAAATACATGAGAAACAAATTGGAAACGTTTTAAATGACAGTAAAACATGGTTAAGCTCTTGTTTAAGAAAACTCAGATCTAGATCTTCATTAGACAAACGTTGGTGAACTTTCAAAAACTGAAATATCGATTCTTGCAATCCATAATGTAAAGAACTTATTTTTATACGAAAATATCAGTTGGGCTCTTCAAAAACTCACGAAAAAATCAAAATAAAACCATAGAAAAATAGGGTTGAGGGATTGGGCGAGATGATACTCGCCTTAGATGCTGACAACTGCCCTGGAGATGATCCTCCTTCGCTCAAATCTATGAAAATCCCCTGGAACTCCTCCGAACTCCTCAAATCACCAGGTCCAGCTAGGGTTTTTGAGAGAAGAGAGATGGGGGCTAGGGTTTTAGGTCTAAGATGAAGAGAAGCTCTCCTGGGTTGAAATAGTACATATACAAATGCCCTAACCCAACCCAAAACCTAATAAGACCAAAACAAAAATCATAAAAGAAAACAAACCTGTAAACCCTCTGTCCGCTGATCGGTCGACCGCACCGGTCGACCGCGTTGGTCGACCGCTCAGCACAAAAATGCCCTCTGTTATGCATTTCACATGCTGGCCTTAACACTCGATTTCTCTCACTTAAATACACCTGCTGGGTGCCCAAACACTGATAAAAAAATGTACATCTGATATATATACATGATTATTCATCATAAGAGAATTATTCACTATTAATAATTCACATATATTTATTATAGAATTTTTGGGGTTTTACATTCTTCCCCCCTTAAAAGAATTTCGTCCTTGAAATTCAATAATCATACGCATCTCGAAATATGAATTTCTAAATGAACATATAGAATATTTATACTTAACGATCTAAAATGATAACATTCTCGCTCAAATCCTAATCTAGTGGAACTAGTACATCGGGCGAAAAATCCAAACAAGGAACCCCCCATATATATACCATGTGTCCAAAAAGATTAAATTCTAGTGTTAAATATAAACATAACCAAAAATATAACATAAAGCAATATATATGACATAGTAAGAATTAATTTACCTGCTCAACCAAGTGTGGGTAGTCGCGACGCATGTCCTCTTCGCGCTCCCAAGAAATCTCCTCTATGCCTCCTCGGTTCCACTGAATTTTCACTAAGGGAATCACCTTATTCCTAAGTCTCTTGTCCTCCCTGACAAGTATACAAACCGGAATCTCAATAGTAGTCAAATCCTCCTGAAGCTCAATCTCTGGTGCATCCAATATTCGCTGCTGCTCCTCATCATGCAAGTGTTTCTTGAGCATAGAAACATGAAATACATTGTGTATACTAGACATCGATGCTGGAAGATCTAGTCTGTATGACACAGCTCCAATGCGCTCTAAAATCTGAAATGGTCCGATATATCTCGGTGCAAGCTTCCCCCGTCGCCCAAATCGTTGTACGCCTTTCATAGGCGATACCTTCAGCATGACTAAGTCTCCCACCTGAAACTCCAAGGGTCTTCGTCTCTTATCTGCATAACTCTTCTGCCGACTCTGAGCTGCGAGAATCCGCTCCCTGATCAATGTTACCTTCTCGGTAGTCTGCCTCACCAGCTCCGGTCCAAGCATCAAGCTATCTTCCGGCTCTGCCCAACATATCGGTGATCTACAGGGTCTCCCGTATAATGCCTCATACGGAGCCATACCGATTGTCGCCTGATAACTGTTGTTATAAGCGAACTCTATCAATGGAATGTGATCCTCCCAACTACCTTGGAATTCAATGACACATGCCCGCAACATGTCCTCCAACACCTGATTCACCCTCTCCGTCTGACCATCCGTCTGGGGGTGGAATACACTGCTATAGGATAGTCTTCTACCAAATAAGTCCTGGAAACTCCTCCAAAAATATGAAGTGAAAACCGATTCTCGATCCGATACGATCGTGTCCGGAACTCCGTGAAGTCAAACTATCTCCCGGATAAATATCCTCGCATATGCCTCGGCTGTATAAGTATTCCTCACTGGGATGAAATGGGCCGACTTCGTCAACCGGTCCACTATCACCCAAACAGAATCATTCCCCTTCTTCGTCTTCGGCAACCCCACAATAAAATCCATAGAAATGTCTGCCCACTTCCACTCTGGAATGGGTAAAGGCTAAAGTGTTCCTGTCGGTCTCTGATATTACTCCTTCACTTGTTGACAGTTAAGACACTTAGCTACATACTCTGAAATCTTCCTATGCCTATCACTCCACCAAAATTGTCTCTTTAGGTCTTTGTACATCTTAGTTGTTCCTGGATATACTGAATCGCGAATTCATAGTTCTCAATAAAGTCAATCCACTGCCGCTGCCTCTGGTTGAGTTTCCTTCTGGGAGAGAAGATACTTAAACTCTGGTGGTCAGTGAACAATTCAAGCTGTGCTCCATACAAGTAATATCTCGTTACTTCAATGCAAATACTACTGCTGTTAATTCCAAATCATGAGTGGGGTAGTTCTGCTCGTGCACTCTAAATATATGCTTCTACCCTTTGAGTCTGCATCAAGACGCCTCCTAAATCTATCAATTATGCCTCTTTGTAAACATCGTATGTTCTATCGTTGCTCGGAATAGTCAAAACCAGCGCTGTAGTCAACTTAGCCTTCAAGGTATCAAGGCTTTCTGGCACACCGTGCTCCAAATAAACTGTACACCCTTCTTCGTAAGGCGTGTTAGAGGCGTCGAAATCTTTGAGAAGTCCTGGATGAACTCCCCATAATAACCGGTTAAACCCAAGAAGTTTCGAATCTCTATCACCGTCTTTAGCGGTTCCAAATCAAGAATTGCTGTAAACTTAGCCAGATTCACTGCTATGCCCTCTTTGCTGTTGACGTGGCTAACCAATCTGACTTCTGAAAACCAAAACCCGCTGCTATGCCCTCTTTGCTGTTGACGTGGCTAACCAATCTGACTTCTGAAAACCAAAACCCGCATTTACTAAACTTGGCATATAACTAATGCTTCTGAAGAGTCTGCAATGCTACTCGTGTGCTGCCTCCGATCTCGAGTAAATGAGAATATCATCGATGAAAACGATCACAAACTGATCTAAGAAGGGACGGAACACCCGGTTCATCAAGTCCATGAATACTACGGGTGCATTGGTCAACCCAAATGGCATAACCAAGAACTCAAAAGAACCATATCGAGTAAGAAAGGCGGTTTTGGGAATATCAATCTCCCTAACCCGCAACTGATGATAGCCAGAACGAAGATAAATCTTCGAGAAATATTGCGCACTCTGCAACTGGTCAAACAAATCATCAATCCTAGGTAATGGGTACCTATTCCGGATAGTGACCTTGTTCAACTCTCTATAATCTATGCATAATCTCATACTACCGTCCTTCTTCTTCACGAAGAGGACCAGCGCGCCCCACGGAGAATGACTCCGGCGAATAAAATCCTAAGCTAAAAACTCATCCAACTAGGTCTGAAGCTCCCTCATCTCAGCTGGTGCCATACGATAGGGTGCGCGGGATATCGGGGCTGTGCCTAGCTGCAACTCAATACAAAACTCCACCTCTCTTACCGGAGGTGATTCATGCATGTCCTAAAAGACATCCTGATACTCTGAGACAACTCTAGTCTCCAATAACTCAGCGCCATGATCCCATCACATTACCTCCTCGATGTACGCCAGAAATGACTCCGCAAGTCGGTTGCCCTGAGAGGCGGCTACAATCATCTCGGACCCGTCGGACGCTCGCAACCTGACTGTCTTCGCAAAGCAGTCAATGCTAACATGGTAGGAAGACAATCAACTATGAACTCCGACTCGTCTAAACTGACTGTACACCTCCTACAAACGCTCTCCAGAAGCGATACCTATCCTAAAGGGGTGGAAACAGATAAAGGGGGTGTCTAGTGGCTGAGCTACAAGCTGGAGTCTAGCCATAAATGCATGCGATATGAAGGAATGCGAAACTCCTGAATCGAAAAGAATACGGGCGGGAAAAGAATTCATAAAGAACGTACCCTCTACTACGGCTTCGCTAGCTCCATGATCGCGTGGAATAACCGCATAAACCCTGCCCGTGGCTGAAGACTGCTCTGCTGCTAGAGCTGGAGAAAATAGGACAATCCGCCCCTGAGGAAACTTCTGAACTGCTCGAACTTGCCCCTCAGTCTTCTGCTGCTGCTGAATTGGACCATTTCCCTTCTGAGCTCTTGTTGGTGCACCGCGGCACTCTATTGCTTTGTGTCTGACCTTGTGACAGTTAAAACAAGTTCCCCGGAACTTGTGCTGCTGACGTGCTTTCTGATCCTGTTGAGATCCCTTCTTATGAGGGCCATGCTGTTGCTGTTGAGGTCCAGTCAAGGGTCTCTTGTTCTTACCATTGTCTCCGACGTGCACTCTCTATGTACTCCCTTCCTTGTCCCTCTGAAACTTAGTTGTCCCATTTTTTTTGAGAAATAGCGGTTTCAGCTACTGGTGGTGGTGGTGGTGTAATGTGATTTGTCACAAGCTCCTAGATTGTTGCTATCCTAGTGACTAGGGGAGCCATACGATCTACTAGGTACTGGGGAGCCTGCTGTGACTCAGGTGGTGTCTGATGTGGCTCGGGTGGAGTTTGCTGTGGTTCAGCCTGTCCAGATCTCTGAGTACATGACATATCATATTCTGACATCTCTGTTCAAAAGAAAATAAGAGTTTAGGAGTCAAAATAGACCTCTATAAATAGCGTATCACAATAAAATTTTCACCTATATATTATTTGCATAAATACTTTAAATTTATACAAAATAGTCGTCATAAAAAAAATTCAAAATTTTGAGATATACGCATATATCGTCCTCACTCATACTAGGAATTCCTTTCGGACTCTATACATGAATCCTAAGAAACTCTATCCTAATTCCACGACTCGACACAGGATGATCCTAAGGATATTGGAACTAGAGCTCTGATACCAACTGTGGCGCCCCTGGGTTCACACAAGGCTGCAGTCCAAGGTGAAACCAAGAATGTCAAACCTGCCATGCACCACACCGGGCAACAACATGTTTTACCATCACAATTAACATCTATCTAGTAGAGTCAACAACTGGTGTAGGTACAAAACAGGTAAAAAATAATACAAGGCATATTGATGAAATGATAATAGTTATATAAATATCTCATCATCCAACGTACAGAAATACCTAGTCAAGATCTAAGTAGATAAACTGGAATACTCCATAAGTCTCAAATACAAATATCTGGGAAAAGAGGAAATAAGGCACACAACCTTTACAACTTCTAGAACAAGACTCTCAAAAGTCTAAACAAAAATCTATTGTGGAACTCCAGAAGAAAATATATAACTAAATAGACGGCGGAGGCTAAAATGCATCCCCATCAACCTGCGACTCTCCGGCTCCTGGCTCGTTACCTGAAAGGGGGAGGGACAACGAGCGTCAAAGCGCTAGCGAGTAACATCACAATCAACCCCAAGGGAACAGGGCTCATTGTATAAGAAAATACAGTTAATATATAAGAGATCTAAAAAAATCATTGATCTTACTAAAGAGGGTTTTAGTATTTAGAAATTTACAACACGAGCATAGGTACGTCGAGCGAAATAATCCAAACAAAGAAACCCTCAAGTATATACCTTGTATATTAAATTGCAAATCTCTAAACACCAAACCCGAGATTTTAGTACAGTAACAATAATAAAAGAAATACGACAAAACACCAGAGCATAAATACAGTGTTGTGACATAGCCAACATGAGTATCATGTTATTACTCACATGAATATCATACCAAAATCTACATAAGTATCATGTCAAACTCACATGTGTGACATGTCAGAAAAATGATTAAGTGTCCAAAACATAGACTATATAAATTAAACGTCCAACCCATAGACTGCGTGAAGTAAACGTCCAACTTATGAACTGAATATAACCGTTGTCCAACGCATGGACCGGATGTGACCGTTGTCCAACGCATGGACCGGATGGTAATGCATATCCAACACGAGGAATTAAAAAGTAATGCATGTCCAACACGAGGACTAAGTGGGAAGGGTGTCCAACACGAGGACTAAAAGGTAATGCTTGTCCAACACGAGGACTGAGAAATGGTGAAAATATCGCTGAGATACATAGTGAAATCTACCTATATCAATTCACAATCAAATCAGTATGTATATCCACATTTGGTACCCTCAGGTCATCCATCATGCATGGATACACAATAAGACTAAAAACCAGAGTCAGATGATCCAGGCCAAATCTCAAATATGAGAAAAATACACAGAACAAGAAAATTGCAATAGAGAGAACGGCGGTCGACCGCACCGGTCGACCGCTCCCTGATACGTTCTGTCGGTCGACCGTTGCGACCTCGCGGTCGACCGACAGAGCGTCGCGGTCGACCAATGAGGCTCTGCGGTCGACCGTAGCTCCAAAACGAGCCCAGCGGGCGACCGCTGCGGTCGACCGCACCGGTCGACCGCCGAGCGGACAGAAACCCAAATCTGGGTTTCTGTCAGCTCAAAACCTGAAACAAAATTTGACAAAAATTTCTACGATAACAAGAGTTCTAAAGTTCTGGAAAAATATAACTAGTCTCAAGCATGAAATCCATATTCCCAATATTTCAAAATACATGAGAAACAAATTGAAAATGTTTTAAATGACAGTAAAACATGGTTAAGCTCTTGTTTAAGAAAACTCAGATCTAGATCTTCATTAGACAAACGTTGGTGAACTTTCATAAACTGAAATATCGATTCTTGCAATCCATAATGTAAAGAACTCATTTTTATACAAAAATATATACCTGTTGGGCTCTTCAAAAACTCATGAAAAATCGAAATAAAACCATAGAAAATAGGGGTGAGGGATTGGGCGAGATGATACTCGCCTTAGATGCTGACAACTGCCCTGGTGATGATCCTCCTTCGCTCAAATCTACGAAAATCCCCTGGAACTCCTCCGAACTCCTCAAATCACCAGGTCCAGCTAGGGTTTATGAGAGAAGAGAGATGGGGGCTAGGGTTTTAGGTCTGAGATGAAGAGAAGCTCTCCTGGGTTGAAATAGTACATATACAAATGCCCTAACCCGACCCGAAACCCAATAAGACCAAAACAAAAATCATAAAAGAAAACAAACCTGTAAACCCTCTGTCCGCTGATCGGTCGACCGCCACGGTCGACCGCGTCGGTCGACCGCGTCGGTCGACCGCTCATCACAAAAATGCCCTCTGTTAGGCATTTCACATGCTGGCCTAAACACTCGATTTCTCTCACTTAAATACACCTGCTGGGTGCCCAAACACTGATAAAAAAATGTACATCTGATATATATACAAGATTATTCATCATAAGAGAATTATTCATTATTAATAATTCACATATATTTATTATAGAATTTTCGGGGTTTTACAGAAAACAACAGGTCACCGGGTCAAAAAGACTGCTATGATGCTAGGCACAACCCTCAAATGTTGACTTTAAGACATGCATAGCTCTCATTTAAAAATCACGCTCTCAAATATGGACTTTAAGCCAATAGCTGTCATAATCAAATTCATATTTTTTTAATATTATATATGATAGGAGGTATCTAATACAAAGTTATAAGTGCAGAACTATCATGTTATAATATAGAAAGATGTCAATTCCACGAGTAAGGCGAGTGCAAAATATTCTAAATTAGATTCTAGAGTTGTGTGCGGATAAAAAGAAGTGAAAGTGTAGAGATATAGAGCGTGTTATTATTTACAAATAAAAGAAAACTAGAATAAGAGGAAAGAAAAAAAGTAAACAATAAAAGAAAACAAAGAACAAATAAGGAAATAAAATAAAGAAAATAGACAAGAATAAAATTAAGAAGAGAAGAAAATAAACAAAAAGAACAAAACTCGAAGCAAGTAAAGATGGAGAAAATCAAGTAGAGAAATGAGTAATTTAGAATTGAATCCATTAGTTAATTTCATTTACGATTTATGGACTACACTACTTTTATTATGGTTTACTTTAGTTTTACTAAGCATATATCATCAAACTACTAAAAGAAAGTATAATCTATCAAATTATAATCCAACCAAAATTTTATTCATGAAAAGAACAATAATTAGATAATAATTCTAGAATTCATAAGTATAATCTATCAAACCATAAAAGATAAACATAAATTATCAAATTCTTCTTCTACAAATTAGTTCTCAAATTGATTATCCTAAACATGATCATTTTAAGTACAAAGAGAGCAATCCACAAATCATAAAAGAAACTAAACTAATTTCATATAATTATAAAGTTTCTTACAAAATTTTACTTAATGTTGTGGTGTTTTTCAGTTGCTAAATTATGATCTCTTGTCAACAACAGACAAATATCCCCCATTATGCCTAATTCAGTCGACTCGACACTTGGGGCAGCGAAGGTCCCGATCTAGCCGACTCGCTGAGTCAACATCTCGCTAGATCGACTCAAAAGCGGTACTTGTCGGTCCTCTCATCAAGGATGACTCGATGCAAGCCTACTCGACTAGTTATTGGGTCGGCATCTCATGAAAGCTGACTCAAAAGGTGGTACCTATCGACACCCCTCAACACAAGACAAGACGACTGCGACCTTGAGCGACCCGCTGACAGCGCATCGACATCACATTAAATGCTTGACAAACGCCATCATTTCTCCATCCCCTGCACTATTTATGACACATTGGACCACGCCGGCTTCGCACGCCACCTGTCTTATCTCATTAATGCCGAAATGACTGCGCCCATTGCACGACCGCTCCCTAATCGACACCTATAAAGTCGACGTTGACTCAGGCGCCAGCCCATACCCGACCAAAGAGACCAAAATGCCCTTCCTCCATGACCATAAAGGAAAAAACTATTCCCAACACGAGGGTAAGTAATTTCTCTGCATTTTTCTCCATTAAACTGCACTTAAGAACCGCAATAGTTTAATATTTTTCCCCAAAAAACTCAAGTACCTTGCTAACTTGGTCATCGGAGGAACAACGGGAGAATTAGACCCCGCCCTCTTATGAGTTTCTACACAAGATATATTTTCAGAGAAGTTAGTGGCCCCCAATCAACCCAGTTTCTAATAATTTATCTGTGTGATTGTATAACATCAACACTTACTCATATTGTAATATGAAAATAAGAAAATAAACTTTATACTAGAAAGCATAAAAGAACAAGGAAGTAAATCTAAACTACAAAGCAATAAAAGAAGAAATAAAAAAGCAAAGCATAAAAGAGCAAGGAAATAAATCTACTTTACAAAACATGAAAAAATTACACTACGATATTACGATCATAAAATAAATCTAATCTATTAAATATGAAATAAAAAAGTAAAATCCTAAAGCATATAATTCTAAAACAATATAATACAAGAAGAAAATAAAAACTTACATAGTCAGGGATTAGCTCCTTAAAGGCAAATCTTTATCTTCATCATCAAATAAGAAGAAAAAGAAAATTAAAAGGAGGGAATTTTTATTTATTTATTGCAAACTAAAATTTATAATTTTTTGGAAGGCCTTCTTAATTAACAATGGCCCTCCTCTCCAAAATGTAGTTTTTTTACAAAATTTTTCCACACTCCCTTACCCTTACTCTGCCCCTCTATTTATAAATAATAAGAATCTCTTACAACCCTTAGATTTGTCTTGGCCCCTAATTAAGTAACCGTCATAATCATATGATTTAACTTGGGCCCCATGTAACCCTCGTAACTATAGGATCCTTCAAAATAACCCACACTCTTAATTCAACACTTCATAGATAGGTTTTTTGGGCTTTATTTTTCTTAGATTTAATTTATTTAAGACTCTTGAGCTTCTCTTAAATGCTCTTGGGTTTCTTATGATTTAGCTCGGTCTTCAAATAATTGAATATATATTAATTAAATTCAGATTTCCATCGTAATCTACTACTGCTAATGAAATTTCTAGAATTTGCCAATTTGGATGGATTTGTCTCGTCAAAGTAGTCAATTTTTATATATAATACATTACATTCTGCTTTTTTGGATTGGGATATAACGTCTTTTCTTTGCGATTTTGAGCATGAATTTTCCTTGATTTCTTTCTAAATTTGATTTGATGCTCAATTGCAGACCAAGTTGTTAATAATTATGAACCAAAAAGTGATGAGTGCTGAGATTTTGCTTCTAGACTCGGTCACAGCTTTGGACTTGCTTCATTAGAGATCTTTTGACTCGAGATTGATCTTAATTTAAACTCTTATTTAATAATTCTTTGTTACCTACAAATTAAGATATTATTAGCAGATATATTTATTTAAATAAAGTAGATAATGAGGATATAAAAGCGAAATAAAATGTAATGATCAATATACCTGATCTTTTTCAATATCCACTCTAAAGGCAGAGAAAAAAAAATCTTTAAAATCAAAGAAAAAAATCTTTAGAATCAAAGATGAAGTCAGTTGCCTAGGCCTACTTCCTTATTTCACTTTCCTTGTCCTTCAACCTATCAAGGTATTCTTAAATGTAAATCCTCCATAAAAAGAAGGCTAAAATTTTCTAATGACACTTAAATACCTTATAATTTCACACTATTAGCACTTATATACCCTCAATTGTATTTCTTAGCATTTATATACCCTGAGTTGGTCAAAATTAGCATATCGATACCCTATATTTTGCAAACGTGACAATTTTGATTCAAAAGTTCACATATAATGATACGAGTGTATCTTCTCTTCAGAACTTAGCGATCCTCATGGGAGCTTGAGGATAGATGATTCTCATGATAACATGAGAATAGATGTGTCAAACAGTACAAGGGAACGCAGGAGGAATCGTGGAACGAGACGACGAGCAGAAGAATCAAAGTATCCAATTTTCAGCCTGTGAGTCGACTCATAACAGTCATGAGTCAACTCATCAGGTTGAGTCGACTCATGACTGTCATGAGTCGACTCATCGCTGGTTTTTGAGTTTTGTCCAGTTTCTGATGAGTCGACTCATCTCAGTCATGAGTCGACTCATCGATGGTTTCCTGGTTCGTTTGGGTTTCTGTTCACACGAATTCCTGTTGATTTTGGGTCTGGTTATTACCAAATTATCATCCATGTTTATACATCTATATAAGGGATTATTTTAGGGTTTAAAATAATCAGAGAGTTTAATCAAGAGAGATTAAAATTGTAATTGAGATTTGGAGAGCCTGTTCTTCAATTCTAATCAAGAGAGATTAAAATTGTAATTGAGATTTGGAGAGCCTGTTCTTCAATTCTAGAGTGAGATTGTGAGAGATTGTAAATTGCATACTCATAATCTAGAGAAGGTATTTTCCTTCGCCCAAAACCTGAGTTATTCATGTGTTCTTATTGTTTTATCCTCTACCCACCTTTGATAATTCCGCGATCAAAGGTGCTCGCACGACAACCTGTATCAAGTTGGTATCAGAGCATCAGATCCGGTGAAGGGGCATCCTGTGTATGATCCTTACTCGATTACAGTACAAGAAGCTTGGCGAGATCCTTACTTCCTTGGAAGGAACCCAAGATTTAAGGAAGGAGAATATGTCTGAAGCAGATAACTCAACAAGACTTGATGCCATGGAGAAGCAGATCGAGATGATTGGTTCGACGCTCAGTCAGCTCATAGGTCTCATTAACAAAGGGGACAAAAGGGAGGAATTTTCTTCGAAGGGTAAGAAGAAACTCGTCGAGTCCGATGAAGAGAGCGAGGAGTCCGATTCAGAAGAGGAAACTGGGATTGTTAGGACTGCGGACATCAAGGGGGTAAAAATAATTACCAAAATTTGAAGATAGATTTTAAAGTGGAGATTCCTGTCTATGATGGGAGTGTTAATGTGGAGAAGCTCGATGACTGGATTGAGCGTATGGAGATGTACTTCACTCTATACGGATATTCATCCAAGGAGAAGATCGTGTTCGCGACGTTGAAGCTTTTGGGTCACGCGTTGACGTGGTGGAAGTCCTATTACAAACAGGAAAAGAAGGCGGTGTTGTGGAACAAATTCAAGGAGCTATTGAAGAAGCAGTTCTATCCGGTGGGGTTCCTTGAAGAGCATTGGTACAAGTGGTACGGCTTGCACCAAAGATTCAATCAAACCGTTCAAGAGTATACGACGGAGTTCCAGCAGCAGGCGATGGTTCTAAACATCGCAATGGAGGAATACTCCATCTTCATGAAATACATGGCGGGTCTGAATGATTACATCCGGAAGGAAATAAAGCTGTTCACGGTCGAGACGATTATAGAGGCGAGCGTGAAGGCAATTGCCATTGAGGGAAAATAGAAGAAGGGCAACGAAATAAAAGGAGATTCCAAACAGTCGGGAGGCAAGTCTAGTGGCCCTCAACATAAGGAAGAGAAGAAGAAGGGTGATTCAGGGAAGGCAGGATTGACATGCAATCACTGCAAGCAGACAGGGCACGTGGCTGATCGTTGCTGGGAGAAGTACCCTCATCTGAAGCCGAAAGGGTTGAAAAAGAAGGAGGAGAAGAAAGCATACGTGATAGCGCAAGATCCGAAGGAGGTTCTCGGAATGACAGAACCCAACAGCAGCCTCAACCTTATGACGGGAAAAAAGGCCGCGAAAGAAGATGACGACCCGAGAGAGCAGCTCTTTATTTTGAAGTTGCAGGTTAAGACCAGCTTGGTGGATGCCATTATAGATACAGGGAGTCAGAAGAACCTGATATCCGAAGCATTAGTACAGAAGCTGGGATTGAAGACGGTGAAACATCCAAAGCCCTATCTATTAGGGTGGATTCAGAAGGAAGCGGGATTGAGTGTGGTGAACCAGTATACGTTCAGATTTGCACTCAATGAGTCATATATTGACGAGGTTACATGCGACGTGGTTCCGTTGGATGTTTGCCAAGTCATTTTGGGTAGTCCTTACTTGTGGGATAGACACGCGGTATATAATCGGCGGGCCCAAAAGTATACGTTCACCAAAGATGGCGCGCAATTTATTTTTCGTTCGGCATCTCTTTCGCAGAAGACGAGTTTGGTGACGGTGACTCAGGCTAAGAGGTTGGTGAATGCAGGCAGGAAGTTCGTTTTGTTGTTCATTCGGCCTTATAAAGAGCAGCTGAGTAGGATATGCTTGTCCACTTTGATCAAGCTTCAGGAGGGAGATCTTGACAGCTTGAACGCCAAGTATTCAGACTTATTTTCATAAATTACGGGACTACCACCACGGCGAGGTGTAGAGCATGAGATTATGTTGACCGGTGAGAGTTCTTTGCCGAACATAGGCCTATACCGCACATCAGTTTAGGAGTCTGAAGAGATCAAGAAACAGGTTCAGGAGCTCTTGGAGACGGGAGTGATAATGCCGAGTTGTTCACCTTACGGGTCACCGGGGTTATTGGTGCCCAAAAAGGATAGAGGCTGGCGCATGTGCATGGATTACCGGGCGCTCAACAAGATAACGATCAAGAATCATTACCCACTACCACGGATGGATGATCTTATGGACCAGTTGGAGGGAGCGAGGTTCTTCACGAAGTTGGATCTGAAGTCTGGCTATCATCAGGTAAGGATTCGGGAGGAAGACACTTGGAAGACGGTGTTCAAGACCAAACAGGGCCTGTTCGAGTGGTTGGTGATGCCGTTTGGGTTATGCAATGCTCCGGCGACTTTTATGAGGCTCATGAATAATTTGTTGCGACCTTTCATAGAGGATTTTTTGATTGTGTACCTTGATAATATTTTGGTGTACAGCAGGACCTGGGAGGAGCATCTTATTCATGTGGAGAAAGTGTTTAGAGTGTTGTAGGACGGACAACTGAAGCTCAACGGGAAGAAGTGTGAGTTTGGGAAGGACGAGTTGGTGTATCTCGGCTTCATCGTGGGGAAAGGCCAGAGGAGGATAGATCCGGGTAAGGTGGCGGTGATCACGAAGTGGCCGACGCCGAAGACAGTGACTGAGGTGAGAAGCTTCATGGGGGCTTATCAATATTTGGGCAAGTTCATTCAACATTTTTCGACTTATGCGGCACCGTTACATGGCCTCACAAAGGCTAAGGTTTAGTTCGAGTGGGGGAGGATGCATGAGGAGGCTTTTTAGTTGCTAAAGAGGAAGATCTCGGAGGCACCGGTGTTAGCTTTGCCAAATTTGCAGCGGACTTTCGAGGTGGAGACTGACACGTCTAGTTATGCGATGGGCATAGTGTTGATTCAGGATGGGAAGCCAGTGGAATACCATTCTGTGATGTTTACGGGTGCTATTGCGAATTACCCGACCTATGACAAGGAGTTCTATGTACTTTATCAGGCGATTAAGCATTAGAGGGTGTACTTGTTGGGGAAGGAGGTGGTTGTGCACTCAGATCATAAACCGTTGGAGTTCTTACATGCTCAGACGAAGCTACAGCAGGCGCGACACATGAAGTGGATGTCTTATTTGATGGCTTTCAACAACATTATTAGGTACAAGAAGGGGGCGACAAACAAGTTGGCCGATATGTTATCTCGTCTGCCGGTAAGGGCTTTATTGGTGGCGACGCGTATTCAGCCCTTGGTTCCTTTGGAGTATGTACAGCTGTACGCATCCAGTAGAGACTTTGGTAATGTGTTCGAGCAGGCGAAGGCTGGTCAAAGGGGAGAGTATGCACTTGGAGAAGATGGCTTGTTGTATCGGGGAACATCACTATGTATTCTGGAGGATGGTGATAGGTTGCAGTGGATTAGAGAGGCACATACTTCACGTGTGCAAGGACATTTTGGAATTCAAAAGACACTTCTCAATCTATGACGACATGTGTTTTGGCCACGGATGCTTGATGATGTGACCAAGTATGTTGGAGGGTGTAAGTTATGCTGTATTTCGAAACCTTCTAACAGGAAGAGGGGATTGTACCTACCACTACCGGTTCCTTATAGGCCGTGGGAGAGCATATCTATGGATTTTCTAGGAGGGTTGCCAACTACCAAGCGCGGGCATGACTATTTGTACGTTGTGGTGGACCGGTTCAGTAAGATGGTGTTTTTGATTCCATGTAAGAAGACCGTGATGGGAGCGGGTGCAGCACAGTTATTCTTCGAGCATGTGTGGAAACATTTTGGGTTGCCGAGTTCGATAATTTCGGATCGGGATAGCTGTTTTCTCAGACATTTTTGGGATTCTTTGTGGAGTTTGATGGACATTAAATTAAAGAAGAGCACGACCTTTCATCCACAAACAGACGGACAAACGGAGGTAGTCAACCGGACTATGGTGCATATGTTGCGGGGGTATAATTCCAGGCATCCCAAGACTTGGGATGAGAGCTTACCATATTTACAGTTTGCTTTTAATCGAGCGATTCATGGATCTTCGGGAAAGTCACCGTTTGAGACTTGTTATGGATTCTTACCGCCGAGTCCGTTTGATCTTGTGTTTTCGAGTAAAGCTACGACGGACGACAAGGAGGGGAATGAAAGAAAACGTGCTCAGTGATTTCTGGAGAAGATTGCGCATATTCATGCCTCAGTTGAAGCACAGTTGAAGAAGTCACAAGTAAGGTACAAGGCGAAGCATGATCAACATCGGGTTCCTTGTAACTTTGGCTTGGGCGATATGGTGTGGCTGAAATTGAGTAAGGAGAGGCTCAAGGGAGAAGGGAAGAAGTTGAAACCGATACATTATGGTCCATTTCGCATTCTCGATCAGATTGGCGACAACGCTTTCAAGCTCGATTTACCACCTTACTTAGACATGTATTCGGTGATCAATGCCGAGTACTTGAAGTTGTTTGAACTTCCATTACTGTATGATGAAGGTGATGACAAGGTGATCTTGCCGCATGTTGAAGACTTGTGGTTTGATAGAGAGGAGCCGCTGAAGAAAGATTACATTTTGGAGCGAAAAACGACCACGACGAGGCGGGGAATGAAGGAGTCATTTCTCATTGGACGTCAAGGTCAAGTTCCTAGCAAGGCTAAATGGTTCAACAAAGAAGGAGGGGCTCGCAAGTTTCCTTAGCTGATGTTCTAACTTGAACGAGACTTCAAATTCGTAAAGGGGGGACCCATGATACGGGTGTATCTTCTCTTCGGAACATAGCGATCCTCATGGAAGCTTGAGAATAGATGATTCTCATGATAGCATAAGAATAGAGGTGTCAAATAGTACAAGGGAACGCAGGAGGAAGCGTGGAACGAGACGACGAGCAGAAGAATCGAAGTATCTAGTTTTCAGTCTGTGAGTCGACTCATAACAGTATGAGTCGACTCATCAGGTTGAGTCGACTCATGACTGTCATGAGTCGACTCATCGCTGGTTTTTGAGTTTTGTCCAATTTCTGACGAGTCGACTCATCTCAGTCATGAGTCGACTCATCGATGGTTTCCTGGTTCATTTGGGTTTCTATTCACACGAATTCCTGTTGGTTTTAGGTCTGGTTATTTACCCAATTGCCATCCACGTTTGTACATCTATATAAGGGATTGTTTTAGGGTTTAAAACAATCAGAGAGTTTAATCAAGAGAGATTAAAATTATAATTGAGATTTGGAGAGCATGTTCTTCAATTCTAGAGTAAATTTGTGAGAGATTGTTAAATTCATAGTTATGTCTCTATTAATTTTGTTAAATTCATTGTTAAATCTTGTAAAAGTCTATTTTTGAAATAGAATTATGATGCATTTAAAATTAGAATTTGGGTTGGTTTAATAGTAATTTAATAAATATTGATGGTTAGAAAGCTCCCAAATTAACATACAAATGTTATATGGGAACTTTCGAATAAAAATTTTCAAGTTTGCAAAATATAAGGTATTAAAGTGCAAATTATGACCAACTAAGGGTATATAAATGCTACAAAGTACAATTGAGGGTATATAAGTGCTAAAGGAGTGGTACTATAAGGTACTTAAGTGCTATTTAGCCTAAAAAGAAAAGGTTTTGTATATGCTTTTCCATATGTTAATATACTTTTTTTCCCCTAGTAAATTGACATGGTTTAGGCTTTGTCAAGCGAAACATTTTCACAATTATATGTGAAGTGAAGAAATTTGACAAATTTCAATTAAATCACTCTAGTCATGCATAATAAATAGTTGACTTGTTTGTCCCATATAATTAGTTTATGAATCATTGCATAATTAATTTCATTATCTTCTTCTATATATGCTAGATACATCATTACTTTCTTATTGTCTCATCATGTGAATGCCAGTCAAATATTTTAACCGTTAAAGAAAAAAGAAAAAGCTAAAGGAGCAATGATAAGGTTTATGTGATGCTTAAGCTAACTCAGTTACATTTTGGTAGGCGTTCATGATGGTGAATATATGTGGAGGAATCTCGCGCTGGTGGAAGAGCAAAAAGAGGGTGTTAGTTTGTCGAGGCCAGTCGCCCTAAGTTTGGTAGGGAGGTCGGAGCGCGGATTAAGTGAAAGGTAGTGCGTAGGAGATCTCCTCGGACAAGAAGACTATGGTCATTCGATGAGCATCTATCGGTTCAAGAATATATGTATTGAAAGGGCGTGCTCAACCCTCGGCAACGAACCTAAGGAGAGCGGTCTTCTGGATCCAAGTCTACAACTTGTCGTGCACGGAGTCGTATGCATGGATAAAGAAATGGGCGAACTAATTGGAAATTGAGTCGGCGTGTGTGCGTGGATGTTGATACAACTCGAGATGGCATTGGACGGGGTAGATTTTTGTGAATTAGGGTTGAAGCAGATGTTAGCCACTCAACAGAGGGAAAGCGGATTCGAGAAGAGAGTGGAGCACGGTTGTGGGTCACGTTACGAACGACTACCCAACTTTTATTATACATGCGGAAGGTACTTTCGACCACGCAGAGAAGGAATGCAAAAGGCCGGCGTTAGGCCCTCTATAGGGGTCCCACAATACGGGGTGCAGATGGAGACGCGCGAGAATTGAAAGGAAAAAGATAGGAGTATAGGGTGCTGTGCGCAGCGAAAATTTTAGCAGCACCTTGGCAGCACAACAAGAGAGTTAGATCGCAATAAAAATTCCTGTTACACCAAGAAAACAAGAACCAAAAGCAAAATATCTTAACAAAGTGGGATATCAGCTCTTCCTCTCATCAGTTCTAAGACTGACCTGTTGAGGGAACCTAAATAAACTATTACAAATCACACAAATAGCGAGACAAACTAATTTTACGTGGTTCGGCAAATAATCTACGTCCACGGGGCAAGGAGGGGGGAGATCTACTATTAGAAAGAGAGAATACAAATAGAGTTTACAATCACACAAATTAAATCCTCACACAAACTCTCAAATCTCTCACAAATATCTCCACCAATGGATGCTCAAAACCCGAACAAAAGCCACTGCAATTTATCACCTTCTGCTCTTGCACCTGCACGCTCTCAAAGAAAAAAAAAACCAGCCAACTTTTTTTTTCTCCTGCACAAACCCTCTTTGCTCTCCGAAACCCTAAAAAATAAATCTTATTTATAGGCTTTGGCTCCGAAGCAGATTTGTGTTCAAAGCAAGTGGGTGCTGATGGGTGTGGCCCCCATGCTTCCACGAACGCGTTCACACAAGAAAATGTGTCGTTTGGTGGGTGTGACCCCCATGAGCACGAGACCGTGTTCACAATTCTCCACATCGGTGAAGTTTTCCCAAAACTAAGCTGACACCAAAGCATCCAAATGTCACACTTGTTGTGTCTAGTACGTCGTGAAACAATTTACGACAACAGACTCAATGCACAACAAGTCGGGAACCCGAACGAGAGTCCAAACAATATCACCTCCATCAAAATAAACTAATCCAACCCGGCTGCATCAAACATGACTGCCTAATTATCCAATTGCCTAATGAATCAAACCGAATGTAATTCACTCAAATGGTTGCAAACGGCCTCAATAATCACGAATATGCAACAAGTTTTGACAATGATCAAACTTGTTGCTAGGAACCACCTTAGTGAGCATATCCACCGGATTATCCTTTGTGTGGACCTTCACAATCTTCACATCGCCATCTTCAAGAACATCTCGAACGAAGTGATAATGAACATCAATGTACTTCATCCTCGCATGAAAAACTTGATTCTTCGCCAAATAGATAGCACTCATATTATCATAATGAATAGTGATGGACCACTGTGATATACCAAGTTCCTCCAAAAGTCCTCGAAGCCAAATAACCTCCTTCACAGCCTCTGTTATCGTCATATACTCTGCCTCCATTGTAGATAAAGCCAACTGTAGACTGTAAGGTAAACCTCTAACACACCGGCGCACGGGTCAAAGTGAATACATACCTTGTAGTAGACTGGCGCTTATTCAAATCCCTGGCATAATCCGAATCAACGTAGCCAATACATAACTGTCCATCTGTAGTGTTCCGCTCATAAAGCAAACTAACATTGAGCGTATCTCGAATGTACCTCAAAATCCATCTCACGACATTCTAATAACCCACTCCTGGATCGTGCATGTATCTCGATATCATGCTCACCGCCTGTGATAAATCTGGCCTCGTACATACCATCGCATACATAAAGCTCCCGACCATGCTCGCATATGGAGTCTTCGACGTCAACTCTCTATCTTTAATTGTGTTTGGTGAAAGGTCAGCTGAAAGTTTCAAATAGGCTCCCAAAGGTACACTAACTGGCTTCGTATCCATACTAACATGAAATCACTATAGAACCGTCTTCAAATAAGCCACATGTGTTAAACAAATTCTGTCCTTCTTCTTGTCTTTGCCGATCTTTATCCCTAAAATGCGCTTCGCCTCACCCAAATCCTTTATCTCAAACTCTTTTGAAAGTTGTGCCTTCAAGTCATCTATAGCAGATCTGGAAATAGAGACAACCAACATGTCATCGACATAAAATAACAAATAGATGTACACACCTCCTTTTAACTTACGAAAATATACGCAATGATCAAACTGGCTACGAGTGTACGTATGACCAATCATAAAACCATCGAATTGCCTATACCACTATCGAGGAGACTGTTTCAAACTGTATAGTGATTTCTTCAATCTGCAAATCAATTTTTCTTTCCCTGCAACTCAGAATCCCAATGGCTGAGTCATATATATTTCTTCATCAAGATTACTATGAAGAAATGACGTCTTCACATCCAACTGATCTAACTTTAAACCATACTATGCCACCAAAGCTAGCAAAATCCGAATTGAAGAGTGCTTCACCACCGGAGAGAAAACCTTATTATAGTCAATACCTTCCTCATGTACATAGTCCTTCACAATCAACCTAGCTTTGAACCTCAATGGAGTGTCCTCAATGCCCTACTTCTTTGTGTATACTCACTTGCAACCAATTGTCTTCTGTCCCTTTGGAAGATCAACAAGCTCCCACGTATCATTCTTGTAAAAAGACTTCATCTCCTCCTGCATAGCTACTTGCCACGAATCAGCCTCCGAACTCTGCTCAGCCTCTTTGAATATAGTAGGCACCATCTCATCGATACTTTCCACTGGAAGTGTATACGCAACTTATCGACATACCGTGATGGCATCCGTATGTCTCTCCTCTGTCTCTGAACCGCAATAAAATCCCGAACCTGAGCCATCGGTCCCTGATCTTGCACATCAGTACCCGTATCCTCCGTGTCACCGTCATGCTCGTCTGGCATCACATCAGTCGGCTCTCTAATGGATACTGCACCATCTGACATTGTAGAGATGCATCGATCTCCACCATCTGTGATATCTCCTCTGTCGGGTCGCTCTCCACCTGATGAGAGCTGAGAATCTTTAAGATAGAAGCCTCATCGAATGTGACATCCCTACTCAGCATAATTTTTCTATTAACTGGATCCCATAGCTTGTATCCCTTGATACCATGTTTGAATCCTACAAATATGACCTTCCTAGCTTGAGGTTCTAATTTATGTGTTCTCACATGATAAAATGCAGGGCACCCAAATACCTTGAGCTGGTCATAGTCATGTGCTGGCTCTCCCGACCACATTTTCATAGGGGTCTTTCCCTCAATCACAGATGAAGCTAGCCTATTAATGAGGTGACTCGCATATGTAAGTTCCTCAGCCCAAAAGATCTTCTTCAAACCACTTTGTGACAATAAACATCGGACCTTCTCCAACAAAGACCGATTTAGCCTCTCTGTCATCATATTCTGCTGTGGTGTATGACTAACCGTGAAGTGCCTCTCTATGCTCTCATCTCGACATAGCTGTAGAAAGGGGTCTGAAGTATATTCACCAAAGTTGTTAGATCGTAATGTCTTGATCTTTCTCCCAGTCTGCAGCTCTAATCTCTTCTTCCACTCCATAAAAAAATCTAGAACTTCACTCTTCTTCATCATGGTGTACACCCAACATAGCTTAGAATAGTCATCAATGAACATGACGAACCAATATCGACTACCAAGTGATGCAGTCTTGGTGGGACCCCAAATATCTGTGTGCACGTAGTCCAGGATGCCCTTCGTCCTATAAATAGTACTCCCAAACTTCACCTTTGTCTTATTGCTAAGTATACAGTACTCATAGAAATCTACTTTACCACTCTTGGATTCCTTCAATAGCCCATGCTTGCACAGCGTCTGCAGTGACTTCTCGCCTATGTACCATAACCTGTAATGCCAAAGCCTGCTCATGTCCGCCTCTAAAATAGTTTAAGCAACCTGGCCAATATCGGTGCTTCCTTTTAGATAATACAAGTTTCAATTGCGGACTCTCTTCATCACCACCAAAGTTCCATTAGTAACCTTTGCTACAACGTCTTCAAAGGTCACCTTGAATCCTTTTGCCTCCCAAGCTCCAACTGAGATAAGATTCTTCTTCAGCTGAGCAACAAATCTCACCTCCTTCAATTCACGAACTACTCCATCGTGCATCCGAATCTGCACAGTACATATCCCACAAATGCCACAGGACTGATCATTTCTCATGACTACAACTCCCTCACCAAGCTTCTCAAAAGATGCAAAGCAATCTCACCTAGGGATCACATGATAGGTAGCACCGGAATCAAGCATCCAATTTGATGCGTCCAAGTGGTTTAGCTTCAGAGTAATCAATAGAGAAAATCTTGAATCATCGGAATCATCGCCTTTCGTAATATTCATCTCATTGGCATTCGGGCCCTTTTTCTTGCCATTCTCCTTCTCCTTGAGCTTCAAACAGTCTCTCTTCTAATGTCTCTGCTCCTTACAGAATGCACATTGGTTTTTTGCTAATTGGTGTTGGCTTCTTGACTTTGACCTCCCTCTATTACCATATTTCGGATATGGGCTTCTACCTCTCATCGACAAGGCCTCGCCTGAAGTACTAGCATGGGAAGTTTCCTTGTCCTTCCTCCTCAAATCATAATTCGTCAATACATTAGTAACTTTACTATAGCTGATAGAAGATCTTCCGTTCAACAAAGTGAGCACAAAGGTGTCATACTCCTCATCCAATAAGGAGCCCAATAAGATAATAGCCTTGTACTCATCCGATATCTTCTCATCAACATTCGCCAAGTCTGACAATAACTTAGTATAGTTGTTCACATGAAACGCTAGCGAGGTGCCTCAGGACATCTGAAATCTGAATAATCTTTGTAGCAAATGCAATCTGTTCTTAACACTTTTTGTAGGATACTTGTTGGTGAGAATTTCTCATATTTTCATTGCAGACGTCACCCCAATCACATCATACTTTAGCTTCTATTCTAAACAGGACCTGATCACCTCACAAGTGTTCCTATTTATCTTTTTCCATATTGCTTCTTCATATTTTGGTGGTTTCTCGTGGACCATGATTGATACGAGTTGTCGTGCGAGTACCATTTGGTCACGAAATTACCAAAAGGTGGGTTGAGAAGAAGACAACTAAAACACAAGACATTTCAGTATGGCAAAGAAAAATATCTTCTTCTAGATTATGAAGAACAAAAGATTACAATTTCTCCCTCACAATCTCACTAGAATCGAGAACAACCTCTCAATCCTCTCTAAACCCTAATACAAAGGAACAACCTCTCAATCCTCTCTAAACCCTAATCTCTCTTTATTAGAATTTCTCTTGATCACTTCTCTCTGAGATCTGATTACAATCTAAACCCTAATCCTTTTGATCTGGATTTCACTTAGACATAAAACCCTTTAGGACTACATCTTGGCTTCTAACCTCCTTGTTTAGAACCCTAAACAATCCCTATTTATATCGAGAACAACCTCTCAATCCTCTCTAAACCCTAATACAAAGATTAGAATATCTCTCTGATCTAAGATCATAAAACTTCTCATAATCTAAACCCTAATCCTTTTGATTAGGATCTCACTTAGGCCTAAAATTCTTTAGGACTACATCTGGTCTCTCACCTCCTTGTTTAGAACCCTAAACAATCCCTATTTATATGGTTTACAATTGTGGTGGCAATCTGGTAAATAACCAAAACCAAACCCAACTAGGATTCCTTCAAAACAGAAACCAAGTCTGGTAAATAACCAAAACCAAACCCAACTAGGATTCCTTCAAAACAGAAACCAAGTCTGCCCAGGAAACCTCTATGAGTCGACTCATGACTACCCAACTAGGATTCCTTCAAAACAGAAACCAAGTCTGCCCAGGAAACCTCTATGAGTCGACTCATGACCGAGATGAGTCAACTCATGATCGAGATGAGTCGACTCATGATCACCAGTCGACTCATAGTCGACTCAAAATGTGCACAAACTATGCTGGCCTACATGAGTCGACTCATGATTTTCATGAGTCGACTCAGTAGAAGCATTTTACTATGTGGAGGTGTTTTCTTGAGTCAACCCATCAACCCGTTAGTCGACTCATCAACCGTTAGTCAACTCATCAGATTGAGAACTGAAATCTTTGATTCTTCGTTCTTCTGACTCGCTTCATGCTCCATCCTGTGCTCCGCCGTGTCGCTTCACACCACTATTCTCAAGATATCATGAGAATCACTTATCCTTAAGCTCCCATGAGGATCGTTTTTCCGAAGAGAATATACACCCTTATCATGGGTCCCCCCTTTAGAAACTTGAAGTCCCATTCAAGTTAGAACTTTAGCTGAGAAAACTCTTGAGCCCCTCCATCTTTGTTGACTTCAGTTATCTTTTTCTTCCTTAATCTCTAATCTCCTTCCAAAGAAAAGGATCTCGCCAAGCTTCTTGTACTGTGATCGAGTAAGGACCACACACAAGATGCCCCCTTCACAGGATTTTATTGGCTCAGATACCAACTTGATACGAGTAAGGACCATACACAGGATGCCCCCTTCACAGGATCTGATTGGCTCTGATACCAAATTGATACGAGTTGCCGTACGAACATCCTTTGGTCGCGGAATTACCAAAAGGTGGGTTGAGAAGAAGACAACTAAAACATAAGATAATTCAGTATGGCGAAGGAAAATATCTTCTTCTAGATTATGAAGAATAAAAGATTATAATCTCTCCCTCACAATCTCACTAGAATCGAGAACAACCTCTCAATCCTCTCTAAACCCTAATACAAAGATTAGAATCTCTCTCTGATCTAAGATCATACAACTTCTCACAATCTAAACCCTAATCCTTTTGATTAGGATCTCACTTAGGCCTAAAACTCTTTAGGACTACATCTGGTCTCTCACTTCCTTGTTTATAACCCTAAACAATCCCTATTTATAGGGTTTTCAACGTTGTGGCAATCTGGTAAATAACCAAAACCAAACCCAGCTAGGATTCCTTCAAAATAGAAACCAAGTCTGCCCAGGAAACCTCTATGAGTCGACTCATGACTGAGATGAGTCGATTCATGATCACCAGTCGACTCATAGTCGACTCAAAATGTGCACAAACTGTGCTGGCCTGCATGAGTCGACTCATGATTTTCATGAGTCGACTCAGCAGAAGTATTTTACTATCTGGAGGTGTTTTCTTGAGTTGACTCATCAACCCGTCAGTCGACTCATCAACCGTCAGTTGACTCATCAACCCGTCAGTCGACTCATCAGACTGAGAACTAAAATCTTTAATTCTTTGTTCTTCCGACTCGCTTCACGCTCCATCATGTGCTCCACTGTGTCGCTTCACACCACTATTCTCAAGATATCATGAGAATCATCTATCCTCAAGCTCCCATGAGGATCGCTTTTCCGAAGAGAAGATACACCCGTATTAATGATGGTCTCCTCTAAGTTCTGAGCATTGAGCGCATCTTGTACGTCGCTCATCCACAAACCAAAGTTGATTTTACCATCATACTTCACCATACTAATTTTGGTGTTCTGAAAACCAACTTGAACTGTACTCGCCATCGACTTGCTACTTTCACCTTATTTTTCCATTACAAACTAACTCTAAGTTGTAGAGAAAAAATCAAACTTTGATAGAAATTAAGAATTACCCAACTGAACCCTAGATCGGATTTCAAATAGATCTCCTGTCCACACGAGGAAAATGAAATCTCCAACGACAACTCCTAATGCTATCTCCACCGAAGCCTAGAACTCCAAGAACCAAGCTTCACACAAGAATCTTCCTTCACATAATTCTAACAAACCCTAGATCTAAAATCTGGGCTTTGATACCACTTGTTGTGCGTAGCAGAAATTTCGACAACACCTTGGCAACACAACAAGAGAGTTAGATCGCAATAAGAATTCTTGTTTCACAAAGAAAATAAGAACCAAAAGTAAAATATTTTAACAAAGTGGAATATCAGCTCTTCCTCTCATCAGTTCTAGGACTGACCTGTCGGGAGAACCTAAATAAGCTATTACAAATCACACAAATAGCGAGACAAACTAATTTTACGTGGTTTGGCAAATAGCCTACGTCCACGGGGCAAGGAGGGGGAGATCTACTATTAGAGAGAGAGAGAATACAAATATGATTTATAATTACACAAATTAAACCCTCACACAAACTCTCAAATCTCTCACAAATATCTCCACCAATGGATGCTCAAAACCCTAACAAAAGCCGCTGCAATTTATCACCTTCTGCTTTTGCACCTGCATGCTGCCAAAGAAAAAATACCAGCCGGCTTTTTTTTTCTCCAGCACAATCCCTCTTTGCTCTCTGAAACCCTAAAAAATAAATCCTATTTATAGGCTTCGGCTCCGAATCCTTGGTGAAGATACAGTGTGGCCCCCACGCGAGTAAAACACGTGAGTAGATTTGCGTTCAAAGCAAGTGGGTGCTGATGGGTGTAGCCCCCACGCTTCCACAAACGCGTTCACACGAGAAAATGCGTCGTTTGGTGGGTTTGGCCCCCACGAGCACAAGACCACGTTCACATAGTCCTTTTGCAAGCAACGAGCAAATATGGAGGAATCATCCTCGAGGGAAAATGCTGCCCAGTCTTGGCATAGAGCTAGAAAAGGTTTAACAAGCTGATTATGAGCACTGAGGAGATAATGTTCGCCCAAGGAAAGCAATGGGGGGAATTGAAGGAACGCGCAATGACGGTCGTGCTCTCAACAACGAAGCATGTACGTACCTGTGGTGAAAAGATTTGATGAGGCGTAGAACAATAACAGAAAGTTTTGTTGAAGATGCATGTGGAAGAGATTTTGAAGAAATCTGTTTGAATTAATGGAAGAAAAAAATAATAATGTGGGAAGGGAGCTAGCTAGTGGAGGTGAGGGTGGAATATTCTAATGATAGTGAGAACCAGGGAGGGATGGAGGAAATCCCTCGTGCAAGGCTCGTGGAATTCCTTTCATCCGGTCAGAAATAAAAGTAATAACTTTTGGACTTTGAACAATCAGAATTTATCTATAAATATATTAGAAAAACTACTTCCAAATCGATGTATCCTCCACCTCCACAACTGCGAAAGCTATTGGAAATAGCTCACCGTTTGCATCTACACCGGTCGCAACCAAGAGCACTCCTTTATACTTGTCATATAAATGTGTTCCATTGATGCTTAAGAGCAGACGACAAAAAGAGAACCCTTTGATAGCGGGCCCAAATGCCCAAAAATATACCCGGATGAACCTCTTCATTTCCGACGCGATCTCCTTAGTCACAAATCATATTCGGTACCCAGATTTTTCCTCTTAATTGCTGCAATGTAATGAGAAAGTAGTAGGTAAAATTACTCCCAATCTCCAAATATTTTAGTCAACGCCTACCTCCGTGCATCATATGATTTATACTTGGATATAGTAATTTTTTCATATCATATAACCTTGTAATTATCTCTCCCGAAGTAAGATCAAGTTCCCGCCTAACTTCGGGCATAATTAGCTTCATGATATAAGCGGAAGTTGCTGTCTTATGATCATTATTGACAGTCGGATTACAACATGTATGAAGTCTGTAATAACTTGAGATTGCCCAAAAGATTTTTTCCTAACAGCTGCATTAAGCTTCAATGTACACTTTGAATTTCTATCGTCTGCAGCACTTGTATTCTCTCCTTGACGTATCTCATTAAAGTAGCACTTTACATGGTAGCTAGTTGTATTGGTTTTTGAAAACACCCTAGAGGGAGGGGAAAGGGGGGGGGGGGGGATAGGATTTATGGCTAATCTAATCCGATTTAATGCCAAATAAAACTTATTAACAAATATATCCTAGCAATGAGATACAATAAGAGATATATGCAAGGATATAAAACTAACACAAGGATGAAACAAGATATAAACAATATAGTGGATGAAATAAGCAATGAGAGAATGACAATAAAGATGAACAAAAATATAAGTGCGCCAAGCCAAACTCAAACAAGCAAAATGATCACGGAGTTCGGATCTTCCGTCCTCTGTCTCCGTTCCCCACTCCCGAGGAGAATCCACTATACAACCAGATTTTAAACACTCGCCCGAATAACGTTTACACCTCACACTAGGTTTTCTAGCTCACTAAAAACTTTACAATCAACACTCTTGCAATCACACTCTACACCTCTAAGTGTTGGTCTCTAGCCCATGTCTCCCTCAAGTGCTCGGATTTACAACCTCTTTCTAGACTTTACTACCGATGCCACTCCTCTTAGGACGACCCCGTCTCTCACCACACACTCCTCTCGGTGTACAAGTATATTACAAAATGTATGCTCACAATGAAAGGTCAAATACAAATTTTGTTCTCTAATACAAGGATGTGAACTAAGTGTAAGCTCACTCTCTAAGTCACACAATCTCACAACCATAATTATACTATGTGTGAAAATACAATAAGCTCAATGGTTGTGTGTGAACAAAGAGTATAATCAAAACAAACTAATCTCAAAAGAAATCTAGCTTAAGGAAATGAAAATCAAACATATAAGTAGCTAGATAAGAGTTTAGAAAAACTTCACTATGATGACAAGAGAGAGAGGGAGAAGAGTTGAATGCTCAAACAACAATGGATGATCTCCTCTAGGTCTTATAAAAATTTCTTCACAAACTTATGAACAAACTTTAAACACCTTCAAACAAAACTTAAACATTTGTAAAACTTGTTTAAAACATTCTCTTCGATGGTTGTAAGTGTTGAGGGATGATAGGGTATATATAGGAAACCCCAAAGCCAAGAAAAACCCAAAAAATATATCAAAAACATCATAAAAAGACAAATCTAGAAAACTAGCCGTTATAGGCTGAAAACTTATCATCAGTCGATTGATGATGTCATCAGTCAATTGATAAAGTTGGCCATTGAACAGTTTTAGTAGATTCTGGAATTTTTACGTATCTGAATTTCTAAAATTAATTAAAAATAGTAAATCAACTCCAAACATTATGAATTTTTGAGAAAAGGTTTTAAACATATAGATGAACATGTTAGAGAAAATATTTATGAAATATCACTTTTCATTTGTGAGAAATAAATGTTTGAACATAGATACTATAGAGTTTGAAAACTGCTGAAACATCCGATTTTGTAAAATCAATTCAGCATAGTAAATCAGCTCCAAAAATGATAAAAGTTTGGAAAATGATTATAAACATGTAATAGAACATGTTAGAATTTTTTTTGAAATTTTCATTTTCCATTTATGAAATATCATTTATTTTGTAAACCGTTCAAAAATACAAAAACGTTAAATACTCGATTTTGACAAAAACAATTTCAAACAAGTTTGCAATTTATTTTGAATGGATTAATAGACTTCGAAAAATATGTAAAATAGTTATATTTAGTCTATAATACAAAAACATGACATTTTAACAAAAATGATGTGTAATGCGATAAATTCACAATTTGTGTGTACGTGTATGAAATAAGCTTAAAGTATTAACACACACAGTAAACTCCTAAAACTAATATACCAAAGCTAAGAGATTTTTGATATGCTCGTCTTGGTAAACATGGATGAATCTTGAACTTGAATCTTTGACTTGAATTGTACATAGCTTCACTCCGGTATTCCTTCCATCCTCTAATGTATATGATCATGTAGGCTCAATCCAACCAACCTTTGACTTATTGTTTGTCTACAATAAATACAAAAACACAAATACTAGACAAATAACATTAGTAGTAAATTATATGTTAAACATCATCAAAATATAAATACCAATAATATTTCCCTTTTTGATGATGACAAACAATTTATAAAAAGATATATGCATAAAAGGAAATGAATAGATAAATTATAATTATCATGCATATGAACAAGGAAATATATACTCACAATATTTCTCCCCCTTTGACAACATCAAAAAGGGGAAAATGATAAGAGAGTGAAGGTTCCTCCTACAAATAAGCATGTGTGAGTATAAAATAAATATAGGAAATGGCTCCCCTATCAAAATGCCTTATGGAATATATGCAATGATGACCAAGACAAATATATGTGAGGAAGCATAGATAAAAGCATGCTAAACAAAAATCACATACAAAAAGACAATGAGAACACACACACACACACACACACACACACACACACATACATATATATATATATATGAAAACAAAGGAATGAGGAAAACATGAGAACCATGAAAAAAGTTTTTAAATGAAAACTAATCACTCAAATGAAATCATAAATCAAAATTTAAGTCATATGAAACCAAACCAATATCAAATTTTATCATATTTGACAAAAAGCAAGAAAGGCAACCAAATCAAGCTTTTGAGCTTGTTTCAATCCATATAAACATTTTAGCACTCGGTAAATAAGATTTGGGAATAAACACCCAATAAACCCGAGGGGTTATATAAATACAAACCTCTCAAAAAAAAATCTAAACTAATAATCATGAAAACAAAAGAATTTATCAATTTTTTTCATTTTCAATAATTTTAAAAACACATTTTTCAAAACCAAGAAATAATAAAAAATGAAAATATTAAAAATCTTGGTTTAAAAGGATTTTGGCACACATGCATTCTTGGTGCCGGATTGTTTAGGTACATGACCCCTATTAATGAAGCTCAATGTCCTAGGGTTATGAACTCATTTGAGCGTATTTTGTGCACTAATCCGGTCATAACAATAATCACTCAAATAACCCTTCCGATTATAATATGTGCAATGAAAGATGCCCATTTGTTTTTTTGGACCATTTGGATGTGCACGTGGAACATTTACAAAATAGATTGTTCTTTAAAATTATTTTACAAATGGGAAACTTTTTTTAAATCAAAACAATTTTTTGTCAAATGACCAAATCTACCATAATAATCACATCTATACACATGAGCATGCTTATGATGAGCAATGGATGCATGTGTGTGTACATGTGATAAAAAACTTGATGGGATGCACAATTATGATTATTCATTGTAGGTTTTTGCGCATCATAGTAAAATTTAGCAAGGTGGCCTTTTCGGCCGTAAATAGAACACTTGTAAAGTTTGCTATATATGTGTGCATAATGAGTGGATGATTTTGACTTAGACTTGGTATTCATATTCACAAGCTTCTTATGATTAACAATACATGAATTAAGGGTTGAATCTAAAGATGACATGCGTTCCATAACAAGATTCAACTCATCATTTTGCACAAATGCATTGGAAATAGAAGTAGATGAAACATGATCATTTTTAAAATCATTTTGCACAAATGCATTGGAAATAGAAGTAGATGAAACATGATCATTTTTAAATGAATTAAACTCATTTCTAATTGTTTCTGATGAAACATGATCATTTTTAAATGAATTAAACTCATTTCTAATTGTTTCTACTTCTATCATGATATTTTCTTTTTCATGAGATAAAATAGAAATGGATAAGGTTAATTTTTTATTTTCTAAATTTAACATATCATTATTTTCTTTAAGTGTAACATTCTCTTTAGTAATGATCTCAAATTTCGACCCTATCAACTCATGATTGGACTTTAAACTAACATGCTTGTTTTTCAAATCAATAAAATTATTATGCAACTTCTTATAGTCATGCATTAATTTCTTATATGCACAAGCGAGTTCATCAATAGTTAATTAACTTTCAGAATCGAAATCACTTACCACACTAGGGTTATCCCCTAGTGGCTGTGTGCATGATGCTCTAATAGAACTTGAAGAGGAAGCCGTCAAAACTTGTCGGATCGCCTTCAAGTTCCCTTGATGCGCTTCTATAAATTTTTATAATGTATAAGCACTATCAAAATGAACAAACTTGTTAAAAATAGATAAGTCAAAAACATTTAGTAAAAATTCTAATAAGAGCTTGTTTATAGTAAATATTTTTTTATCATTTTTACTCCACTTGGATTTCTTCGAAGTGGGTACAATATAAGCATTTTCAATAACTTTCCATAAATCGAAATGTTTAGATCTAACAAATATATTAAATCTAGAACACCATTGGTCATAGGGAAAAACATTGAATTTAGGAGCAATACTAGGATCATAGCCTAAACAAGGTGCACAATGCATGTCCATAATATCTATATGTATGCAAGCAAGATAACAATAAATCTCAAAACTAGATTAGCACAAAAAGATAATTTGGATCTTTAACTCAAGATGATTAAACCTTAAATCAAAGCACCAATAACTGATACGTACCCTAATGCCACTAGGAAAGAACCCTAGAGGGGGGTGAATAGGGTTTATGCTAATCTAATCCGATTAAATGCTAATTAAAACTTATTAACAAATATATCCTAGCAATGAGACACAACAAGAGATATATGCAAGGATATAAAACTAACACAAGGATGAAACAAGATATAAACAATATAGTGGATGAAATAAACAATGAGAGAATGACAATAAAGATGAACAAAAATATAAGTGCGCCAAGCCAAACTCAAACAAGCAAAATGATCACGGAGTTCGGATCTTCCGTCCTCTGTCTCCGTTCCCCACTCCCGAGAAGAATCCACTATACAACCAGGTTTTAAACACTCACCCGAATAACGTTTACACCTCACACTAGGTTTTCTAGCTCACTAAAAACTTTACAATCAACACTCTTGCAATCACACTCTACACCTCTAAGTGTTGGTCTCTAGCCCATGTCTCCCTCAAGTGCTCAGATTTACAACCTCTCCCTAGGCTTTACTACCGATGCCACTCCTCTTGGGATGACCCCGTATCTCACCACACACTCCTCTCGGTGTACAAGTATATTACAAAGTGTATCCTCATAATGAAAGCTCAAATACAAATTTTTTTTTCTCTAATACAAGGATGAGATCTAAGTGTAAGCTCACTCTCTAAGTCACACAATCGCACAACCCTAATTATACTATGTGTGAAAATACAATAAGCCCAATGGTTATGTGTGAACAAAGAGTATAATCAAAACAAACTAAACTCAAAAGAAATCTAGCTTAAGGAAATGAAAATCAAACATATAAGTAGCTAGATAAGAGTTTAGAAAAACTTCTCTATGATGACAAGAGAGAGAGAGGGAGAAGACTTGAATGCTCAAACACCAATAGATGATCTCCTCTAGCTCTTATGAAATTTTTTTCACAAACTTGTAAAAAAACTTTAAACACCTTTAAACAAAACTTAAACCATTGTAAAATTTGTTTGAAACATTCTCTTTGATGGTTGTAAGTGTTGAGGGATGATGTGGTATATATAGGAAAACCCAAAACCAAGAGAAACCCAAGAAAAATGCCAAAAACATCATAAAAAGATAAACCTAGAAAACTAGCCATTATAGGTTGAAAACATGTCATCAATCGACTGATGATGTTATCAGTTGACCGATGATGTCATCAGTCGACTGATGAAGTCGACCCGTTGAACAATTTTGGTAGATTATGGAATTTTTACGAATCTAAATTTCTAAAATTAATTAAAAATAGTAAATCAACTTCAAACATTATGAAATTTTGAGGGAATATTCTAAACATGTAGATTAACATGTTAGAGAAAATATTTCTAAAATATCGCTTCTCATTTATGAGAAATAAATGTTTGAACATAGATATTATAGATTCTGAAAACTGCTAAAACATTCGATTTTATAAAATCAATTCAGCATAGTAAATAAGCTCCAAAAATGATAAAAATTTGGAAAATGATTATAAACATGTAATAGAATATGTTAGAAAAAGAATTTATCAAATTTTATTTCCCATTTGTGAAATATCATTTATTTTTTAAACCGTTCAAAAATGCAAAAAGGTTAAATACTCGATTTTAACAAAAACAACTTCAAACAAGTTTGCAAATCCATTTGAATGGATTAATAGACTTAGGAAAAGATGTAAAATAGTTATATTTAGTCTATAATCTAAAAACATGATATTTTAACATAAACGATTTGTAATGCGATAAATTCACAATTTGTGTGTACGTGTATGAAATGAGCTTAAAGTATTAACACACAAAGTAAACTCCTAAAACTAATATATCCAAGCTAAGAGATCTTCGATATGCTCATCTTGGTAAACATGGATGAAGCTTTAACTTGAATCTTTGACTTGAATTGTGCATAGCTTTACTCCGGTATTCCTTTCATCCTCCAATATATATGATCGTGTAGGCTCAATCCAACCAACCTCCGACTTATAGTCTACAATATATAAATATTAAAACACAAACACTAGACAAACAACATTAGTAGTAAATTGTATGTTAAACATCATCAAAATAAAAAGGCCAACAGTTTTAATCGACTTGAATTTGACCCAGTTCCTGATTGCCCATTCACGTATAGCGAAAACTAAGCTTTCCTTATTCTCGAAAAGATCTCATTTTTTTAAAGTGAAGTCCTCGGGTCAATCGAAATTAGGACCAGGCTTAACAAACTCAGCTTGTGAGGCATTTATCCACTCGTTATTTTCAAACTCTTCTGGTAATGGTTCTTCAGACTCTACATAATCGTTGTTTCACAATATTCATCCATCCAACTTACATCATCATTGGTCTCTCAAATTTCCCACTGCATACTATCAAGACGTTCCTCCTCTTTAACAACTTCGTTATCATCATCGGCATCTATATCCTCATCCTCTTCTATTATAGAACCACCTGGTAAATTAACTGAAACATGACCCGGCGCGTTATGGAACATGTCACTTGACATTGCACTCGAGTTATTTTTAAGTGCAAGACACTTTGAGATACTAAGATTTGATTTTCAAGCATGCGGGAGAACTCTCCGTGAGCATATGAAACTTCGCGAGACATTAGAATATTTTTAATGAACAACTCGATTGAGATTTATTTTTCCACAAGTTCGATCATGTCATTCAATTCTTCATCATTGGTGATCTCTATAGCAATTGTTCTATTTTCATTTATTGGACAATTACAGAAGACCTTAATGGTATTTTCGGCATGATTAATTCCAGTAACTCTATATATTTTCTCCATCATTCTATTGAAATTATAATTTCTAGATAGCATGAACATTTTTCTAGAGTCTCCATCGTATATAGGCATATTATTCATTCCAACACTCAGTTTTCCATTGAATAAGCAAATAGTCAGTATTCCATTCACTATTTTAATTGAAGAATTAAAATTCATCATATACAAATTAGATTTATTTTCCATATTGATAATCATAATTAAAATATTTCCTATATATATAAAATATTAACTAAACAATATCGAAAAAATTATGAAAAAATAAGAAATTTATATATTGATGAACTTTTGGATTTCGTCGGCATCGGAGTGAATAGACGGCATCGGCATCGGAGAGAATAGACAACATCGACGTTGGATTTGAGGGAGGAAGAGGTGAGTTGGGTTTGGCGGGTTTGGGAGAGAGGGAGATCAGGATTGTTGGGTCGGGTTTGGGAGAGATGGATATCGGGTTTGGGAGGGAGATCGGTTTTGGACAGATGGAGTCCAGGTTTGGGAGAGAGGGAGATTGGGAGAGAGAGATCGGGATAAAGAGAGAGGGAGTGGGAGAGAATGGACGCATGTGCCCTAATTTGGGGCACATCTGGGCTTTATATAGCCCGACAGTTTTACGTGATTACTAGTCCCGTAGAATTGTCGTGTATTCATTTGTTCTACCCAGCAAATCCACGGGATTAGTAGTCCCGTGGGTTTGCTGGTCAGAGCAAATGAGTCTATGCTTAATGTGCGGGACTACTAGTCCCGTACGTTAAGTAAAGACTAATTTGTTCTGCCCAACAAACCCACAGGACTACTAGTCCCGTGGGTTTGCTGGACAGAGGCAAAACATGCATAAAATATATAGGACTAGTACTCCCGTATGTTTTCTGTGAGCACTAATTGGCGATTAGTTCACCCAAATCATACGGGGCTAGTAGTCCCGTATGTTTTTTATGAGCACTAATTGGTGATTAGTTCACCCAAAATATACGGGACTAGTAGTCCCGTATGTTCTGAGCTGGTCGTTTTTTAAAATCGACCTCTTGTTGATCAAAAAGAGGTCGATTTTGCTAAATAATTAGCAAAATGGTCGATTTTGCTAATTATTTAGCAAAAAAGTCTGTTTTGAAAAATTTCCTAGATGAAATTGATGTAGAACGCTTAATCTGAGTTGGAGTCTATTTAGATTAGGAAATATAGATTTGGAAATAAATTCAATTTTAGAGTCAATTTAGATTAGGAAACAAAATCGATTTTAATTCATGATTTGTTTTCTCTATTATAAGGAGTCTTTTTATGATAGAATTTGATACTTTTTGTTATAATTCTAGTCTGACTATGAGTCTTATTTGATACTTTCTATTTTTGTAATTCTAGTCTTACTAGGAGTCTTGTTTGTTTTTCTATTTAAGAAGAGTCATGTAACTCCAAAGGAGAATAACTTTTCATCAATAAAATTACTCTTTTCAATATTTTCTTTGTGGATTCAGAGAACACCCTTGGTAGATTCCGAGGTTATCACTTTCGCGCTGCGTCAATTTATCACTTCCGCGCTGTGTCAGAAATAGTGACTAAAGAGATGAATATGGCGATTTGCTTCAAGAATTCAGCGAAGATGAAATAATTTCTGCTCTGAAGGAGATGCATCCTCTAAGGTCTCCATTTCTAGACGGTCTATCGGTGTTATTTTTTTAAAAATTTTGGCACGTTGGTCGTGACGTTACTAGTGTGGTTCTGGAGTTCTTAAACGAAGGTAAGCTTAAAAAGAAAATAAATTTTACTTACATTGCACTTATTTCTAAGTGCAATAATATTCTAGACCAATTAGATCAATTTCGGCCAATAAGTTTATGCAACATGATTTCTAAATTGTGCTCGGAAGTTCTGGCTAACCGTCTCACACGGATTCATCTGAAGATAATTTCAACCAGCTAAAGTGTGTTAGTATGCGGGAGACTGATAACTGACAATTAATGTCTTGATTGCTTTTGAGCTAAACCGCTACCTAAAGCGCAAACCTCTTTACGACGACTTTGCGATTAGAGTAAATACAAGGGAGGTCAGGCTTCGCAGCAAACTCAAGGAATAGAGGGAAAAATTCATCGAAAAGTTGACCCAAAATAATTCTAGCTGCCAAAAAGCATTAAAAAAATGGATGAGGAAAAAGGCCACTAAGATCAAAACAAAGATTTATATACCTGGGAAAGAATATCCTGGTTACGATTTCACAAGTATGATAGTAGGCTCACGTGGAAAAACAATTGCGAGAATGGAGAAGGAAATTGGGTCTAGAATTAAGTTGTTGTTGGATATTTTTAAAGAAAAGGCAATTTTGCCTTAATGAATTCTAATAAATTTTTGTAATTAAAATATGCAATTAAAATATGTTTTAATGTGTTTTAATTTGTAATTAAAATGGGCATAATGACTATACATTATGACGAACGTTACGAAATTTATTGAGGGATTTTGTAACGGCTCTTTTCAACCCCTATATAAACAACATATGTTGAGCTCAAGAAATATGAAGAAAAATGTGGAAAACTTATCTTGTTTTCTTTTCTCCTCTACATATCATTTTCATCTATACTTTAGTTTTACTTTATGGGCAACTTCTTCATCTGAGCTGAAGCTCTGCACTCTCGCCCGAGTGCAGAGGCCGGGCCGTTTCCGGGGGGTTTTACCGCTAGGGGAGAAGGGATTATCTGCGCCAGGGCGATAGGCGGGTTCTCAATCTTCTAGGGTAGTGAATACACGACTGCTCCCGATCAGGCCAGTTTTAATTGTTTACTTTTTCAGATTTATCTACATGCTATAATATTAATTATTTGATAAATTCCCAACAATCTAGAAGATTGAGAAGTTTATAGCTTTGATTTAAATCTGAAATTATTTTAAATTTACTGTTCATTAAAAACAGTTTTTAATTTTATTTAAAAACAGTACTGTTCATTTAAAAAAACTTTACTGTTCATTTTATTAAAAAATGTTACTGTTCATTTAAACATTTTTGGTTCATAATGCTGAAAAAACTTCTATAGTTAGAGCAAGTATCAAATTGCAAGTTACGAATATGAAAGAACATTTATTGGTTTCTAAAAGCCTAGTTTATATTTGTTAGAATCATCTAAAACCTACCCTTATCCCCTTGTGCTAGTGAATATGCACGCATTTGAAAAATGCTATAAATTTGCAGCAGTGTATATTTTTATTCTTAAAAAATTTCATATGCATGGTTTTGACAAGAATAAAGAGAACAAACTCTGGATGCATAGATGCTTTGAAATATCTGGATTGTTTTGTTTATGGTTTAATGCTTTCATTTCTTTAAACTATGAATATGGTACCTTCTATTATTAATAATTCCATACTTTGGAGTGCTTATGCATCTAATAAGCTTAGTACAGAAGGTGGTAAAAGTGAATGCAGATTTGTTCAGCAACTTAAGTGGCAGTTGTCTGCAGCAGATGAGTTTTTACTCTCAAGACATGAAAATCATGAGGTTCGAACATCAATAGGTAAACCCCTCCTCGGCCTTATCCAACATATGTTTGCAGTATAGTTGCTAGGCAAATTAAATGCTTGCAGAAAATATTTTAAAGTTTCTATATACTGTTAAGAAACAAAAACTCATTGTGAACAATCCAGTTTTTACCTGTTAAATACATTAGAAAAACCACTTCGCAACTCCGATGTATTCCTTCCGCTTCGCACAACTCGAAAGCCTATTGAAATAGTGCACCGTTTGCATCTACACCAGTCGAACCAGAGCACCCCTTTAGTACTTCGAGCATATTAATGTATTCCATCAATTCTTAAGAAGCGGACGACAAAAATCAGAACCCTGGATTAGCGGGCCCAATAATGCTCCAAAATACATGGATGAACCTTCTCCATTCCGACGCGCATCTCTTTTAGACACTATCTCATATTTGGTACCCCGATTTTTCTTATTATTGCTGGCCATATAATGCGGAAGTAGTAGGCTAAAATTCCTTCCCATCTCTAAAGACTTTTTTTAGGACTCTCTTCCTTTTTTTTTTCCTAGTCAACGCCTTCCTCCATGCATTCATATGCTTATACTTGGATAAGTTATTTTTTCATATCATATACCCTTAATATTATCTGTCTCTGAGTAAGATCAAGTTCTCGGCCTAACTTCTGGCATAATTAGCGCTGCATGATATAAGCGCAAAGTTGCATGTCTTATGATCTTATTGATAGTCAGATTGTAACATGTATGAAGTCCGCGCAATAACTTGAGATTTTGCCCATAGATTTTTCCTTTAACAGCTCCATTAAGCCTCATTGTACACTTTGAATTTCTAAATCGTCTGCGCGCCAGTTGTATCTCTCCTTGACCTTCTCATTAAAGTAGCACTTTACATGGTAAGCTAGTTGTATTGGTTTTAAACCCAGCTTGAATTTAAACTCGAGTTCCTTGATGCCCATTCACGATATAGTAAAAACTAAGCCTTTCCTTAATTCTCAAAAAATCTCCTTTTTTAAAGTGAAGTTCTCGGGTCGATCGAATATTAGGACCATGCTTAACAAACTCAGCTTGTGAGGTATTTATCCACTCATCATTTCAAACTGCTTCCTGGCAACAGGTTTTCAGACTTCTACATAATCGTATATTTATGCAATATTCATCATTACTTACGTCATCATTGCGTCTCTCCAATTGCAGCACTGCATGCTATCAAGATGTCCTCCTCTTTAACAACTTCAATTATCATCATCGACATCTACATCCTCAATCCTCTCTATTATAGAACCACCCGGTAAATTAACTAAAACATGACCTGCACGTTGTTGGAATCATGTCATTAACATTACACCCGAGTCATTATTTTAAGTCGAAGCACTTTAAGATAACAAAAATTTGATTTTAAGGCATGGCGGCGAGAACTCTCCGTGAGCATATTGAAACTTCGGCAACGCCAAATATTAGATTTTTTAATGAACAACTCAATTGAGATTTATTTTTGTCACAGTCCGATCATGTCATTGCAATTATTCATCATTGGTGCATCTCCTAAGCAAGCAATTGTTGCTATTTTCATTTATTGGATTAATATACAAAAGACCTTAATGACATTTTCGAACTGATTAATTCCAATAACACTCTATATACTTGCTCCATCATTCTATCGAAATTATAAATTTCTTAGATAACATGAACATTTTTCTTAAGTGCACCATCGTATAGTATATTATTCATTGCCAACACTCAATTTTCCATTGAATTAAGCAAATAATCGTATTCCACTTCGCTCATTTTAACTGAAGAATTAAAATTTCATAATATATAATAATTACATTTATTTTCTGTTGATAACTCAATAATTAAATATTTCCTCTAGATATACAATATCAACTAAAACAATATCGAAAATTTTATGAAAAATAAGAAATTTTATACGGCTTTATATCGATGAACTTTTTAGATCTCGCGCCGGCGTCAGATGTGAATAGACGGCATCAGGTCGAATTTGAGGGGAGAAGAGGTGAGTTAGGTTTGGGAGAGATGAGAGAGACAGAGAAGAGAGAGAGAGAGAGAGAGAGAGGAGAGAGAGAGAGAGAAGAGAGAAGAGAGAGAGATCAGGCTTGGGATAGACGGAGATCAGGATTGTTGGTGGGGTTTAAGAGAGAGGAGATCAGCAGTTTGGGAGGGAGATCAGTTGGGTGAGCATAGAGTTAGGTTTAGAAGAGAGCAGATCGGGGGAGAGAGAGAGACGAGAGAGAGAGAAGAGAGAGAGAGAGAGAGAGAGAGAGCAGTGCGAGGGAGGAGAGGGAGTGCGGAGAGAATGACCAGCATGTTGTCTCTAATTTGGGCGACAATGCTGGGCTTCATATAGCCGAGCAGTTCTACCTGGACAACTAGTCGCCATAGAATTGTCGTACGTTCAAGCTTCATGTTGATGATTTCCTTGATTAGATTGATAAAGTGGTATAACATTCTAGTATATATAAATCGATAAGATTAGAAGTTAAAATTAGTGGCTACAGGCTTAAGAAAAAAGCATCTGTATGGTGGGAATGAAGTACTATAAAATCAATACCATCAAGGAAAGGCCATCCAGTCGAACTGGCAAAGATGAAGAAATTACTTGCAGAGATCGTTTCTTACCTTCTAACTATAAACAATGGCAGGTGTTCTCTAGTGCGCAAACACATAGACTCTCAGCCCCGGCAATAAGGAAGATTTTGCCACCGATCAAGATTCATCCTGAAGCTTCCTGGTGTTGATGATGATATGTTAATCGGAAAGATGAATATTCTCACATGATATTGTGAGTGATATTACACATATGATATATTATCTCGATTGAGGAGAAAAAGATAAATAGAGAGTAAGACAATGATCGGTATGTATGCATGCTGGGGGAGAGCTTGAGATAAGAGAGATAAAAGAATTATGTATGAGTATGAGGAAGAAAAGTATTTTTTGAAGCAATAATCATCAATAATTTTGACAATGGTGAGA
>NC_033795.1:17319520-17324520 GCF_001876935.1 Asparagus officinalis | reverse complement strand
TGTGTTGATGCAAATGAGGCAGGGACCCGAAGAGAGCCTCCGAACCTACTTCAAGAGGTTCCTAGTGAAGAGGTTAGAGGTCAACAATCCAGGGAGTGCAGTGGCTATGTCCGCACTCGTTGCCGACCTACAGAACAATGAGTTGGCTGACTCGCTTGCCAAAAAACCAGTCGTCAATTATGAGCAACTGATGGCTAAAGCCCATGTGTATATTGACATGGAGGACACCCGAGCCTATAAGGCGACAACTAGGGTTGCAGAGACTTCCATAGCCACAACTTCAGCAAGTCCTAGGCATAGGCACAGGGTTGTTAAAGACCTAGTCAACTTCAGTAAGTTCTAGGCATCTAACTTCGGTTGGATATTAAGCCCTTGGTACCTTTTCAAGAATAAGCCCAAGGCACTAACCATATGGTCGACTCCCACAGTTGCCTCTCAACCATTATGGGGATACTGAAGACCCATGTGTCTACGTAAGACCTATGACCTAGGCACTCAACCTCAGGGTTGTCATTTCACCATTTTACCATCAGGGCGACCCCCGTAGGGCGAAAGACCTAGTCAACTTTAGTAAGTTCTAGGCATCCAACCTCGGTTGGATATTAAGCCCTTGGTACCTTTTCAGGAATAACCCCAAGGTACTAACCATATGGTCGAATCCCACAGTTGCCTCTCGACCACTATGGGGATATTGAAGACCCAGACGTCTATGTAAGAATTGGGCACCCAACCTGAGGGTTACCATTTTACCTAATTACCATCAGGACGGCCCCCCATAGGGCGAAAGACCTAGTCGACTTTAGTAAGTCCTAGACATTCGATCTCTTGGTTGAATTGAAAGTCCTTGGTACCTTTTTAGGAATAAACCCAAGGCACTCACCATATGGTCGACTCTCTAAGGCATCTTTCGACCATTATGGTTATATTTGAAGACACAAACGTCTACATAAGTTCTGGACACCCAACCTTAGGATTGTCATTCTATCTAACTTTTCACTCGTCTTTGACAAAGGGACTTGGGCACTACAACTTGCCAAAACCTTGTCAGCCGACGACCCGACCAATTAGCCAAAGTAAGGTTCAGCGAGAATCAATTATCTCTAACACATTCGGGTTGACAAAATATGATTGCCTTAATACAGCACCAACACTTTGTCGTCTCAATTAGATCTAAGCTACAAGTTAGTAAGGCGAAGCAAAAGTTAGGAATAAACGAAGACAAACACATAAAGAATGCACAAACAAAGAAGCAATTTCAAGTGCAAAATTATTTCTTCATTCATTGATAAAGTGTCTTTAAAAAGTTATAATGTATTTATGCATACAACAAAAGAATAGAAGAGAGGTCAAGCGAAAGCTGGAAGTCCATTCCAGCTCCTGGAATCGGAGGTAGGAAACTCTTAGGTGCAGTCGACGGAGGGTGGAGCAGTCACCTCCATCATCCGAGTCGTCTTTATCCTCATCCAGATTGATCCCTCCCCTGAGTACTTCCACCTCCTTCAACTCATTCAAGCAGTTGGCAACAAGAGGGTAGTGGACGCGTCGAGCGAGCTCTTCATCTCAACTGGGAGCTCCTCGCCCAACTGACGCCTCGTGTACACCGCCGCCTCTTTCTCCAATTTGGCCAGCATCTCAACGTCATCCCTTTCTCAAAGAACCTCTTCCATCTTTTTGGCCATTGTCTCTCTCTCCTCCAGCTGCTGCTTGAGCCTGTCGACCTCAAGGGCAATTAGGGCCGGCATCTCCACAGTTCACTCCAAAGGATTGCAGCAGCAAAAGGGTATCAGATGACATCAACCATGTCGCTTCAGAAGAGACTTTTCAATTCTAATTCAAAGCATCCACGTCCTTCCAAAAGCAAATATTTATTGTATTTTCACTCGGACCCAGCTAAAGCCGCCTCCAAGCGAAAGGGGCCAACTGTTATGGTGTTCTCACTTGCCAAACTATAATTTATTGATAAGTGACGGACAAATGTATTTCTGTAATCAATGACCCAATCAACTTAGTGGCCAAACCCAGCAGAATCCGACTTAGCCAACTGGTCGAGTCGATATTCCTTCGTGTCAATTCGAAAAGCGGTACTAGTCGACCCGCTTTTCGAAGACGACTCACCAGGAGTCCACTCTACCATGTGACTAACACCTCATGAGGACGACTCGAAAAGTGTTACTTATTAGTGAAGCTAGATGATAACTTCTGCTTTGAGCTTATCCTCATTGACAACGTGTCTACGTCACATTTAATACATAACAGGCATAATCATGCCTCTAGCTCTAACAGTCTTTATGACTCATCAGACCATGTAGGCTATCGCCATAATCCATCTCACTTCTCATTTAATGCTGAGGAGATCCTCCCTCTAGTCGATAGCCAACACCTGTAAAGCAGAGGCTTACTCAACTGCCAGCCCGCACTTCGACACCGCCCTTCTGTGCTCGGCCAAAGTGACTAATCTACCCCTTATGCACTGAGTATAAATACAGGTACTATTCTAATATTCAAGGGGTTCACAAACCTGATCCTCTAACGCATACACTGCATAATATAACAAGAACACACAGTTCTTCCTTTACCCCACTCAAGTCATCAGCTAACTTGATCGTTGGAGGTACAACGGGGGAAGCAATCCCCGTCCTCTCAAGAGTTTCTGTATGTGCAGATTGTTTAGTAACCCCGTTCAAGAACCAGATATAAAGTCAGAGAAGAAAGCTATCCCTCGACAATACTGAACAAACCAATCCTATCCTGGATCCAATTGACTATTTGATTATATAAATCATCAACAATATCCATAGCACAATTCTAGCGAAAATGGAAATATGACCTAGATGTGTGAAGGATACATTGTAAAATTCATTTCTTTTCTCCATTTCACATTCAAATAATCTTAGCCAGAGATGCATCGTACAGTTTCTCCCAAAATTATAAAATAATTATGAGTCGAATGCCTAGAATTTTCGATGCATGGATGATAAATTTGCTAACAACTCTATATAAACTGTGACGTAGGGGCTTAAAAACTTATATTAAACAGAGAATAGATCCTATAAAAAAGATGAAGATTAATTATGTTGCTTTCTTCGTTCTTACTCTCCTTTTCCTTCAACACCAATCGGGTATTGTTCCATCCTTAATGTGATCACAACCTCGATTTCATGACCACTATTTATTTAGCTATTTATTTCTTTATCTAAGAGTATTAAACTGTATCTTGATTAATTATTGCCATAATTTTCTTCTTTTTTTGGTGTAATATCTATCACTGACTATATCCAATAATAAACAAAACCAATCATTGTAAAAGGATCAAGAAGATCATATTTTTCTTTAAAAAAAATCAATATATTTAGGTACAAAAAACTTTTAACTTTTTCATTGATATATTTTCTTATATGCACGGTTTTTCCTTCTCTTAAATCATCAATACATTGTCTTATAAGCACGACATTTAATCTTTCTCTCTATATCTATTCATAAAAAAATTACAAATAAGTAAATCAGGCAAATTGGTCATGTTATGATCACTAATTAGCCACATAAACATGGAGTTAATTTGCTAATATAGTGAGGATCTAATCTTTCTCTCCTGTAATTTTATTTTTTGGCTCATAATTAACCTGCAGGTGTCGCTTCAAAATTTTGCCATGATGATTTGCCTACAAAAGTCCCATGCACAGTTCCAAGCTGCACAGAGATTTGTGGGGAGAAACATGGAGTGAAGCTTGGTGTGTGTCCTAAACCAAACCTCTGCAGGTGTGAGTGGCCTTGTGGAGTTTGAGTAATTTGTGTGCCAATAAATATCATAAAGTATGCATGCGAGGTTGAAGAATCTAAGGAACTAAATTAAATTTTTACAGAAATAAATATATGTATTAATGTTAGGAGTTTCTCCTATTCGTCCAGGTTCAGATGCAGATTTGATTTGAGAAAGACATTAGTGTTGGAAATGAGATGCAAGTATCAGGGGGGGGGGGGGGGGGTGGGGGGGGGGGGGTGTTGCTTCCGTTTTCCCTCAAAAACAAAGAATATGTAGCGAAAAATTTTAAAAATGATCAATGATAATTAAAAACAAATAACAACCAATCAGGAATACACAAGATTTTATAGTAGTTCGGATAACAGTCCTACGTCCACTCTTCCTTCTCGCAAAGTGATTTCCTCACTATGTAAAGAGTTCTCCTGAATTACAAGTCTCATTCAATAGACTTACAAGATCGTATCCAAGAATCTAACCGAAACCAGTCGTCTAATCCAACTCTTCGCAATGAGTAACACCTAGCCCTAACTAGTCTGAACCTTCAATTAATCCTAACTTGAGTACACTGTAAAAAATAAGTTCAAAGTAAAAAACAACACAAGCAGTTAAACCTAAAAATATTAGAAGAACACTTGTAGCCCTTTTGTTTAACAAAGCGTCCTTCAATGGATATAAGTATAGCTTGATGAAGAACGGTACAGATAATCAATCCAAGGGCAACTTTCCTCACTGAAATGATCCAAAGATGTTGTGTGTGATAAGTGAGTTTGTTGAGACTCCGGGGGTCAAATACTTTAATAAAATCACTCACAAATCAAAATCCTAGAACTCTAACTCTCCTCTCCTCTCCTCTCCTCTCCTCTCTCTCTCTCTCTCTCTCTCTCTCTCTCTCTCTCTCTCTCTCTCTCTCTCAATAATATATAGTCCCCAATAGATCTGAAAAGCGACATCTTAAACTTGGTAGAGATTGAAGTTATTATAAATAATAAATGGCTGCGATTAAATTTAAAAATCTACAGTCAACTGTGTTTATCATCAATTGTGGGTCTTAACTGTCAATGGTGGTTGAGAGGCCCATCGATGGTATAAAAGTCTCTAGAGTAAAAATTATAGATGATACTTGTTGACCATCAATGAGCTCTTCTTACCATCAATGGTTGATATCTACCATCGATTGTGAGAAGGTCGAAATTAGCTTTTGAGATGATTTTTGCGTCATTTCGCATCGTATACTTCTTTT
>NC_033795.1:17307018-17318520 GCF_001876935.1 Asparagus officinalis | reverse complement strand
GTAATTAAAAACTAAAAAATAGGAAAACACCTAGTCCCCCCAGACTTCTGCCTACGCCGCCTAGGTGCCTAGGCTCTAGGCGTCAGCTCCAACGCGTAACCCGCCTAGCGCTTTCTATAACCTTTGTGTGTATGTGTGTGTGTAAGTTAGAGAGGACAAACTCACCATTTTTAGCTCGCTGGAAACTGACTTGCGTCTGTGTACAAGTGTATACAGTTGCGAATGCAGCTCACAGCAATTCGTTAGGAGGCAAGCAACTTATAGACAATGAAGAAGCACAAGGGAACAGTTAGGTGAATCACAGAAAAACTTCATATTATTCGCAAAGAATATAATGATGGGTTGGAAAGTACATGGATGTGGTTTTAGCATTTCTTTTCGTTCTTTTGAGGTGCTGTGGTCCTATTCAGCATAATTAGGTACTAGTCTCTTCATATTTTTTACTCAGTTCAGTTTTACTTTCAAGTTTCAACTTGGTCGACTGGTTGCCTCCCTTATTGTTTTAACTGCAATTTTATCTAACCAAAACAACTTGCATGTAGAAAGTAAATGAAACAATTACATTGGAGGTACGATTTCTTTCGGAAAGTCCTTTGAACTCCAAATTGGGTTCCATAATTGAAGAATATTTGTACCTGATTTCACATGCTAACAGAAAACAAACAAGAATGTGCTAATATCTATACATATGATATTCATGGCTGCATATCTTAGGACATCTTTCACGATATCGGGTTCTCAATCCCTTGCATGACTACATAAAAGGGAAAACAAGAGGAATAAGAAAAATGAAAGAGAGCTTGAGGCCACAGGATGGATTATGCCTTCATTTAGTGCCTCAGTTTGCTCTGTTCTTCAATAGTCAACTTCACTATTGAGTAGCCAGTTTGCGTGGTGCATGTTCATGTCTTCTTGGATTGATCAGCGTCCATGCCATTTATGAGCCGATTTCTCAGTAGGTCTCAATATTAATAGTAAACAGAAGAAAATTTAGCTAGAATAGAATTTATCACGAGCTCACCATCTACATAGTTGTACGGATGTAATTCAAAATCTTCTATTATGAAAACATCAATATATCAAATATTGCACATTAGAAGTGCCAAGTTCCTAAAATTATATCTCCTACATGTTGGGCTCTGATACCACTTGTTGTGCGCGGCAGAAGCCAAAACCAAATCGATGTGCTTCGAGAGACCAAATCAAAAAAACACCGAGAGAATGCCAAACAATGCAAATAAACGGCACAAACTCAAACAACTAATTTTAACTTGGTTTGGCAAGTTGCCTACGTCCACGGGGCGAGAAGGGGATGAGGTTTTCACTAATAGAGAAGAAGAGTACAAACTGAGATTACAAAATCACATAAACTCACCAATTAATCTCACTAACAAAGCTCTAATTCTCTCCAAATAAAACCCTAACCAATAGCTCAGAAAATAACTCTTTTCTGTGCTCCAAATATCCCCTTCGCTGCTCTCCAAACCTAAAACGTGTTCCTATATATATATAGAAATCCTAAAACCAAAAACATACTAGGAATTCTAAAACCAAAATCAAAACAGATTAGGAATCCTAATAGCTTGTTACCAAAACAGATTAGGAATCTTGTTACCAAAATATATTAGGAATTCCAATAACCTGTTACCAAAATAAATTAGGAAATATAGTAGGAACTTGCTATTCAATAATTCTCCACATCGGCGAAGTGTTTCCAAAACTGAGCCGACACCAATACCAATCAAACATCCCACTTGTTGCTTTCAGTACGAAGTGGAACAAATCCACGACAACGGACTCAATCCATAACAAGTCGAGACCCAAACGAGAATGTGAACACTCTCCAAATATCGGTATCAACTCACCAAACCGGCTGCATCATAAATAACTACTTACGTATCCTCTTGCATAAGGAATCAAGCCTTTACGTAGTTCACCAAATAGCCTCCAAAGACCCTCAATCCAATAGAAGAGTTCATAACCCTTCTCCAACATCATCACCAAATATGTGGTTGATAGCTCTCCTAATGGCTCCAAAGTGAAACAATCCAAACACCTCCACTTGAGATGAACTAACGACCATATCCAAATCGAAACTATGTCCACCAGTTGCACTCGAATCAACCAACTCATCATCTGCATCCAAATCCAGATGATCCTCAAACGGTGTCGCCTCAGCTGGAATCTCAAACGATACGGTATGATCTGGAGTATGTGGAGTAATCTCCATCTAACGTGGAGTAGCATCACCCTCCACCCGTTGTGATATCCCAACGATCTGATCAATATTTTCCACCTGTCGAGAGTCATAAGTGACATACCTGCTCAGAACCAAATCAGAGTCTCCTAACTGATAATCAAACGAGCTTCTGAATCCCAAATATGCAATCGGATCAAATCTCACATCCTCGATGTGACCAAATGTTGAGCAACTAAATATCTGACGCAACCCAAAATCGAAAACAGCTCCACCAGATCCAAAATCTCTAAACGCAGTAGTCGGTAACTTATGACTAAGATGACCCAAATATGTCAAAGCCCGAACACCAAAACCAATGCTCGACATCAAACGCCGATCCACCTCCAAAAAGTAACGACCAATCAAAAATGTCATCTCATCTCATTTTCCCAATGTTTCCTCTCCAATGAAGTGTCTCCAACTGCCATGAGCTCGGCACAGATTCAAGAAAGAGCCCCTACTAATATTAGAACAACGAATTCCCTTTCTGCCAATTCACTTTCTCTAACTGTTATTGACTACTAGGACTTCAAACCAACGGGACTTGGTTGTAACCCACAAATACCTAGTACAATCCCCAACATAGGAAACCAAATATCGATTACCTTCCAATGATGTCTCCTTGAAAGGTCCCCAAATGTCTGAATGAACACCACCTAGAAGACCCCTCAATCGTCGAATAGAAGTGCCAAACTCCACCTCGGTCTCCTTGCTCATACCAATATGCTCAAAGGACTTCAATATGCAAGTCAAAGCACTTCTCGATAATTCAAAATCTCAGCCTCAACTCCTTCTTTCTCGGCCATCTATCCCAAAGCACCAACAAACCAATGCAGAACAAACGAAGAATAGATCTAAACTGATAAAGGAGAGATTTTTACCTCCAATTGAAACCCTAATAAGAGTCTCTGAAAGATCTCACCCCACACGACAGAAACGAGATCCACAAATAGGAAAATCTCACATTTATCACCAACTGAAACCCTAGACGAACTTCCAAAGAGATCTACTCCTCCAAATAGCCCAAGCATAGTCCGAGCTCTGCCACTTGTTGTGCTCTGATATCACTTGTTGAGCTCTGATACCACTTGTTGTGCGCGGCGGAAGCCAAAACCAAATCGATGTGCTTCGAGAGGCCAAATCAAACAAACACCGAGAGAATGCCAAACAATGCAAAATAACGGTACAAACTCAAACAACCAATTTTAACGTGGTTCGGCAAGTTGTCTACGTCCACGGGGTAAGAAGGGGATGAGGTTTTCACTAATAGAGAAGAAGAGTACAAACTGATATTACAAAATCACACAAACTCACCAATTAATCTCACCAACAAATTTCTAATTCTCTCCAAACAAAACCCTAATCAATAGCTCAGAAAATACCTCTTTTCTGTGCTCCAAATATCTCATTCGCTGCTCTCCAAACCTAAAACGTGTTCCTATATATATAGAAATCCTAAAACCAAAAGCATACTAGGAATTCTAAAACCAAAATCAAAACAGATTAGGAATCCTAATAACTTGTTACCAAAACAGATTACTAGGAATTCTAAAACCAAAATCAAAACAGATTAGGAATCCTAATAACTTGTTACCAAAACAGATTAGCAATCATGTTACCAAAACATATTAGGAATCCCAATAACCTGTTACCAAAATAAATTAGAAAATATATTAGGAACTTGCTATTTAACACTACATGGCCTATCGGTTTCATTATAATCTGCTTAATGAAACAAGGGAAAACACTGTTACAGAGACATGAAATTCTTTGTTTTTCTTTCCTTTAAGAGGGGAAAAATCAACTTCCGTTAGTTTTTTAGGCTCTGATTGCATTGAGTCTGTTCAAAAGCCATACTCAATAGCTCAAATGATGAGACTATGAAGATGAGCTAATTATTGGTGTTTGGTTTCAACAAGGTGACACGTTTGACCCTAGTTAAGCATATTGTATCCCATGATTGACACAGATTATGCTCTCTCTTGTCTTCTTTCTATTTCCCATTGGAACCTAATTCTAGATTTACTCCCAAGATTACTATTATTTTATTCTCATTCTCATTCCGTTTTAGCTATCTAAGTCTTCGATCATGCTTTGGTACTTTCCCGTCAAAAGAGAGGCAGGATCTTATACTTAAGGAATTGACTTACTTTTTTGGTCCACAACCATTCATTGCTACTAAAACAACATAACTTAACTACCAAGTAGGGCTAATCCTTACTTTTATATTTGAGGTTATATTCTAACAATATTTTAGTAGTCCATTTATGTTATGGTTTTTACATGAAAACCACCTTAACTTATACATAAATTATAACTTACCACCTTTATTTATTTATTTTATGTAAACCACCTTAATTTGCTTACATGTTCTCAGTGTCACACTTTTAGGTATTTTCTATTTTAAACAAAATATTAGTACCCCTCAGTCTAACCTCAGTCTAACCCAAGAGGAAAAAAAAGGAGAGGATGGGGAGAGGGGAGAGCAGTTGGTGGGGTCGGTGGCGGGAGAGGAGGAGAGAAGGAGGTTGACGGCAAGAGTGTAAAGTAAGGAGGGAAGGCGGGAAGGGGGGAAGGAGATGAGGAAGATGAGAATGGAGGAGGAGGGGAGAGGGTAAGGGAAGTGAAGGGGAAGAATAGGAGGAAAGAGATTTGGGTTTGGAGAAACTCTAGAAATGAAGGAGATAATGGAGGAGCTGGAGGAGGATGGGGAGGGGAAGTGGAGAGGTAAAGAGGAGGTGGAGGGGGCCATTGGTGGAGGGGTAGGAGAGGAGAAAAGAAATTAGGGTTTGAAGAAACCCTAGAGGTTCAAGAGATGGTGGAAGAGATGGAGGAAGAAGAGGAGTTGGAGAGAGGTGTGACATTGAGAACATATAAGCAAAAATAATGTTAGGGGCACACCCTCTAACACACCACCAACCACACCCTCCTCTCCTATCGCTACAGTAAACCGGGCCCCAATGAGATTTTAAAAATTTTAAAATCTCATGTGAGGCCTGGTTTACTGTAGCGATGGGAGAGGAGGGTGTGGTTGGTGGTGTGGTAGGGGGTGTGCCCCTAACACCACTCTATAAGCAAACTAAGGTGGTTTAGATAAAATAAATAAATAAAGATGCTAAGTTGCAATTTCAATAAAAATTAAGGTGTTTTTCATGAAAAAACCCTTTAAACCCAAATATAATTACATATGTGCATATTTAATTAAGGAATAAGTGCAACAAGTTGGCTTCACAATATAATGCTTATGTTGTTAAGCGTTCTACACTTCACCTGCATCTACACTAGAGCTTAAAGTTTATTGAATTTAGAACTCATGACATCCAATTTAGAGCAACCTGGGTGCATTATCTCTATTGAGACCACGTGTTTAATTGGGCCAACATGGGAACATCGAATTTGTAGCTTAACTTCGTCAAATTGGGGTCTGAAAAAATTTAATCTCCTTTAACTCTGCATAATGACACCTAAAAAAAATGTCAGCCATTAGATTGGTCATCCGAAGGGGGTTTAGCATTCAAAGTAACCAATGGCCAGAATCAGCTAGCAAAGAGAATTTGAAGGGAGACTTTAACTAACTCCCAACTGTTTGGAAGAGAAGCCTCCAATTAGCTGAATAAAAGGGAGAAGAAGACTAAGCATAGGCACTGCCACAAAATTCTCAACTCCCTATTTATGCCTATGTTGATACTTACTTAAAGCCAATCGCTTCCTTACTTTTTTCCATATATAGAATTAATCTAAATTGTCGATATAGATCTCTAGATATCAATGTTGATCGTAGCTCAATACATCGTCTTCGCCTTGGGATTAACATCCCTCCTTGCTTCCTTCACTGCTGTCGGTAATAATAAGATCTTCTTCCTCATGTCATAGTATCTATTATTTGTGAAATATGCATCTAAATCTTGAATGTACACAGAGAGGAATATAGGCTGAGGAGCATCAGTATTTGTGAAATATGCATCTAAATCTTGAATGTGACTAGCTAGCAATGAGCTTCTAGATTCTTCACTCTTTGTCAATACAGAATATAGCAGATCATTTCTATTTTCCTACACCTTGTAGTTCTCATATGTCATAAAATGTATACTTTTGAAGTAGGACATTATTTGTGACAGAAAAAAAAGAAAAAAGAAATCTCGAATGTGACGTTATTTGTGACTGATACTGCAGCAGGTCAAGATTTCGGATATGGTAACGGGCCTAACGGGCCACAGAAATGGGGCGATCTGAAACATGAATGGACGACGTGCGGTGCCGGGAAACAACAGTCTCCAATTGACATCCCAAAAATAGAGGTCGATGATAAAAACGATAAGTTGGGTTCTCTGACAAGAGATTATGTTGACTCAAAGGCTACGCTCATCAACAACGGCTTTAACGTTGAGGTTTGCCGCTCAAATCCGCCACTTAGATTTATTGTAGACTGATTTCTCTGCGATGAGATTTATTGAAATCTTGCAGTTGAGATACGAGGAAGGCGTCGGCAGCGTTACTGCTGATGGGAGAAACTACTCCCTTCAGCAATTAAATTGGCACACACCCTCTGAGCACACTTTGAACGGAGAAAGGTGATCTGGGATTGCATCACTCTTCGCTCTTATGAAAAACAATTACCTCTCTTATTTCAATTCCTAGTCGAACATCACCAACTTTCAATGCCAACATCTGTATATGCTGGTACTGGTGTGTAGATAATTGTCATGTTGTATGACTACAATTTTTGCGTCCAGGTGAACTTCATAGAAATTTCAACAGAGACGCCAAGGAGTCACTAATTGAGATCTCGTGAAGTTTTCTATTAATCCTGCAAACGTTAATGGGATTTATTTATTTTTTTACTCAGATTTCCAGCGGAGCTACAAATGGTACACAGAACTCAAGATGGACTTTTTGCTGTAGTGTCAATCCTATATCAAATCGGTGATGAAGACACATTCCTTAACCAGGTAAAGAACATAACATATTGACGCACAATAAATTCTTAAAGAACACAAAAAAATAATAATAAGGGATAATGTTTTTACAGCTGATGGAGGGTTTGAAGCGATTAGAAAAAGAGAAATGCGATGACAACCAAGAGGCGCGTATCTCCGTTGGGAAAGTGGACAACAAGGCCTTGAGGCGATCGACCAAAAAGTATTTCAGATACCTAGGCTCTCTTACGACACCGCCTTGCACTGAGTTCATTTCATGGACCATCATGGGCAAGGTGATTGGAGTCCTCTACTTCAAACATCAATGTCTAACTATCATGTCTTTAGGGTTTAATTGCAGGTGCCAACCACTTAATCTATATACGCTTAGACTGGGTAATGCTCAAGTAAATGTATATCTTCATTATTTGTATCGGTACATTAGGGATTTTAATGCAAATCTTACCAGAACAACCTACATGCTGACATAGTGTCCTGAATCATAAAGGGAGAAGTTGAAATCCTCAAATTATCTACCCACCCATCTCATAAATGGCACAAACTCCTTGCTCGTATGCGGGCTGTACAGGTAAAATTTGTACTGCTGTAAGAGAACACAGGTTCTCTATACAAGACACTCAAATGTTAAGATATCTCCCTGTAACACACTGGCGTCCCCCCGTGAAACTAGGAGATCACTTTGATTGAATGATAGGGAATCTTGTGCTTAAGAGAAGAGTTTATGGATAATAAATGAGTAATCCATACAGGATACGTCGTGTATCTAAATCGTACGGGATATTTCCAGTAATCCGTTTCTTGTCGACTGATGCAGATAAGAGAGATGTCACAAGCTCAGGTTGATGCTCTGAAGGCACCTCTTGCAGAAGCTTACCGTAACAATTCAAGACCGATACAACCATTGAATGGGAGGACTGTGATGCTTTTTGCGGAGAACAAGGACAAGCCATCGGTGTAACAGTGATTTTCCGTCGAGTGTGATCAATGGGATATTAAGCGTTTATTCTTGAGAGATTTTGTTTTAATTTTCCTGTGTTAGTAGTTTGATTTTACTGTTAAGTCTATAGACGCGGTACCATATTGTTTCCAAGGCCTCGTGCAAGGGAGCCATTTAGTTTCACTTTTATCGAGTGTTTTTTGTTATTGGGCATACGTAGCAATGGCTTCTTAAAATATTCAAAAACTATTCGCAAGATGACCATATGTTTATCGCTAGAGAGTGATGATTTGAAGCAAAGGAAAGAAATCTATTACAGAGAGCAGGAAAAAATGAGAAGTAATCAGCGATCTTTGATATGTTGTGATCTGCAATCATATGATCAAATCCTCTGATGGACTGTGCTAGGGCTACCGTTAATATGCGACATAAGCCCATTTGACTTTGTATTTTAGGTTTCAAATATCTTTTACATTCATTACAATCATGAACAAGCACATAAGCACATATATGGACAAATGCAGGCAGTAATCAGCTCAAAGATGATTCAGGGGGGAAAATGTTGTTTCCTATAGAGTCTCAAATATGAAATGGTCGAAATGACAAGTATTAAGCAGAAAAAAGAGTATGCAGTACATTTCGAAATAGAATTACTTGTTATAAACATAACAAAATGATCTCACAGTCATTGAATCAACCATGGCAATCATTTCTCCACATCTTTTCAGCTCATCCATCACTCCGCTTGGAAGTTATTTGAGCAGCTTAGCAGGATTTTTCTTCAGCATAATTGCAACATTGGGCATTTAGGGGCTCGACATTAATAGCTTTGCCTATCACCACGTTCAGGGAACCTGGAAATATACCAATCTGAAAGGTAAGAACAAAATAGAACCTAAGCTACTCCAAAACGCAAATTTTTCCCATTACATTACATGCTAAAATATCAATATGGTACTACGTCGTGCTTTTCAGAGCATTGAAGTGTCAGGGCAAAATTGAACCATAAACCCACCAACTATGTGTTAAAATTAACAGGGAAGTCCAATAGCTATCTATCTTTGAAAATAAAAGCTTTTACTACAGTAACATATCTTGCACGCAAATGACATATATCACTAAGTATTTAATAGAGATCTAACTTATTTGCTTTTGATAACATCATAACAATCACTGCTGAATTAAAGATAAAAATCATTCCCCTTTACCAATACCCTTTATGGGAAAAGTTCACAAAAAAGGCTGTTTTCTGTCATTTAACTGGTAAGATTGAAAGACCTAAATCAAATAAAATTAGATGGTTTTCTAACTTAGCTAGATGAGAGAGCTCATCAGTTATCGCCACTTTCCTTGAGGTATGCATCTACAGTAACACAATTATATCTGATCGCAACTTTGACATCAGTTTAGGTTCGAGGATGGACCAAAGAATCACTAAGTACATTGTTTTAGCTTTGATGATACAACTATGAGTCACCAACTGTTGGCAACTTAAGATTGAATAAATTCCCTTTTCTAGTACAAATATACGGTCTAGCATGGGTATTAATAACTAATGCAAGAATCTTGAATGAGAAAAACTTTACTGTGCATAGTAATTTGCTGAATGAAACCCTAATTGAGTAATCACGTAATCTCTCCAAAAATTAAGCGTTCTTCGAAGATTCCAACCAGCTTACTAGCTGGCAGCTAAAGTGCTGACCATTAACCCGGGTCTCACATAGGAAGTCCTTTAGAGTCACATTCACACACAATAGCAGGACTGTGATGTTTTCCGTTGGAAGCAAATATATGATATTTATGTTTGAATGCCAACTTTTTTCGCCTTATGTCTGATCTTATCCAAATGAGCCCAGCTATAACATAGTGCAGCTCCATTATTAGAAAGCAGCAGAGAAACATGAAATAAAGTTTTACTACAAGCTATTATGCTGACATCAACATTGATTCGGTAAATAGTACCTGAATGAGAAAATTATGGACAAGAACAAGTTCAAAGACTTGGAAGGACAATATGCAGTTGGAATATCCACCTTGTTTGTTATGCACTAGTCAGAAGTAACTCTAAGAGGATCTCTAACATACTTGTTATAGAGAATTGCGTTCATTCCAAAGTTATAAAGACACTAGCCAGGACTATATGCATATCCAAGGATTCTGTCCATGTGCACTTAGACTTGTATTCCTCCTTTCTAGTTAAACAATGACGATGTGACTTATAACTAGGCAATCCACAACTAAACTATTATGATAGTTAAGCACGACATCAGTCTTCAACCATTTCTATTAATTTAGAAAACATATCAGACATAGTTAATGTCAAACTCTCTTTTTTTTCCTCCAAATTTTGATACAAGCTAGTTAGTCTTCACCAATAAACATTAGTACCAATTCCAGCACATCCCTTAAATCCTCCACCTTACCACTCCAACAAACATTTTCCAGGTCTTTTTTCCTTTCTTGTACCCCAGAAGTTTGTACACGCAAAGTGCATTTGCCAAATTCAGTCCTTTGGCATTCTCAGTTAAAAGTTAACTAATATTTTCAACATTCAATACAAAGTTACTTCCTACCTCTTTCTTTTATGAGTTAAGTATTATATCTCCCAAGTTCACCTTTAACCTGCTTTCTCTGAAAGTTTAGCCTGCAGAAGCCGTTTGTCTAAAAATCCAGTCCCTTAAAACTCCACAGGGAGCCATTTGTTGCAAGCCCGTGTGCACCCATAAAGCCAGCGGGCATAGTGGGTTTTAAGCAGCCTGTTCTCCATCCCAAGCTTGACTTAAATTGAGAGCACATTCTATTCTCATTCAAAGATTTGGAATTCCGAACCAGAGCTCTCCTTCTCTTTGTTCATCTGTCACGACATCATGCCTGAGCATTAAAGTTGTGTGGCTTGGAACCACACCGAGCACCAATGGCTCAAAACCGCCCAAGCCTAGCAGGAAAGCGAGCAGTGTTTGCAGTCTAAGGGACTGTTGGGCTCACACGCATCACAGATGGTCCGATCGCACTGGTTTTATCTTCCCCTCCACAGCCAACTAGTTTCAATATAGAAACTTACTGTGCAATAAATTTGCACCATTCTTGAAATCAAGATTCCACTAAATTTGCATATCAAACATAGTAACAAGTTCCTTAATATCACCCATTATTTTGGACTGCACGTGCAACTAAAACCTATTTTAGAACACTGGACCTGAGGCGCAAGTATATTGCATAATAATCACAAACTGGTAAGCCTGTGGGGCGACCAAACTCGTGAAAGCTAAGCACCAAAATTTTCCAATAGAGGAAGCCGCATCAAGTTTGTTCTTAGATTAAAAGTTAACACTATGACTAAATATGGGCATTGTACAATATCAAATATAGGCTAATATCCGCAAAGCGCC
>NC_033795.1:17283204-17307008 GCF_001876935.1 Asparagus officinalis | reverse complement strand
CCATAGCTTTCAAAGTATCAGAAAGAGCCCCTAAGTTTAGGGGCTATCAGAAAACCCCCTCAAATCTTAAAATTTCATCACATTGGTGAGTAAAATTATGTAGGGGGAATATTTTTGCCAGTGAAAATTGAGGTCCGCACTTTTAGGCCAGTTTTGTGATTAAATATGGGCAATTTTGTGAGTATATCTTATGTTTATGAAGCAGGGATTTGGTCAATTGTCAAGATTGTTTCCTTATTCAAATCCATATATAGAACACCCCGCCCCCCTCGGCGCTATCGTTTGGTAATGCTGCAAAAGCAAGAATCACAAGCTCCTAAATGCTTTGAAAGTTGGAAATTGATCAAAATTTCCCCTTAATTTATATCCACAAAACTTTGCCATGCTATTAAATTTCACAAACCCTGAATGAAATCTCAAGAAAAGACATTATCAATGAGCCCTAATTCCCCAACTGCATAAAATATGAACTAAAGAACTGACCCAGCTCCTCAAGATCCAGTCTTGGACGAACCAGAGCCATTGGATCCCGAACCCGAAGCGGATTCTTCGGCCTCGACGAGCTTCCGGAGCCTCTCTTGAAGGATCCGAACCCGACTCTCAGTTCGCCGGAGCTTCGTCCACCTGTAGGTGATGTACGCGCCAAGGCCGCCGTAGACTAAGATGTACGAGTCCCCATAACGTACGGATACGTCTGCAGCGTGCTCGCTATGAATGCTTCAGCCATTGACCCTCTACTCTATCCCTTCAACGCCGCCGCCGTTGAATTTGTTGCGGTTCGAGTGCGCCCGCCGTCGGCTGCCGCCATGGATGAGGACTGAAAAGCTACAATTTTTGCCGAGGTTGGGGTTTTAGGGCACAAGGAGTGAGAAATGTGCTGCTTCGATGTTTGCCATCAGTTCTGTACTTTGTTACGGTTTTGCCTGGATTGCGGGTACGGATGCAAACGGGTGCTGTGTAATGATTAGTGGAGAAACTTTTGAAATAGATCAACTTTGTCTCAATATTTTCTTTTTATTATATATAGATGCATTATTGATTTACTAACTACATATTTCACATTGTCATGTAAATTTTTCGATATTGTGGGTGTGTGTTTTTTTTTTTTTGTGGGATTTTTGTTGTTTGTTTGAAGTTAAGCTCAACTTCTCTTATTTGTATGCAGCAAATTCAACTACAATTATAATTTTAAAATATAACAATAGTTGTTGCAATTGCCTGCCAAGAAACAATTGTTGTAGCAATTTATTTTGTTATTTATACACTTGCTAACTACAATTATAAAGCAGAACACTTAAATATTATAATTACATTAAAATTATTTTTTCCCTTTTTTTCTATAATCATATTTATAAATTTTTTTGACAAAATAGCTTATGGCTAAATTTTTGAAATATACTCATTAGGCTAGAGATCCTCTACATCCTTAGTTGTAGAGAAACTCTACAATCCACCAATAATGTCGCTTCACCCAGAGAACCCCATAAATTATATTCTTTATCTAAATTATATATAAAAACTTTTAACTTTGGGGCACACTAAACACAAACCAATACCATTAGCCCATGCAACTAATTGTAAACATCCTCTATAATTAAGAGTATAGAGGATTGAGATTCTAATTTAGAAATTTAATTAGTAAAATAAACTAGATTACAACTATGTGGATGAAAGTTAGTCTATTTTGCTAATTAAATATTTTTGGGTTTATTTTGCTAATAAAATATTAAATTTTGTCTATTTCAAAACTTTGTCCGATAATTAATATTCTTATGAGTCATTTCAACATTAGTCCTTTTAGATCTTTAGTGTTTTTATATTAGTCCCTCAAATCTTCATATTTTGATATTAGTCTCTCAGGTTATCATATTATATTGATATTAGTTTTCTGTTAATATTACTGTAAAAAAGTAAACCATGGTTGGGTTTACCCTAACCATTATTGGCTAATTTCCAAAATACTCCCAAGAGTTATTTTTGTGGGAGTATAATGAATTTTTACTGTTGGGGAAAGAAAAAGAAGAAAAATTGTGGGTTATATTAAACGAGTATGAGGCTCTTAACAAGTCTGGGTTTATAGCTCAGAAACATCTGTGATTAAATATAACAAAATCTTTACATGCATTTATAACCCTAACTAAAGAATAATATTGGTCGTAAAACATACATTAGTGACCGGGATTAAATATAACAGAATATTTACATGCATTTATAACCTAACTAACAATAGAGAATAATATTAACACAATGCGAAATCTTGAGGGACTAATATCAAAAGTTTAAAGTTTGAGAGGTTAATATCAAAACACCAAAGATATTCAGGACTAATAGCGACTAGGGCTATGCATAGTTCCGTCAAAACCGAAAAAATCGACCGAACCGACCCGAAATTAGCAGTTCATATCGGTTTTGTTTGTAGATCGGTTCGGGTCGGGTTGAAAACTTTTCAACCCGAACCGCCCGAACCAACCGCATCACTAATAACCTTTTAATTTTTAACATGTACCCATTAGAAACCCGTAGCCTCCAACCGCACTTCCTCTCTCTCGCTCTTTACCCGCACTCCGCAGTTCCGCGCTTGGCACTCCGTCGTCAGCCGCCAGCCACACTTCCTCTCTCCCACTCTCACACCGAGGTGAATTGCATAAAGTTAATAATTTTAAATTTTTAATCTTTTATAGATCTCTAAATGAACTTGGAATTTGTGAGTCTATGATAGCATGATTAATTTTAGACTAATGATCGTTGATCTCGTACAAATTATTCAGTTTTTTATGATATTGTTTGTTGTTTTTTCTTGCTGTTGCATTTTGAGTTTATATATCAAGCTGCATAAGTTGTCATTATTCCCAGTGCAAGCCAACAAACCGCACCGACCCGAACCAAAGCCGACTCACCTCCGTGTGGTTCAATTCTTAGCAGAATGTCGGTTGCAATTCGGTTGGCATTATTTAGGTCGACCGATCAACCAACCGAATGCTCAGCGACAAAACCCTACTGTCTCATTCGTCCAGATATAGAATTTAGGGGAAAATGCTTCCATCCCTCAAAACCCAAGAAAACATGCTTCCCGCCCCCAAAACTTTGTCAACGGGTGCTTTGCCCCAAAAAATAAAGATTTTGTTCTCTGAGCCCCCAACTATCATCTCAGTACATTATGATAAAAGAGAGAGAGAGAGAGAGAGAGAGAGAGAGAGAGAGAAGGGATCCATAACCTTAACAATTGACCCATAACCCTAACAATTAACTCGTAACTTTAACAATTAACCCGTAGCTTTAACAATCTCCCAATACAAACAGTTAGTTCCCCTCATCAACAAAAAAAAAAATAATTCTTATCAATCATTTTAACTATCATCTCAGTACATCATGATAAAAAGAGAGAGAGAGAGAGAGAAAGGTATTATGGTTCACATATTTTTATCTCTTAGGTTTTGTGTTTTGGAGGCTCATGGAACAAAATATTTATTTTTGAGGGCAAAGCACCCGTTGACAAAGTCTTGGGGGCGGAAAGCATGTTTTCTTGGGTTTTGGGGCCGGAAGCATTTTTCCCTAGAATTTATCATATCGGATGCGGATGTATCCGCGTGTACCCATTAGCCTTTTTGCATCTCTAGTTGCGATTGCGGTTGCGGGTCACTATGAAGGTTATTTTGGTAATTTGGGGCTCCCGCAGTTTCAGGTATAAACCCTCTGCTGATCTTGGGTTTGATCTTGGGTTTTCTTTGTTCGTTCTCTTTTCTAGTTGCTGGCGGTCTTCGTTCGTGAAACTCTCATCTGCGAATTTTTAGCCTTGTAAGTTGTCATCGCCCTTGTTTAATTACAGTAAATTGTTATATTTTTTCCATGCGATTCGAATTTATTTTATTGGTGTTGTATGTGATTTTTTTTCCGCTAGGGTTTTAGTTGGTCGCGGGTAGGTAACGTTTAGAAATTTCTCTTTAAGAATCATGAACTTTTAATTCTAGTAGATCGAATGCACAAGGGTCGATTGTTTCGCATTATTGCTTGTTTTGTTATCATTTCCAATTTTATTTATGAAACCCATTGGTTATTAACCCTTATTAAGATTGATATGCTATTGGAAGTTATTTATTGTTATTTTTAGGAGAAATGTGTAGTTATTCAGTGGCTTCATTTTTTAGATCAATGGTTTATTTGATGTTCATTACCTATGAAATCTTGGGGTTTATTCCTTATCTGTAATGAATCCAAGTTGGAAGCTGAGGGTATCCATTATGCTTCAACTTTACATTTTAAGATAAAAACTTTCTTCAACATCAGTATTGAAGCCCAAGGAACAGGGGATAGAAATTCATGCCAATTTTTCCACATACTTTTTGATTGTGAATGAATGGGACAGCTAACCTTTTCTCCACTGCTAAAACCATGTACTTTCTGCTTATTTGCACTTACATAATTGATAATTCATAATTTCATGATCTCCCACCATTGGGAAGTAATTTCTCTAGGCTATGTTTCGTTTGAGTGAAAATGGAAGAAATAAAAAAAGTGGGTGAGGAAATAAATTCCACTGTTTGGTTAGAAAGAAAATGAAATGGTGAGAATTTAGAAGGAAAATAGCCGTGAATTTTTTACTTCCCCTTTCTTCATTAAACCCAATGAAAAACGAGAGAGGGAGAGAAAAATCCAAATCTAGAGAGGACGTTGGACGATGGATGCCATCATCCGACATCAAACCTTACTGTCATCACCACATCACCGCCTTGCGGTCTTGCTACATTCCATGTGGGGTTTGATGGGGGCCATGTAGGCCCCACTAGTGAGTGATAAATCAAACAAGAGGCTAACTAAGTGTTGTATTTGCCCAAGGCAAGGAAGCAATGAAATAAATAAACAAAAATGCCTCAGGGACCCCAAATAGGGGACACAAGATGCATGATGCATTGTTCATGAACATGACATCATGCATTCAGGGGGGACACCTCACCTGCCCCCCCTTGGATCCCCTATTTCGGGTCCCTATAGTAGCACCCATAAATAAAAGAAGTTTATTCTTTCATATATATAGGTTTACACACATGAGCAAAAAAAATCAAACAATAAAATTTTTGCATGTCTACAGGTTTAAATTCAATGGTTGAATCAATGTATAAAACATATTATTTTTAACATTCAGTAGTACTTATTGATTTTTTTTACTGTTGTATCAATTTCTTAATTGTGTGCACTAATTTAAAAATCAAAAGTGAAAATACATGTCGCACTCCGTCACTGTGATGTCTATAAAATATTTTTTGTTGGATATTGTCTACATTAAGGTCGAATTTGTACTCAATTCATTATCTTATTCTCATAATTTTTAAATTATCGAATTATTTCCAAATATTAAATTGATATAGATTGTAAGAAAATATTGAATTAATTGAATTTCTCGTCATTTTTGTAATAAATTAATAAAAAAGAGAAAATTTCACTTTATCATTTTCCTTCAAGATTCTTCCAAACCAAATATCACAAAGTAACTTATTTCTCTTTCCTTCTCTTTTCTTTTCTTTTTATTTTCCTTTCATTTTATTTTCCCTTATTTTCCGTCAAATTGAACATAGCCTTACTATCCTTGCCTGTTACCTCTATTGATTTTGCCTTCCTTTCTATCGACCTTTTTTAGAAGTCAAACTTGTCAGAGGATACATTCTATTGTTAGCTTCAGTGATAGGTTTCATTAGATTTTATTTTTTCCAAGTCGTAAAATATTGGGTTGTTTTACATTTAAGTTTGTCATGTGATATATACTCATTCGGGTTTTCTATTTCTTATTACATTAGTTTTTTGTTTAATTAAAGGCCTTTTTTCTTTTGGTTTTCTATTCATTTATTAGCCTACCATGTTTTCTTTTGGAATTGATATCATTATTGTTAAGTCTTATAGTTAGTTTCTGCAGATAATCTGTTTATTTTGCATGAAATTTGCATTATTGCGGTGTCCTAATGCATTATTGTTTTCTTGGATGCAGTGTATAAATGGAGGATGATGCCAATGTAAGTTCATCTAACTCTTGACTTAGTTCTTTGTATGTTAAGACATTTACAATTGACCCCTACATGGCTTCTTCTTTTAAATATATAATAACACAATATACTAGAGTTACATAAAGTTATGTGCCGTGACTTTGTATTTATCTTGTACATTTTAGATCGTCTAAATCAAATATATTTTGGAGGCTTTAAGCCTTAAACAGTGTATACCGTAAAATATACATTTGGAATAATGGTGCACAAGACATAATTTTCTTTGCCAAATGTTGTCTGCTATGGATCTTAACTTTACTTATTTTTTCTTGCCATATAAGTTTTAGTTTCGTCTTTGTGAACTATTTTTCTTTATTCTTCTTAAAAAAGGAAAAGAAAAACCTTCTTATATATCACTGACGTGGTATAAATGATGTCCAAAAGTTGCAAGTGCACAACCAATCAAGTTATAGTGTAAAAAGTTATCGATCCCACGTGGAAGGTGGTTGTACGAAATAATTGAATCGGTTTTTATGTTGTGTGTGACAATTAGGAGTGATGAATGTGATTATAGAGAGATAGAGTGATTGTGTGTGAATAAGCACAAAATGAGATTGAGAATGGATAGATAAAGAGTGGATGTGATAAAAAGAATCAATGTAATAAAAAAGAAGAAAGAAAGATGAAGGAAATAAAATTAAGACCAATAAAAAAATCAAGAATTAAAGGAAAAAAAGACAAGAAAGTAAAAGATGGAGGGTTCAATTAAAGATATGAGGAATCTAGAATTGAATCCACTAGCTAAGCTCACTTATAAAATGTGAATCATTCTCTTTTTATCATATTCTATTTTAGATTTATTAAGTATAGATTATCAAACCACTCAAAGAAAGTATAACCTATCAAATTATCATCCAAATAAAATTATTACTCGTGAAAAGAATAACAACTAAATAGTAATTCCAAAAAAAAACTCTTGAATTCAACGTGATTCTATCTTAATAGGAATTCTAGAATTACTATTTAGTTATTCTTTTCATGAGTAATAATTTTATTTGGATGATAATTTGATAGGTTATATTTTCCTTGAGTGGTTTGATAATCTATACTTAATAAATCTAAAGTAGAATATGATAAAAAGAGAATGATTCACCTTTTATAAACGAGATTAGCTAGTGGATTCAATTCTAGATTCCTCATATCTTTAATTGAATCCTTCATCTTTTACTTTCTTATTTTTTTCCTTTAATTCTTGATTTTTCTTTTATTGGTCTTGATTTTATTTTCTTCATCTTTCTTTCTTTCCTTTTTGATTACATTGATTCTTTTTATTACATCCACTCTTTATCTATCCATTCTCAATCTTATTTGTGCTTATTCACACACAATCACTCTCTCTATCTCCCCATAATCACATTCATCACTCCAATTGTCACACACACAACATAATAACCGATTCTAATTATTTCTTATAAACATCTTCATTGTGGGATCAATAAATATTTATACTATAACTTAATTGGTTGTGCACTTGTAACTTTTGGACATCATTCATGCCCCGTCAAGTTTTTGGCGCCGTTGCCGGGGAATGTATTTTAGTAGGATTTTAATTATTTTGGTTTTTTAACTTGTGTGTTTTCTTGTGAAGGAACCACTTGGAACTTGAAGATCAAGAATTGGAGATCAATGATTTGAAGATTTGCTTGAGGTAAGTCTTCTATCTAGTATTTTTAATTCCACCCTCTAGTTAGTCTTCACAATTAGAGACAAGTAGGATTTAAAAAAAATATTTTCGTCGACCATAATAAAACTCACCCTCCACTTGAATAATTACTAACAAGATAATAATTCAAACAATATCTCCCTTCTCACTTTTGTTTGATTGTTGACCATTAAAAAAAAGATTTTTTTACTATCTTTTTAGTCGCTTTCAATTCCTAGGGTTGCATTGCATATAATAGTAGGAATTCACCAAAGTGATTTGAGCATCTTGATTGGCACACACTTGAAAATATTCTTAAGGGCAAAACCCTCTAATCAAGATAATGTGAGGGATTTCATCACCCTTTTCTTAGCCCACAAATCATTAATTCCTCACTACACAAACCCAAACCTCTTAAAATTCATTAGATGTTAGCCCCTAAGGACTCGAGCTCATTAAGGAACAATGAATCTCAAAGTGAAACGGTTCAAATTTTCTTGGATTAGTTGATGTCTAAGGTAAAATTTAAGGGTTGTGTAAAACGTTCCGCAAGGAACGATGTATTTAATTGATCTTTGATCTCCCTCTAGTACTATCCTTACCTAGCTAACTGACTGAGTAAAACTTTGATCTTTTCACTTAAGGAGTTTTAGGTTAGGAGCTGGTCTAGCTGAGTTTGGCTTAACCCTAGAGTTTAGAGTGATGAAAAGTGATTGTTTTTTTATTTGTTTTACTTTTTACTTTTTTCTTTTTCTTCTCATAATCTTAAAAAAACTAACTTTTATTTTTCTTAAAAAAGTTATAAAAAGAAATTGTTTTGGTGTATGCGAATGTGGATTAGGGACAACATAAATCATTTAATTCGTTTTGAACAAATTCAAAAAGTGGCCTACAATAATCCATCGGTTCTTCAAGACATGTGTTACCCTAATAGGAATGCAATCCCTTCTTGCATTAAGCTCCCTGAAGCAAATGGAACAAATTTTGAGCTTCGACCACACTACATAAACATGCTTTCAAACTTTCTCGAAAATGAAACTGAAGACGCCTATATTTTTATCTCAGAATTTAAGCAAGTATGTCTTATGATCGAAATTAGAGAATTACCTGAAGATGCAATCAAACTCAGATTCATTCTATTTGCTCTCAAGGACAAGGCAAAAAAAATGACTATATAGCTTACTTACTGAACTTAGATTCTTGATTTTAGAAGGTTTGTCTTCTAACAATCAATACATTTTTTATAATTTCCTCAAACCCAAGATTTATTGTTGAGGTATAAAAATTTGATTATTTATTTTCTAAGAATCTAAGTTCATCAAGAAATAGTTCTTCAAATGTTGTGTTCAAGAAGCATGAATTTAACACAGTATCCTTATTCTGCAAAACCTGATCTGCTTTTTCTAATAATTTCAGCTTTTCACCAAAAGTTTTCTCAAAACTTGGATCTGACTGATCTTCTTCTTCTGGACTTTCCTGAATGTAATTTATTTCTGGAGGTTGATTATTCAGTTGGTTCCCTGGATTGAAAATGTTAAGATCAGCAGTCAAATTCTCAAAGGACAGCTTTATTTGACCAGTTCTACAATTAATGAGAGAATTAGAAGTGGCTAAGAATGATCGTTCTAAGATGCCATGTATCTGTCATTTGGGATTGGAAACGGGTTGTGTTTCCAATACTACAAAATTCACTGAAAAAATAAAATTCTCAACCTTAATCAGAACATCCTCTATCTCACCCATGAGGATCTTGACAGATCTATCAGCTAATTATAAGGTGCATCGGGTTGGTTTCAGTTCACCTACACCTAGTTGTTAGTAGATTGAATAAAGAAGCAAATTGACACTGACCCCCAAGTCTAAAAGCGTCTTATCAATGTGAGTATTACCAATGACACATGAAATGATGGGAGAACCTGGATCTTTACGTTTTAAAGGTATTGGCTTTGAGAGCATATCACTGGTATTAGTAGCCAAAAAGACTTTCTTCGAAACATTTATTCTTCTCTTCTTAGTGCACAATTCTTTTTAAAATTTAGCATAAGGTGAGATTTGTTCAATTATATCTAAGAGAGAAATGTTGATCTTAACTTGTTTGAAAGTTTTTAGGATATTCTCCTCCTGAGGTTTTCCTAGGCCCGAGTCTATCTGGGAAAAGAGCAACTGGTCTAAACCTATCAAAAGTAGGCTCAGGTTTAGGTTCGGGTTCTTTATCATCTGTGAGAGGGGTGATTGTTGAATAGAGTCATCAGAAGGAGAAGGAATTTGTTCTGGATCAAAAGCTTGACTTGGAGGTGTTCTCACTTGATTATCGACTTGTTTCCCCGACCGTAGTGAATTGCATTCACTTGAGCTTCATAGGATGAACTAGATCATGTGTCCTTAGGGTTGACCACAGGTTGACTCGAAAATTTTTATTTCTCTCTTTCACTCACGATACTAGCTAGTTGACTAAGTTATGTTTCTAATCTACCTATGGCTTGAGTGTTGGAGTTGAGTATTTGTCCGGTTGATTGCATAAAGGAGTTCAAAGTGCTGGATGTTTGAGTCAACATTATTCGTGGTTTGTGTAGATACCTTAATTATGGTTTTCAAACCTTTTTTCAGGACATTGAGACGTTTATCATGGTCTGAGTTGGGGGGAGTGTGAGTTACAGCTTGATGATGAGGAGACTGATTTTGATATGGCAGATTTGGTTGTTGAAAGTTTGGTTGAGAACTGAAAGGAGCTGTGTTTTTTCTAGGAAATTGTTGGTTTGAAGTGGAAATGAAAAATTGATTTCCGGAGAGATTTTCTTGATTCCATGCAAAATTAGAGTGATTTCTCCAATCTGGGTTGTAGTTTGAGAAAATGGATCATTCGCAGGACGTTGGAATGTAGCGTTAACCTATCCTAGTGGTTGATTGTTTTCCACAAGAGGACATTCTTCTGAAACATGAGATGGTGAAAGATAGTTGTGACAACTTGAGGTAGAAACTTGATTCATTTGAGCTGGGGCTCTTTCTTTGATTTTTAGGGTTTCTAATCTGCGCATGATTATAGTCATCTTAGTTTCAGATGCTATGTTCGATTCTAAGGAAAGACCATTGTACTTGGGTTGGGGAACTGATACAACTCTATCATCACAGTGTTCCCACTGTATGGTTTTCTCAGATAGACTATCTAAAAATTTTCAAGCTTCGTCGACATTTTTCTTCATGAAATCCCCTTGACACATTGACTCTAATGAAGTTTTTGAAGAATAATCTAATCCTTCATAGATGATTTGGTATAATCGTCATTTTTCGAGACCATAGTGAGGACATTGAATAAGAATGTACTTGAATCGGTCAAAATACTTCCAGAAAGGTTCTCCTGGGACAATTTTAAAATTTTGAATGTTATTTCTAAGCTTAACCATTTTATGAATTGGGAAAATTTTCTTAAGAAACAGTGAAATACGGTGACAAATTCATCCCAAGTTGAGATAAAATTTGTAGGTAAGCTATATAGTCATTTTTTTGCCTTGTCCTTGAGAGCAAACAGAATGAATCTGAGTTTGATTGCATCTTCAGGTAATTCTCTAATTTTGATTATAAGACATACTTGCTTAAATTCTGAGATAAAAATATAGGCGTCTTCAGTTTCATTTTCGAAAAAGTTTGGAAGCATGTTTATGTAGTGTGGTCGAAGCTTAAAATTTGTTCCATTTTCTTCAGGGAGCTTAATGCAAGAAGGGATTGCATTCCTATTGGAGTAACACATGTCTTGAAGAACCGGTGGATTATTGTAGGTCATTTTTTGAATTTGTTCAAAACGAATTAAATGATTTGTGTTGTCCCTAATCCACATTCGCATACACCAAAACAATTTCGTTTTATAATTTTTTTAAGAAAAATAAAAGTTAGTTTTTTAAAGATTATGAGAAGAAAAGGAAAAAGTAAAACAAATAAAAAAACAATCACTTTTCATCACTCTAAACTCTAGGGTTAAGACAAACTCAGCTAGACCAGCTCCTAATCAAAAACTCTTTAAGTGAAAAGATCAAAGTTTTACTCGGTCAGCCAGGTAAGGATAGTACTAGAGGGAGATCAATTAAGTACATCGTTCCTTGCGGAGCGTTTTACGTAATCCCTAAATTTTTTCTTAGACACCAACTAATCCAAGAAAATTTGAACCGGTTCACTTTGTGATTCCTTGTTCCTTAATGAGCTCGACTCCTTAGGGGTCAACATCTAATGAATTTTAAGAGGCTTGAGTTTGTGTAGTGAGAAATTAATGATTTGTGGGCTAAGGAAAGGGTGATGAAATCCCTCACATTATCTTGATTAGGGGGTTTTGTCCTTAAGAATATTTTAAAATGTGTGCCAATCAAGATGCTCAAATTACTTTGGTGAATTCCTACTATTATATGCAATGCAATCCTAGGAATTGAAAGCGACTAAAAAGATGGTAAAAAGAAATTTTTTTTTATTATGGTCAACAATCAAACAAAAGTGAGAAGGGAGATATTGTTTGAACTATTATTTTGTTAGTAATTATTCAAGTGGAAGGTGAATTTTATTATGGTCGACGAAAATAATTTTTTTTTAAGTCCTACTTGTCTCTAATTGTGAAGACTAACTAGAGGGTGGAATTGAAAATACTAGATAGAAGACTTATCTCAAGCAAATCTTCAAATCATCGATCTCCAATTCTTGATCTTCAAGCTCTAAGTGGTTCCTTCACAAGAAAACACATAAGTTAAAGAACCAAAATAATTAAAATCCTACTAAAACATCTTCCCTGGCAACAACGTCAAAAACTTGACGAGGCATAAATGATGTCCAAAAGTTGCAAGTGCACAACCAGTTAAGTTATAGTATAAAAAGTTATCGATCCCATGAGGAAGGTGTTTGTAAGAAATAATTAGAATCAGTTATTATGTTGTGTGTGTGACAATTAGGAGTGATGAATGTGATTATGAAGAGATAGAGAGAGTGATTGTGTTTGAATAAACACAAAATGTGATTGAGAATGGATAGATAAAGAGTGGATGTAATAAAAAGAATCAATGTAATCAAAAATAAAAGAAAGAAAGATGAAGAAAATAAAATCAAGACCAATAAAAGAAAAATCAAGAATTAAAGGAAAAAAACAAGAAAGTAAAAGATGGAGGATTCAATTAAAGAAATGAAGAATCTAGAATTGAATCCACTAGCTAATCTCACTTATAAAATATGAATAATTCCTCTTTTTATCATATTCTACTTTAGATTTATTAAGTATAGATTATCAAACCACTCAAGAAAAGTATAACCTATCAAATTATCATCCAAATAAAATTATTACTCATGAAAAGAATAACAACTAAATAGTAATTCTAGAATTTCTTCTACCAATTAGTTTTTTAGTTGAATATCCTAAACATGAACAATTTAAGCATAAGAGAATGATTAACAAATTATAAAAGAAATAAAGCTAGTTTCATGCAATTTCTAGAATCCTACGAGTAATAATTCCACATAAAAAGAAAAGGTAATTCTTTAGAGGGTTCTAGCCTCGAGGCGAATCAAAGAAAATAAAAATTAAATAAAATAAAAACTAATCCCAATAGGGTTCTAGCCTCAAGGCGAATAGTGCAAGAAAATAAAAATCTAAACTACAAAATAAATTGTAAGAATTTAAATTACAAAATAAATTGTAAGAATTAAATGCGAGAAAATGAAAGTAAATCTACTCTATAAGCATGAAAATAAATCTAAGGCAAGAGGGTTCTATTAAATGCGAGAAAATGAAAGTAAATCTACTCTATAAGCATGAAAATAAATCTAAGGCAAGAGGGTTCTAGCCTCTTGGCTATTTAACAAGAGCATGAAAATAAATCTAAGGCAAGAGGGTTCTAGCCTCTTGGCTATTTAACAAGAAAATAAAGCAAAATGATAAAAATATTAACAAAAAAATTCTAGCCTCAAGGCGAAAGCAAACCTCCATCTTCATCTTCATCTTCATCATCAAATAAAGAGAAGAAAAGAAAAATATGAAGATGTGAAAAAATTCTTTTATTAATTGCAACAAAAAATTATAATTTTGGAATGTCTTTTCAATTAAGAGTAACCCTTCTCTCCAAATGGAGTTATAAAATTTTTCACACCCTCAACCCCTCACTCTCTATCCTTATTTATATCATACAACAATGAATGAGAGCTCTTGAATCAGACTTTGAGCCCCAAGCCACTCAAAATCAGCCATTAATCTCGCTACAGGAAAACTGCATCGATGCATGCACCGATGCTAGTATCAATGCTAGCATCGATGCCCATTGTATCCAAATTCTGACTTCACAAATAGCTTCGTCTCGTCGAGATAGGCGATTTTTATATATTATATGTTAAATTCCATCTTCTGGATTGGGAGATATCGTCGTTTCTTTACGGCCAACCATATTGAATATGATTTTTTTTTCATATTGGAATTTTTATTTTCTTCGACTTCTATAGGCTACTCGGCTTGATTCTAGGCTTCAATAAAATGTTACAAAATGAGAACGTTGGGGACTTTTGGGCTTTTATTCATTATTTCTTCATTAACCTGAAATTTAAGATAAAAATAATTATTAGTGATATACATATTTATGTAAAATAGATAATGAGAGTATAAAATTGTAATAAAATGTGATTATCAATCACTTTATTTTAGCTACGAATTCCTGTGGTTTACATTTCTATGCCCTGTGAGGTCTCATTTGTTCAATAACCTCTTATTTTGTTTTCTCCTTTGATTTTATCTTTATAACTCCCAGAGACGCATATAAATACCCACACTCTTATTACACTATTTGCTCGATAAGTTTATTCGGCTATCCTCCTTGTTATGCAAGTCAATCTCAAAAATTTCTCTGGTTTAATATATCGAATGTGGGATCCATTTTCCCCCTCTTTTTTTGTACACCATACTTACAGACATGGTTACATTGTCCTTCAGTTTAATTGCTTAGTAAAAACTTTGTCCCTCAGTTTTCTCCCTATGGTTATTATTTATTAATGTTTCCGTGCATCATCAGCAGTGCGAATAGATAACAAGTTTTATTACTGAACTTCTTCAATCAAAAAATAGTAGCACATGTATGTTTACTGCCATGGACATCGAAGTTGCCCTTCTAAATGCTTGTTGCATCTAAATCTCACTTTCTTTCACTTGAGAAGTTCCTATGCTTCTTATGCAATGTGTCCCCTTGTGTTTATATGTCTTCATCCACATAGCTAACTTTTTGATTATTGTTCGTGAAATAGTGTTATAGTTCTAAAATATAGTTTGACAACATCTTTGGATATGCTTCTTTGCTTAAATGCCCCCATTCTGTAATTGAAAACTGATTCTTCAAAAAAATAGTTGCATATTTAATTTCGAACTACATTTGTAATTTTAGCAAGTTCTGCCTCACTATTAATAACGACTGAAACACGTCGCCAAGTGAAACACGTCGCCAAGTGGAAGCTCTTACATTAACTACTAGAAGAAGCATGAAACTAAACCTGCCATAGTTCTATAATTTCACTTGGTGTGCAGCAGAGTACAACAACTGGTAACAGTTCTATCAGGTGCATTTGTTGTGTTCTATTTTCATAATGGTTATTCGTAGCACACAGAAGTTAGCTTATTTCCTCGTCTGACTGAATCTGTTCATTACTAAGTTGTTATACTGTCCTAATTCTTTCTTTGACAGGCTGCAAAGAAAGAGGAAGAGGAATTCAATACGGGACCTCTCTCTGTTCTGGCGATGAGCGTAAAGAATAACACACAGGTAAGGCATATGTGCCTTCCCTCTTACATTTTTATATGAAGCCAGTATAGTATTTATGTTATTCCCGATCTCCAGAGAATTCACTTTCCAAATTCTTGCTTTTATTGGAAATAATTATAATGGATGCTGATTATATTTTGTGCTGCAACCAGTTCAGAATGTAATGGTTTTCAGAACCGAGTAATAGCAAGTGATGATATGCTTACTTAGAGCAAAATAATGCTATATGATGAGGATTTTCTCTTTCATTTTTATACGAAGCCAGGAATATCTGTTTCCATCCCTGATCTTCAGAGAAGTCAAGTCGAAATTCTTGCTTCCATTGGGGAAAAAATGATGATGGATGCTGATTGTATTTTATGCTATAACCAGTTCAGAAAGTAATGGTTATTAGAATCAAGTAATAGCAAGTGATGACATCCTTAGAGCAAAATATTGCTTTAGGATGAGGATTTTTCTCTTTTATTTTTCTGGATCAATGCACATGAAATAGCATAGTGATTAAGTTTGGGGTCATATAATGCCAATGGAAAAAGATTTTCTCATTTTCATTTTGCCTAACTAGCAAATAGCTTCATATGTTACACCACTTTAATAAAAAAATTCTTAACTTAGAAAGAAGCTTAACTCTTCTACATGTAATTTTCTGTCCAGGTGCTGATCAATTGCCGTAACAACAAGAAACTTCTCGGTCGTGTCAGGGCTTTTGACCGCCACTGCAACATGGTTCTGGAAAACGTAAGAGAAATGTGGACTGAGGTATCTTAAAACCCCGACTTTTTGCCTAGTAATTTTTAGATTCATTTATATCATGTATTTCTCTTTCTCGTGATTAATGTTCTGGTGGTTTGTAGATTCCAAAAACTGGGAAGGGTAAGAAGAAAGCACTCCCCGTTAACAAGGACAGATTCATCAGTAAGATGTTTCTTCGAGGGGATTCAGTTATCATTGTTCTCAGGAATCCTAAATGAGGACTAGAATGTATATTTCAGAGTAAAAGGAAGCACTTCGTTGAACATTTTGAAATCAGGAGAACCTAACTGAAAATAAAAAATTGTCATTTGGTGCTGGCAGGGTTATGGAAGGAATGCATTATGTAGTAGGTATTGGTTTGTATCTTGGTAGCTAATGGTTGTAGCTTTGAGCATACCTTGTAATACTTCACTGTGCTGACCCTCTGATCTTTAACTAGTATGTTACTTTTGTTCAGTACCATATTCTGTGCATGTTGGACAATTACTAGATCTATATTTTACTTCTGCTCTCCCATAGAAATTTTTATTCTTTTATCTATTATACTAGTGTGTACCCTGTGCAAAGCATGACCTCATGTTTTTTTTAAGCATTGCATTTTGAACATGTCTCCCTCCAAGGTTTAATACATTTGATTTGATTGTTGTATGTTTAAAATTAGAAATAATATCTACTGCTCTATATTTAAAATGGTGGTGTTCATAATACAGTAAATTACTATAATATAAACAGTAAATTTACTCTCTACTTTGAGAATCCAAAAATTTATTGTTTATGCTATAGTATTATCATAGTATTTACTGAAATCTAGGCCAAATTTATTTCCTTAAGATTTTGAGAAAGTTCAAGATCTAGCTCATAATATTGCGTCCGAAGTATTCATAGAGGATACAAGAACAGCTCAAATCTGTAAGGATCATTATTTGTTGGTATAGGTTTAGTGCAATACCAATCCTAATTCTTGAATGTTCCGTATTTGCTGAGTTGTACTCATCTTGAATTTTACTAGGCAATAAATGTCCAAGAGCAAAGAACTACTTGCTCGTTTATCAACTCTAGGATGACTCTAGGAGAATAGAAAGTTTATTGATGTTTATGGAATTGACAGTCCGAAGATTTGCCGTGACTCAGATTCAGGTTGTATCTCTGTGGAATCTATGATAACGTTTGTCTCAGCTGACGGTGAATACGCAAAGGCAAGGTCATACTCAAGCAAGCAACTTGATTAGGATTGCTATTAATATATAGTATAAGCCTCTAAACTCATGCCCTATTACAATGGTCGTGGACTTTCTTCTTAAAAAAACGGGTGTAATTTGCCATCAAATAACGCTTGGTTGCACTCAAAATTTGCATCATTTTTAATAAATAACCCAAAATTTACATCATTTTTAGTTCATATCCTAAAGTTCTTTTTGCTCAAATGCCCTAATTTTAAAAAAAAATTAACTTAAATACCTCCTCTTAAGTAGTTTTAGCATGTCAATGTTTTTATTAACCTGTAGAGTATTTTTTAGGCAAAAGCTTTTTGGGTGTCAAAATTAATGGTGTAAACTTTGGGGCACCTAGCACAAATAACTCAAAGTTTACACACACACAGAAACCACATTTGAAATAGGGTCATCCTATTGAAACCATATTTAATTGTTAATCTATACATAAACCACTTTTAATGAGCTTTTTTTTTTGCAATCAACCTTGCAAACTTTCCAGTTAAGATTTTTCGGAAATTGACCCCACCTAAGCTCAATTAAAGATCAACTCTCTAATATACTTGTATTTAACAGCTAATCCCACCTAAGCTCAATTAAAGATCAACTCTCTAATATACTTGTATCTAACAGTTAATTATTTTAGCAAATCCAAAAAATCTTTGACTTAAAAGTGAGTCCAGGTGGTTAATGGTAATAAAAAATCATTGAAAGGCAGTTTACTTATAAATTGACAATCAAAAGTGGTTCCCGTGGAATGACCCTATTTTAAAGGTGGTTTCTAGGAAAAATAAAACCCTTTCAATAATAATATTATTGTCTAGTTGAATGACAATGTCCACTCAAACTAGAGCTCTACTGGTTAGGATTCAAATTCTTTCAATGGTTTAACTCATAATAATTAATGGAGATAACGTCTCGAGAGACATGAGAGCAAGAAGGTGGAAAAGGGGCATCCGAAAACAAAACAAATGTGAGTGAGGTGCACTACATACACACCACCATAACGAAAGAATACATGCAAACATGCATATCATCTTGCTACGATATAAATACATGCATATATCCCTCTATAACGAAGGAATACATACATATCATCCGGCTTGCTACAATACACATGCATACATATTATCCCGCTACAACGAAGGAGTACATACATATCATCTGGCTACAAGGATAACAAAATATACATATTGAACAAGAATAACTTGTGTGACATTTACATATCGCCCTTCTCCTTCAACAATGCAAAATATACATATTGAACAAGAGCATGTACATTATTTGGAGCCCCCTCCCGCTTTCACTGATCCCCCCTCTAACCATAAAGCAAAAACACTTTTCTATTGTCAGGTGTTCTATATTATCTCAACGCATCATTTTCACACGTATTTTTGCAATTTACTAGATTTATTTTTTCTGTTTTTCTGAAAAACAATAATGAGCTAACCAGATAGAAAGATGATAATCTCGAATATAAGTTATAAATCCGTGATAGTTGCTGGATCATCCTTAAAATTCAAATCTTCAACATTAGCCTTTATTGCCAGATGGAATAGAACAAGAGAATATTTTGAAATAATTCAGACTTTGTAGAAACTCTTTTCCTCTAATTCTAGGATCATCCTATGACCATATCACCTCACACCAGAGTAAGATCCTCTTATTTTGGCAAAAAAAAAAAAAAAAAAAAAAAAAAAATTTAGAAAAAAAAAAAAAAAAAAAAAAAAAAAATTCTGTAGTGCTTTTGACTCAACTGGGGTGGGTGTGCTTCGTACTTCTTTGTTGTGCCAATGATTCTTTTTGTTGCAGATAATTTATTAATTATATTCCTAGTACTAAGGAACATATGCATAAATGTGTTTTTAATAGTAGTATCAAACTAACTTTTAAGCAAAATACGAAGCAAATGATGCAAAAGAGAGCAAAGAAGTAGTGCTTTGGATTTCCACTTTTTTAAAAGTTATGTGTTAAATAAATTATTAATTATATTCCTTGTACTAAGGAAATTTATGCGTAAATGTGTTTTTATAGTATCAAACTAAATTTTAAGTAAAATAAGAAGCAAATGATGCAAAAGAGAGCAAAGAAGTAGTGCGCTTTAGATTTCCACTTTTTTTTTTAAAGTTGTGTGTTAAATAAATGACGTTGACTGCAGTGTTCGTGTAAAGTTTTGAGTTTTAGGTTGATTTTTCTCAATTTGTTTGCTATAATGAATCAATGATTAATTATTCATTAAAAAAAACTCATGGTGCTTGTTGTATATTAGCTTTGATACTCAAAAGAAGCTTTTTGTAGGTATGACATTCTCTCCCGTTTTTTTTGCCTTTTCCGTGGCAATAAACTCGTGCTTATTCAGCTAATTCATTAATCATCTATGAAGCATTCATGTGATTATGATGATCAACAGAAAGATAAAAAAAAAATAAACCAAAGAAGTATATTCAATAGAAACGATTAGAACACAGAAAGAGTTGAATAAGAGAATAATGAATAATTGATGGTATGTTATTACTTGTTGCTGAATCGCTGACATCTAAATGTTTGTTTAGAGCGGAGAGGCAAAAGTACGAACCTCGAGCTTCTACAAAACTCATATTCTGCAAATCGAAGTTCTCGGTTCACAATAATGCATCGATCAGCAATTTGATAAGAGAAAATTTTGACAACCAGGAAGTGAAGCGCATGCAAACCAACGATTATCCAACCAAAAATATGTACCCAAGTCATTCACATGAGTTAAGCTAATGCATCACAAATACTCCATTAACACACAAAACAAGAGAAATAATCAAGGTTCTCAACGGAATTCTTCAACATCAACATAAACAAGCAATAGGAGACAAAATTTCAAACATCACCAATCTCTGAAACAAAGAGAAATATAGGGAGAAATCTTAGCCTCTAATCTCCGAAACAAAGAGAAGCATAGAGAGACAATCTTAGTCTTAGTAGGGAAAACCCCAAGCCTCTAGGTGTTGGTGGCTCTCGTGTAGATCTGCTGGCTGGAATGGGCTGATACCACCCTAATGGCGCCCCTCTCCATTAAGTCCTTTATCGCCCTTCTTGCAAGTGATCCATTGATCTGTTGACAGAGAAATTGTCAGATGCTGCATACACAATAAAATGCTGCTGAACATAAAGTGTAAAGAAAACTTTTCATGCTTAAATGTTCGCTAAGCTTTTTCCATTAAAATACCTAGCTTGAATGTACTCAAGTTATGAAATAGAATGGCAACGGTGTTTGGGTCATAGAAAAATAAAAATTCAGTTAAATAAGCGAGAAAAGGGGGAAATATGATACATGACGCTTTTGTTTTCTTTTAGCTATCTTGATGACTCCTGATGAATGAGAAATCTTATGACTAAAGCACAGGTTATCTAAAGACCTAATAATCCGTTCACTTATCAAGATACCATTAATTAACCACACCACAATGCATTGCACGGGTTAAAACTATTTTAATTAGTGGATTATTCATCAAAATACATTGAAAGAATGGTTAACTGTGTATTCCCTCACTCTGACACACGCACACACAAGCACACGCACGCATGCGTACAAATATGAGCATGCGTGCACACATGCATACACACGAGTATGCACGGACACACATAGACTGCATGCGCAAACAAAAACATATATGCATACACGCTCATGCACCAACACCCACGAAAACAAGCATAGACACAGTAAGTGCTCATAACCATGTTCCACATAACACACCTGTGATATGGACGCATAGTGTAGGCATAAGAGTTGCACTAAGAGCTCAAAACCATGCACATAAGGGGAAGCATGTGTGCGTGCACACACAAACACATGCATCCATATGTATTTCAATAGCTTTTCATCTATTGTAAAAAAAAAATACCTAGTAATTTATGCAAAAATAACTTTGAAAAAACTGTTCAGAGCAACAGTGACAACATCAAAACTCAGTTTAGATCATCTCAGGTGATTCAATACCGAAACCTTCTAGAATTGATGTACTCTTAAGAAATAAACCAAAATCTAAGAGCATAAAGTTGAAATCCTTACCCTCAATCTTTCAGAGAGCACGGAGGGAGTAATCTGCTTATACTTGGGAACCTCAGTGAGCATCTTATCGTAACTGGCCTGATCAAAGAGGACCGCATTGTTTACCTTCTCCTTTTGCTTTCCCTTGCTCCACTTCTGCAAGCACAACAGAAACACTAATCAATCTAGCAAAAATAAAAAATAAAAAAAATAAATGGGCAAATTACACGAAACCTCCTTCCATATACAACAAGTTTTCAAGAAACCAACTAATCTATTAAGTTCAACAAAACACTCCTGATCCATACTAAAATTGTTAGGAATTAAACAGTTATAGTGAATCTGTGATGCATGTGTGCTTAGGGCCCCATGCCCCCCCCCCCCCCCCCCCAAACAAAAAAGGTTTTGAAAATTGGGAATACTATCCATATCAGGGTTTGCTTACTAAACCCTAAAGCTTTGCTCTCTTACCTTTGAACCCACATATTCCCTAACACCTCCCATCCGCTTGACTTGACTTAAAACATAAGACAATATACTGGTATGAAAAAGTAACCGTCTGTACAGTAACACACTATAAGGTTGTATAGAAATATACTATAAGGGTATAAAACAACATATTTTAAATTTATCCATTCCAAATTAAAAAAATATTTCTCATGTGCGTATTTCTAAGGTGTTGTGGGTATGCATTTTGGTAAAAAATATTAAGATTCTCACATCTACATGATTATCATCAGTAAATTATTGTCTTTTTTTATCCTATATTATATTGCAATCTGAAATACTATAGGCTTCCATTTTGTAATTCACATAATTTTTCGCATTTTAAGTAGAACAGGGAAATAGAGTTCAATTCTCATGTAGTTTTGCATTTAATAGTAGATAAAATAAGGTCTCTATTAACGTGATCTTGCACTTTGCGGTGGAATTGTCCAATGATGTTCCTCCAACTTAATGAAGTTTTAAATTAAGCAGCATGTGAAATAAGATTTCTATATTTTATAAATGGTTTTCTATGGTCATATGTAGTGTTGCATTTATTTTATAAATGTCATAGTTAAAATTGCTTCCATTCTTTTTATTACAGTTTGAAATAAATTTTAATAGTATAATTTATAGCGTACAGTAACTTCTATTCTAAATTCTTATTTCACACATTGAGATATATGAAAATTTATTATACATTGTTTTTTTGCTTGGTGTTTACTTGGTGTAGTTAACGTTGCATTTTGCACCCCCCCCCAAAAAAAAGAATAAAAATAAAAATAAAAATCATTGCTCCACCGTCGCATGTGTGATATTAAATTGACCCTAAATCTTCATATATTTCTTTAAATTAGACCCCCCAAATCCAGTAAACTGTTTTATAACACCCACATAATTAAATTTACACCCCGAAATAAAACCCTCATTACAAACAAATATTAAAATTATGGGAATACAATTGAGAAATATGAACTGTTGATGGTCTAATATTACAAACAAAGATTGGAGGGTCTAGTATGACAAAAACTCTGTATTTAAACTCCAAAACTACTCATGTTGTTTCTATTCAGGGTTTATGTCACATTAGACTGTAAATTCTTTCTTAGTTGTATATTAGGCCCCCAAATTTTCATGTCTAATCTACACCCCAAATCTTTTTAGTTATTTGAATAAAACCATCAAATTTGGGTCTTACATTACATTGCAAAATGTTCATATTTCTAAATCACCCCTACAAATCTATTAATTCCAAGAGTATCCATACTATGGTAACAATTACAGAGACTTCGATATCCTAGATATCTATTCCAAATAAACATTAGTTTAGCTACTTGTTACCCCCAAAGCCTTGTGTTAATTACTTTCCCCGAACTCAGAAAAAAAAAATTGATAAGAAAACCGCTTCCCTTTTTTATGTTAATATTCTTGAACAAAATTGACATCAACTTTTCCTCACTTTAGAGTATCAAACAGTCAAAAGGGAACTTCAGGGCATCAAAATTAGTAGTAAAGGGTGAAACTTCGGATATTCAGGTGCAAAATAAGCCGTAGAAATATGAAGATTTTGGGGGGGGGGCATAACATAAAACTAAGAAAGAAGTTAGGGTCTAATATGACAGAATCCAAAACCCTAACCCTAAAAGTTCAGATCAGGACCTTCTTCTTCTGCTTGCCGCCGCCAGATTTCGCGGGCTTCGAGGACGGAGGGGGAGCCTTGCTGTCCTTCTTCGGCGCCTGTTTTCGATTAAAATAAAATCATGATTGAAATTTTCAAAGGATTAATTTAGGAAAAAAGATCCAGTAACAGAGAAAGAGAAATAAAAATACCATTTTTTTTTGAAAGGCGGAGAGATCACAGGGAAGAAGACGCGGCGACTCTAGTAATGAAGAAGA
>NC_033795.1:17273228-17283194 GCF_001876935.1 Asparagus officinalis | reverse complement strand
CGAGGGTTCATGGTTTTATATATGATTGGGCTTCGTTTTTCTAGCTTGGATTTGGATCGTTTAAAAAAGCCCATATACAGAAGTTAAGCCGAATGGCTTGGGGCTTTATATGCTTGCGCTACGTCTTATGGGCTATAATTTGGACGCCTGCTATTGTTACTCTATAAAAAGCCCAAATTCAAGGACCAAGTTGTGGATGAAGATGGAAGGTTTATCGTCATGTCTTTAATCTCTTGTACTTGCACTTAGCAAAATTTGGAGTGAGCTAAACTGTCCTATATTGGATGAAGCACCACCACATGATAAACCCGACCACAACCTATCAACATTTGTCCTCGCTGCAGTTACCTCAAGGTTCATTTGGAAACCCAGATGCGGCGCCATCTTTGCAGGCGCAAAGTAAGTCCTTGACATCCACCCTCGTGCTTTCGAAAGTCTATATGCATATGTGCAGTCGCCAAGAACGACGAACACAGGAGCGCATAATGAATCGACACCCCTATCGGTAAATGTGGTAAAGGTCAATGTGGACGATGGATGTATCATCGGTTGGAATAATTGCTCGAGACTATCTAGGACGCCACGTCCTCTCCTTCTGTGCTTCCGATCCCCCTCTGTCCTCCCTGGAGTGTGAAGCCCAGGCTGTTCTCACGGGCCTTCGCCTTGCTCACTTAAATGGTCGGAACAACATTCTCATGGAAACAGATTGTCTCACCCCACTGCAAACTCTCGGGCAAGATGGGAGATTGTTGGTCACTATCCAAAGTTTTAAACACCTATCCGTGTTCAATGAATGATCAATACCTGTGCATGCAAATTAGCCCAGTAAGCTATCAGATACAAATGTACTTCATTGTCTAAGAGGCTCTTTAATTGAATCGCTGAATTGAGTTGATCTTCAATTCCTCAAACAAAAATAATAATAATTCCGCTTGAGCTCTTAATTTGTTTTCTCCTAGCACGAGTTTTCTGATTTTTCCCCCTCTATGAGAGCTAAACAAGTAGAACTGACATGAGGAACAACAAAACCAAATGTTACATCATGCAGTCCCTTATATATGGCCCACAATTTTCGAATGAAACAAACAACAAGTGATCCCAAATATCCCAACCTTATTAAAGCAGAGAACCGCTTGTCCATCTATATAGCTCAGCTTCACTTAAGGTCTTTTAAGGGCTTGATTGTATGAGAGAAACAAGAGCTTGAGATGCATTTTCTTAACAAACTTGTCATTACACTCTACATTATTGAATCATTCCACAACGAAGGTTCAAGGAATATCTTCAAATAGTAAGTACAAAACAGAGAAAACAAAACCAACATTGCAGCAAAAAGATGTAAGTGCTGACTATGTCAATAGCCACTGCATCATTGTTTAGCTTCAATTCTTGCTTCCAAATCCAGGAGGGCTCGCTCTGGCTCCCGCCAACTCTGCAAACTGCCTCCTTGATTCTGGTCTCCTCCTCCTCCTAGCAGTACCAGGAGGAGCCTGAAAACAAAAGAAAAAGAAAAGAGAGTTTAGTAGAACATTAAGATTCATGGCATAGAACATTCATGTTCACAAGTTACCGTACAAATTTAACATGTACATTTCGAGTGCGGATTAAGACTCTAAAACCAGGGGAACCATGGATGATCTAAATGGTTGGGAAGTTCCAATATGGCTTCCAAGGTCTCGGGTTCGATTCCCATATCACAAAAAAAAAAACACACACACACACAAAACAAAAAACAAAAAGCAAAAATAACCGCGGTGAAAATTGAGCATTACAGTGTTTGTACTCTACAATATCCCTACTGGTTGAGAGATCTTTTTGCATGAAAAACACGAATTGTGTATGCAAAAGTACCCTTTTACTTCCACTTTAAATGCATGTAGGTGTGATTTGAACTTGTTGTCTTGATATCATTTTAAAGTCTCTTCAATTACGTCAAAAATCTAAAATTATGGTGAAGGTTACAACAAGAACAAAGCTTGTCTTCTTTTATTCAGCTCCATTAGGATCACTTTTTCCTAAAGTTAATCATTATCATATCTTTCTTAATTGCTTACAATTAATTTCACTAAAGCTTATCTTATGTCCTCCTTGCTCTATGACATATGGTGAACTGAGGATTATAATTTGTTTACTCTAAACACAAAGCTACTCATCAAAGAAGGCACTATTCCGAACATAAAGCTACTCATTTAAATGCATATTAAATAACATAACAAATCATACTTCCTTTAAAAGTACGAGTTCGGAAAAATCTTTCGGTAGACAAAAATACCCCTATAAAGTTTGAACTATCCTATCACTAATCAAATTTTAATTTTTAATGCTAATCCATCATTAGCCAGGGAAATTAATAAATTCTTAATAGATATACATAGTATAAAGATAAAGAAACAAATTGTATTTAGATTATATTGGAATTAAGAAATTTAATTACATTCTCATCTTAATCTATACACTAATATTTACCCACAACTATCTTTACCAATTATTGAATACCTCAATTTCAGATAAATAACTCTCCCACACCACCTCTAAAAAGAGCTCTCTCTTTTTATGGAATCGAAAGAGTTTTCTCCACTTCTTTGCGGCGATTGTTTTTTTCTCCTAGGGTTTGAATTTTTGGTTGTCACTCCTGCAATGAATGTATGCTTTCATTTTCTTTTTCTTTTTTATTTCTTCTTAGATCTTGATTTGTTTTGGGTGTTCTATTCTTGAAAGATTTGTGATGGGTTTGTTGGTTTATGATTTTCTTAGAGTTTATGTTTAGATATTTAATCTAAGATGTGGGTTTATGATTTCTATAAAACTTTTACAGAATTTTTTTATTGATTGAGTATTGATTTGACATTTCTTTTTTTATTTTTTTGATTATATGTCATTGTTTAAATTTGAAAGAGTCTTTACGCGTTGAGTAGAGTTTTTATTAATTTTGTGCTCAAAGCAATAAGAAAAAAAAAGTAAGAGTTTTGATGAGTAGATGATTAGTGTTCTTTTAGGGTTTTTGAATTACAGATGTTATCGATTTGTTGCAAAAGCTATCTTTGGTGCCCAAGACCAGGACCCATGATGCTTCTAAGGCCCGAATTAGTTAAATATGCGGTTAAGATTAATATGGTTTCTTATAAATTTATTTGTTTCTTAGGTTATATCCTTTCCTAAATAATAAAAGTACGCAAGTCAAATTGAGATATTAATTGATGTTTTGTCTTTTAGTTGATTTAGCATGCTCTATTGAATGGTGAGAATAAGAAAAATGAAGCTATCCCGCCAATGGACTGGTCAGCAACACCCTTATGTGTTATACATCACCTTACTTATGGAGGTAAAATATGATGTCTCTTCTCTATTGTATCCTACAGTTTTTGTGATCATATTACAAATTATTTGCTACAATTATTAGATGTTATCTTTAGCCAACAATAGTTAACTCACATAATTTTTTATTGTGTTAGTTATAATGTTTGGTATATGTTGTTTGTGAAATTTGGACGGGTTTTTAGGTTATGATTCAACGAGCGAGTATGAGAATTACCCTAAATTTGATGGACCAGAGATGCAACATCCTATAAGTTCTATTATAAATCATAAACTAACTTTTTTCGGTGGTAGTATACTATTTTGTATTTAGCAATAATGGTATTTTTCGGTATATTGTTTTGAACTATAAGTTTTATTTATTTATTGAATCGGAATTTTTAATTGAGCAGTTTACCATATTTGGTTCTAGCCTATTTCATCGACTCATTCCACGGAATTGGTGGAACTTCGTCCTAAAACAATAATATTTTGTCTAATGTAAAAACTAGTCAAACTGGAGCTGTAAGACTAAAATTAAAGATTGACAATAATTTATTATGAATATTTGTAATGTTTTAGGTTGTCATTAAGTAATAAGGTATAGTAATGATACAATGCTTGGTGTTTGTTGTCTTTATGAAATGTAAATAAAAATGTTACCAATTTTGATATTTGTCAGACCTTTAGTTTTGAAGCCCACAAAAAGAACAAAATTTTCATTTATGTGGAGATTAGTGAATTCAAGATTTTAGAACTGAAATGAAAGACTAGTTAGGATTTAATATGAATTGGTTTGTGAAGAGGGGTAGGGATATGCTTTTCTTCTACAATTGATGATTAGGGACAATTTCGTTAATACTAAGATTTGGAGGTATTTTTGCAAATATGCATGGTTTAAGAGGTATATATATAAATAAGTCTTTCTTTTTTAATCTTAACACATACAAAAATTAAAATTTATTATGGTTTTCTTTACTCGCAGGATGATAATGTGACTACCTACTCTTCGATTGCACATTCTCGCTCGCTTTAGACTTTAGTATCACCACCACTTCTTTGAGATAATTATAGATGAGAGTTTTAGGTTGTTGAACGTTATCTCTTCTGTACCAACTATGACAGAATGAGCTACAAAGTTATGCATATTGATCCATGTGAACTTTTTACCTATAACAAAAATCTTTAACTATAGTAATTAAGAATGATAGGAATGTGTCATCTACATATTCAACTATAGTAATTAAGAATGATAGGAATGTGTCATCTACATATTCATCCAACCAAAAGAAAATAACTTGGGTACTAAGAACATTAAAGTAAATAGTAGAGTTAGACTAATATCGCTCATGTTATGTCATTTCTCATTCTATTCGGAGATTATTATGATTGTTCCACTATCATGCCCTCTTCCATGGTTAATATTATCCTTAACTCTTTTGAATATTATATTTTTAATCATAATATATCCTAATTATCCAATACAAATTTTAAATATCCTATTACCCTTGACACTTTTTGGATGTTGCATTGTAATCTAATCTTAATTAATAATTATATCTTTATTAATAAAATTTATCGTTTCGTTCCTATTGGCTGTTAGCTAATGTTGATAAGGAAATTCATATGATCTCACTAAGTTTCTTTGCCTAGCTTATTTGATTATAATCCAATTTGTTGTAGAATTAAAATTCTTACTTTATGCAAAGTCTGAAAAACAAAAATGTGTAGCTATATATATCATTGGCTGGGATAGAAATTTGAGACAACCGCAGTAATTTGGAACAGAGATCACTCCTCTCTATATTCTGAACCACAAGATAATTAAATTATTTGGCTGCTGATATTTGTATTGGCTCTTTTCTTCCTCTTCACTTGAGAGAGATTATATTAGATTTCTTGTAGTGTGATTTGGAATTAGTGATTTGAACCATGAACTACCCGTGTGTATTATCTTGTTTATATTCTCTTTGCTTTTTGTGTGATTGATATTTGCTTATCAGGGGATTTGTCATAACACATTAAAATCACTAAATTACCAAGCCAATATTTAAAAATGAATTAGCAAAATATAATTTTATTTATTTGATTCGTATTAGGATTATTCAATTTTGATGTTGCAATTTATGACTTACAGTTCAAACTGCACACATTAGTCTGTTAATGCTATAGATGTATTGAACTCAACATATTTTGAAAGCGGAATGGAGACTCTCGAGTCTCGATGATCTTTATACTTAGGAAGAGGTAGATATTTTCGTAGCAGCATCTCTGTTATGATAGGATTTCATTCTCAGTATGTTCCTTCTCATTAATATATCATAAGCTATTTTTTTCTTAAAAACTGTATGCCTTTGTTCATCGGTCCCCTAAATGTCAAAATATGCATGATAGGATTTGATGTGATCAGTGAAGGACAAAGACAGTTCACAAAGTGTTTCAGAGCTTATTACCATATTCTTTTGCCTATGTGATCCTATAAAACGTTTTGAGCATGGAAACATCGACTTAAGCCACTTATTATTTAGTACCAATGTATATGAAATACCTCCTTAAGTACAAATACATATGATACAATCATATCCATATCCAGCCTCATTTCCTCATTTTAAATTCATTTATTTTTCACTTGCCTTTTTCAAGTCTTTTTTTTCCTCTCAAGTTTTCCTACCGCTGCTTATATAGTTCATTTTTTTAATATATTTACAAAAGCTTGCATCTGCTTTATTTAAATTATATTGTTATCGATGAGTCTTAAACGACACAAAATTCCACATATTGTTATCGAAGAGTCTTAACAATAACGTTCGACATATTCTAGTAAAATATTTAAAGAGGAAAGATAATAACATTGCCAACAGTACTACAAGCAGCAAACTACAATGTAAAGTTAACTAAAATTTAATGACATATTACAAGTAAATTCATATGCAAATTTTTTTTGTGAATTGAATGATCACCCATCTTTTAAAGACTTCAAGATACTAATAAATAGAGATATTGTACTAGATTAATGTATTTATAACTCAAAAATAGTAGATCGCGCGGTCACAGTCTGGGTTAAAAAAACAATAATAATATTTTATTTGAGAGAGATTATTGAGTTGATGATTAATCCCACAAAAAAAGCTTATTTTCATTTTTATTTTAACTCTATTTTTATAAATTTAAATAATCATGATATTCAAATTACCTAGAAGAAAATGAAGGCTACTGCATGGTTGTCCTTATGTTCGATATCAAACATGAGAAGTTTGAAGTTACATCGATCGCTCATACCCACACTTAGGAGAGATTGTTGTATAACTATACATGAGCGAAGTTACATCGATCGCTCATACCCACACTTAGGAGAGATTGTTGTATAACTATACATGAGCTAAGAGGGCATATTTGCATTACGCTTGTTACATATAAAAAACCTCAGGTGAAAATATTGATTCTCAAGGATAACAAGAATTGGATTGAGATGTTGAGCGTCTGTACCGAAAATTGCTGAGAGAGCTGCTTAGGTTCAACACAATTACCCAAAGTTATCAGTATCGCTGATGACAAGATTCTGTTCGAGTACCGTAATTACGGGAACTATTCAAGTAGATTATGTAGTCATGACTTTGAGCATGATATTTGAACTCCAATCCTAAATGAAGTTGTTCCATGTCTTTCTTCGTACTCGAAAAATCTCGACTCAACAAGAAAATTGATAAGAGGTATGAAGTCTACTATAGAAAACTTTTAATGGACCTCTATTTTTATATGAATTCAGGGATTTGTTGATTCTTTGTTGATTCTTTAGTAATGTGGTTTTATTTGTGCTGAGCACAGCCACAGAAACTGTTGAAAATATCTAAAGTAAATTATGGAGAAAAATGATCTTTTTAGATATGTTTTAGTGCTTATTTGTTGCTATTACTTACGGAAGTTTTCTGTGAAGATTCTATTTTGCTCGGTTTGTTCCTCGAGTATTGTCGGTGATTTTGCTGCTCCTTTTTTCCGTTTACATATATCGGGAAGTATTACATAATGATATGTTCTATGTATTCAAATTCTATGTTAGGAAAGAATATTGTAGTGTCAAATAAATAAAAGAACAGCCTTGTTTTTTTTCTTAAAAACATTTTTAAATTAGTTATTTACCAATTGCAGATTTAGTAGTCTAATTGTAATCTAGATAGTTAGAACAATAATGCCAAAAAGTTGACGATCTAAATCTTGATCTTCCTAGAATTTATCAATGCCAAAATAAGTATATATTTATATACTTATTATGTGGATGCTTTTATCATATAAAATTATATTAGAGTTAGCATTAATATTTAGTTTATGGTTTTCAATGAAGTCAATCAATGATTATGAATAAAATCCATATTCTCTTTTGTGTCATGTAGCCACTTCTAATCAATTGTCTAGGCTCATTGGCTTTAATTATTTCTCTTGCTATTATAATGCTATTTTTTCAAATATTTTTTACTTTTACGACATTATACTTCCTTAGGTGAAGCTTCCTTTCATGTCGATCCAAATAACATGAATATTTAAATTGGCATCGCGTTGTTTTCGTGTAGCCCATTCAAACAAATATTAAAAAACAAATATTAGTTTTTTCATGTAGCCCACTCAAACAAATATTAAAGAAGATAAATAATCACAATATTAAATTTTAGAGACATAAGTGAGCAAAAATTGAAATCGAAGAACAGATTTTAGTAAGAAAATAAACTAAAAATAAATAATTATGATATTTAACCACGTGCAATGTACGTGCATAAAAACTAGTATATAGAAAGGCATAAGCTTTTATTAGTCACAATCAGGACGCAAGCCTGTGATACTGAGGCATAGATTAACATGGACAATAATTAAGGGGCATTAATAGAAATTACTGGGCCATGGGCCAAGGGGTAAAATGAAGAACCTTTTCTTCGGCTCTTAGCGATTCCTCGAGATTACTCAATGCAGGAATCGATCCTCCTTTCATAACTCCCAACAAGTTCTTCATTCGAACACGCATCTGAAAAAGTTGAGCGACAAGCTGGCTCACCTGAAATGATTAAAATATGCCAAATTTTATTGAAATATGCTACTACTAGTTAAAGTTACACCTCTAAATTCTAGTGGCAGATTGCTAAATTACTAAGAGAAAACATTGAGAAAGAACCTGTTGCTCTGTTTTTCCAGACTCCGTAGCAATTCTCTTTCTCCTAGTAGTTGATTCAGCTAGCAACTCGGGTTTCTCCCTTTCCTCTGTAGTAAAATGCAAAAGTTGGATATTATCGATGCTAATCGTATTGATAGATTAATTAAATTGAAGAGGGAAATACTCTGTTTATGTACACATATTGTAGAATATATGTAGAAAGTCCTAATGAAAGAAAAGTACTCAGAAAAAGCTCTAAGAATGGAGAGCTCAGGTCAAAAGAGAAAAAAGAAAAAAAAGTAACAATAATGATAATAATAATAATCATTATTATCATCTAAACAGAAAAATTACCGGGAGTCATAACATTAATCATTGATTCCATAGTGCTTAAGTTTTTCTCTGCTTCACGTATTTGAGCAGGAGTCACCTGTTTCAACAATAAAAAGGAACTTTATATGTATCGTCCAACTCAAGATTGAGGATTGTTCTCCATTATTCAAGATATAAAAGAAATATATACCTTCGCCATTCCTGGGATCATTCCAATTACACGGCTCATTGAACCCATTTGAGCAACAGCACGTGTTTGCTTTAAAAAGTCATTGAAGTCAAATTTCGCACTCATGATTTTCTTCTGCAACTCCTCAGCATCCTCTTGTTTCATCTACGTGCATAATTTAGAACATGGCAAGTAAGATACCATTATTTGACAAACGAGAGAATAAGAATTGGAGATACTCACAACTTCCTGTGCCTTCTCCACAAATGAAAGAACATCTCCCATTCCCAAAATACGCCCAGCCATGCGATCAGGGTAGAAAGGTTCGAGGTCTTCCATTCGTTCTCCTCGACCTACTAGCTTAATTGGCTTTCCTGATACCTGAAATGGCCCAATTACAATTATACTTTCTGCATATGAAAGCCTGAGAGAATTGTGACATTATTTTGTGCTTTCTTAAAAGATAAGTGATGCTTTCTTGATTTCAAATGCCCATGAAGGATATGGTAGCCCTTACAAGATTATAGGACGACAAAATTTTGTGTCAATATAAACCCCCACTTCTGCTTTTACACATACACATCAGAACATTCTAAGTATGAGATCAGATGTCTGTTAATATGTCTGAATACTATATTGTAGCAAGTATATTGGACTTTTCTACAGTGATATGTAATAACAAGCACAGAAATGTCAACAGAGATGGTTAGACATGGATTATCACCGGAGTTTGTGAAATTTTGGCGTCTGTTAACGTATCTGATTACTATATTGTCGTGAGTATGTTGGCTTGCTATGATATTGTGATCTCTTGAATGACTATTGTTTGCCGAACATCCCACTCATCCAGATCCGTGGGTCGATTTTGAAACAAAGAAACAACAGAGCCTTCACATTAAAGACCTCGAAATTGATAAAATATTATTCAAAATTCAGCTCTACGTGCTGAAATTTGGCATTCCAACCGACCATGTAATAGTTGTTATCTTCATCACACTACAAATGCAAGGTTGCATAGACCCAAAGTGGTCCA
>NC_033795.1:17259876-17273207 GCF_001876935.1 Asparagus officinalis | reverse complement strand
TGGCGCGTTGTAAGCCGTAAGACCCATTGAGTGTAGCACATTGTTTGGCTCTATAGTCGACTAGCCGATGATAAACTTAAACCTCATGCTTATCTATTTAAACGTTCTAAGTCTTTTGTGAACTCCCGAAATGGAACTCTTAAATTTAGTTCATCTAACCATTACACCAAAACTTCGAAGTTATGATGAGGATCAATGATTATTGTTTTATATTAATTCTAACATGCCCCCGCAGGTCGAGCGCCCTTTTTTATGGGTCGAAACCTGGACTCACGTAACGGTGTTAATTTTTAGAAAATCCGCATTTAATTCGTGGCCGGTGGGATTTGAACCTGGGTTGCTCTGATACCATCTTAAATTTAGTTCATCTAACCATTATACCAAAACTCCGAAGTTATGATGAGGATCAAGGATTATAGTTTTATATTAATTCTAATAGGAACCAAAGATAGGGATGTCACAATCATCACACCTTACAAAGGCGACGTTCTCGTCGTAACATGACAATTGGTACATCCCAGTATCACCACTAGGCGATGTGAACTCTAAAGGTGGCTCCTACGGGCTCTAGAGGTGAGTCACACCGCGGTTATGCAGTGGAGCACTTAGCCCCGCATAGCACTTAGCTCCACACTTGGTTAACTGCTCAAATACCATTTGTCACAACCCAGGTCCGCGAGTCTGTTGGCACGATGTAAGCCGTAAGACCGACTGAGTGTATAGCATTGTTTGGCTCTAACCACTATCAAAATAGACTAGCTAATACTACACTTGAACCCCATGCTTATCTATTTAAACACTCAAATTCTTTTGTGAACCCTCATGCGGGACTAAAGATAAGGATGTCACAGGAACTTCATGCACCAAGCTTGACTTTATTTTTCACCCCACCGTAACTTGTAAACTCCTTGCTACCATTATTTTTATTTCTTCTCAATTTTCTTCTCTTAGTAAAATGGCCTAATAGAAAAGAAAAAAAAAATAGAGATATCAAAATTAACAAATACACCGCCGAAAGACGATGATACTCATAGCAGCGCCATAGAAGGTAATCCCTCAAAAATACATGTCTTATTTGTAAAACAATAATACTAACTAATTTCTTTGCATATTAGGCGTCAAATACAGCTAAGTTTGCATACTCTTCGGTTCATGGGAAGAATGTAGAGATTTTACAGTCAAGTAAAAAAGGCAATGGTATGTTATACAGTAGAATCAAAAAATGAGTTTTATATTCTACATATACTTTCTGGAGCTATTGCTTCTCGCTATATAAAAGATTATCCTATGGATATACACAATGCAAACATTGTACATGAGGAGAGGAAAAAAAGAAGGCATCACATACAGAGAGGCATGTTGCCACTGGCAAATGTGTGTGGAGAAACAAACCAATCCGATAAAAAACAAGATTTTAAATGTGTGCATGGGATAAGAGAAAAACTCCTCTCAGATATAATGAAATATATACCTCTCGAACACTTAAAGCTGCTCCACCTCTAGAGTCACCATCCAACTTGGTTAAAATAGCACCAGTAATACCAATCTCAATATTGAATGTAGTCACCAAAGCTGGGAACAAAAAACCAAACAGTTTATATTATTAATCGTAATATGAAAACGTAGAAGAGGTAAAGAAATGATTTCACGATAATTTTGCAGTGATATCCGTACATCAAAGAAGCCTCAGTATCATAAGCTTGTATATCACAATATGTGTCTATGTTACTTCTAGGTACACAAGTAACTACTTGTTACTAATCTTACAATAAGAAAGTGTTGGGTGATTTTGAAAGGACGAAAGAAAATCTGTAAATTGATATTACAATATGAAACAAAGAAAGAAAGTGAATACTGTAACACTACAGGTGTTGGGGAGAAACCCTGTGCCGAGATCCAACCAAATAGCCGAGAGAGATAAACAACACACTAAACAATAGCACAAACACAATCAACGTCAGTTTTAACGTGGTTCGGCAATGGCCTACGTCCACGGGGCAAGGAGGGGGGAGTTTTCACTATTAGAAATCAAGAGGAACAAACTAGGGTTACAAATCTCTCATAAATCCTCTACAAATCAACTCCTAATCTCTCCAATTGCTCATAGAATAGAAGCCCAAAGAAAACCCCTTTCAACAGCTCAAATCTCCAGCTCTCAAACCCTAGAGACACCCTCTAGGTATTTATACCAATCCCAAACGAAAGGGATCTGGAAATAGAACCAGACCCGAAACCGCTGCGGCGGTCGACCGTGGGGGTCGACCGCGATCGGTCGACCGCCCTCAATCCCAGAACAACCTCAAAGTCCAAAAACATCTGCGGTCGACCGCCACGAAAAACAGAAACTCCTGCGATCGACCGTCACGGTCGACCACCGCTGATCCAGACGCATAGAAAGCTCTGTGCACGAACGCGGTCGACCGCCAACCTGTCAACTGCCTGTACTGAGCCATCAACTGCCAATTTTTACAAATCTCCACCTCATTGAAGATTCTTCCAAACTGAGCCAACACCAACCAAACCAATTTCCTCACTTGTTGCATCCAGTACGCCATGGCAACGGACTTATGACAACGGACCTCATCCACAACACGTCGAGACCCAAACAGGAGTGCGAATACTCACCCCAAACCAACAGTGTTTACTCACCAAATCGGCTGCATCAAAACTGACTGCCTACGTATCCTCTCCAAGGAATCAAGCATTCACGTAGTTCACCTTATGGCCTCCAAAGACCCTCAATCCAAAAGAAGAGTCATCAACTCTTCATCAATACCAACATCCAATGTACGACTGATAGCATCACCAACGGCCCCATACTGAAACGATCCAAACACCTCCACCTGAGGTGAACCAATGGCCGTATCCAAGCTATATCCACCAGCTGCACATGGATCTATCAACTCGTCATCCGCATCTTGAACAATCTGATCCCCAAACTATGTCACCTCAGTCGGAATCCCAACTAATGCAAAATGACCTGGAGTATGTGGAGTAAGTTTCACCCAATATGGAGCAGTATCACCCTCCATCCGCTGCGATATCCCACTGACCTGATCAATACTCTCTACTTGCCGAGAGTCCAAAGTGATAAACCTGCTCAGACCAAACTCAGAAGCTCCCAACTGATAGCCGAATAAGCCCCTGAATACCAAATGCACAATCGGATCTAATCTCATATCAACGATGTGACCAAGTGCTAGGTAGCCAAATATCAGACGCCAACCAAAAACTAAAACAGCTCCACCAGATCTAACAAATCTACACGCAGCAGTCGGTAACCTCATAAGATAGCCCAAACGTGTCGAAACCCGAATACCAATTCTACTGCTCGACAACCAACGCCGATCTTCCTTCAGAAAAGAACGACCCACTAAATCCACCATCTCATCACGTCGCCCCACTGTCTTCTCTCCTCTGAAGTGTCTCCAACTGCCATGAGCTCGGCACCAATACAAGAAAGAACCCCTACTAGAACTAGTACGACGGGTAGCCTTTCTGCCCATACACCTCCTCCAACTATCGCGGACTACTAGAGCTTCATACCAATGGGACTTGGTTGCAACTCATAAATGCCTAGTACAATCCCCAACATAGGAAATAAAATAACAATTACCTCCCAATAATGCATCCATGGAAGGTCCCTTAATGCCTGACTGAACACCTCCAATAAGACCCCACGATCGGTGGATAGAAGTGCCCAACTCCACCTCGGTCTTATCGCTTATCCCAATGTGCTCAAAGGACTTCAATCTGTAGGTCATAGCACTCATTAATAATCTGTGCACGGTATAAACAATAATATATCCCAGCACCAAACAATGCCACAGTCTAGCTAAAGAAGTCGTCAGCGCTCTATCAATCATCGTGCTCCCAAGCAGATAATACAAGTTACTCCTCCTGACGCCCTTCATAACAATCATGGACCCTAATGTGACATTCAAACGAGAATCCGTCAAGGTCACCCTATAGCCTGCTGCCTCCAATACCCCAAGTGAAATGATGTTCTTCCTCAGTTGAGGAACGAACCTCACATCAACCAACTCCCGAATCATCCCGTCACTCGTCTGAATACGAACGGTACCAATACCACCAATAGAGCATCTGTGATCATTACCCATAAGTATAGCATCCCCTTTTTAACTCCTGAAAGCTGAAGAACAAATCCCTCCTAGGACATATGTGATAAGTAGCACATGAATCCAACATCCACTCGGTGGAGTCGGTAACACCAACTGACGGAAGAGCTGGGCATGAATAGCCCGAAGAATCTGAATCAGAAACGTTGCCACTAGCCTTGGCAACATTCAACTCTGAAGCTTAAATAGCTTTCCACTTATTCTTCCCGGCTTGTAACTTTGGACATTCGATTTTCCATTGTCCATCATCTCTACAAAAGGCATACTGATTCCTATCAACTACAGGATGCCCCCTCTAGACTGCGACCTCCTACCACGATTTGGATTTCTAGCTCTTACAACCAATGCCCCCGCAACCGGCTCAATGGAAGTCTCATTGTCCTTCTTTCGAAGTTGATAATTCACAAGAGCCGCGGTGACCTCACTATATGAAATAGATGTCTTCCCATTAATAAGAGTGAGGACGAATGTCTCATATTTCTCGTCGGGCAAGGAACTCAACAATAACAACGCATTGTCCTCATCTTCAACAAAGATATCTACATTCGTCAAATCTGTAAGTAGCTTCGTGTAGTGGTTCATGTGATCACTAATGGATGTCTCATTCTTCAATTGGAAGCGATAAAACCTCATCTTCAAATGCAAACAATTTTTGACGCTCTTCGTCAAATACTTGCCCTCTAAGACCTCCCAAATCTTCTTTGCAGAAGTCTCATTCATCACGTCATATTTTAGATCTTGAGTGAGATAAGACCTAATCACACCACACGCCGTTCTATTTATTTTTTTCCAAACTTTCTCATCAATATCGATCGGTTTCCCGTCTAACTCCAACGTATCTTCCAAATTTTGCACATTTAGCGCATCCATGACTTCGCATCTCCAAAGTCCAAAATTATTTGTGCCATCGAACTTCTTCACATCTATCTTCATAGAATGAACATTCAAACTTTGGACGGTCTTCACACTAGAAGAACCCTCCCTATTTTTTATCTTTCCCGATCATTATCTCAAAGCACCCAAATAATTGCGGAACAAACAAGAAATAGATCCAACTTGAAAAAGATAAAAACTTTACCACAAAGATCCCACCTTTATCACCAACCGAAGCTCTAGATGAACTTCCCAACTGATCTATACCTCCAAAATACCCAAACGTTGCCCGGAGCTCTGATACCACTTGTTGGGGAGAAACCCCTGTGCTGAGATCCAACCAAATAGCCGAGAGAGATAAACAACACACTAAACAATAGCACAAACACAATCAACATCAGTTTTAACGTGGTTCGACAATGGTCTACGTCCACAGGGTAAGGAGGGGGGAGTTTTCACTATTAGAAATCAAGAGGAACAAACTAGGGTTACAAATCTCTCATAACAGGTCCTTCGGCTCAAAAATCCAAGACCCCGTTGCCGCCGCTGCACTTGCGCCACGTGACGTCCCCGCATCGTCCAACGTGGTCGAGATCGCAGATCCAGACTCCTCCTCTACACTTGCACCACGTGACGTCCCCGCGTCGTCCAACGTGGTCGAGATCGCAGATCCGGACTCCTCTTCCGCCGAGGAGATGGCTTCTGAAGACGCTCCCGCAGTGTCAAAGAGAACACGACAAAGACGGCGTCAACGCCTTGCTCGTCAGCTGGCCAAGGCTTTGGAGTCAATGGACGGGATTCGCTACAAAAACATCTGCGGTCGACCGCCACGAAAAACAAAAACTCCTGCGGTCGACCGCCGCGGTTGACCGCCGTTGATCCAGACGCATAGAAAGCTCTGTGCACGAACGTGGTCGACCGCCACGGTCGACCGCCAACCTATCAACTGCCTGTTCTGAGCCATCAACTGCCAATTTCTACAACAGGTCTTGGGGAAAAAATTACTTGTTCAAGCAGTGGTGGATGGTAATACCTGCAGCCTCCTGGCCAGTCATTGCATCCACTACAAGCAACACTTCTGTTGGATTTAGAGCTTGCTTTACCTCCTTCAACTCATCCATCATTGATTTGTCTATCTGATCAGTACAAATAGTCAGATGCTGAAAATATATTAAAATTTGATATCTAGAAGCAGCCAGCTCATCACATAAGAATTACACCCATACTACTCAAAATTTAATCTATTAATAAATTCCATATCAAGGTACTACGGATCTAATGAGTGAAAGGAGACATCGACCATGCAAATTGGATTTGATCAATAACCTTAATAGATGTGATGTCATGGTAACTTATGTAAACAATTCAATACACCTTCATCCTATATGCTCTAACGTGAGGTGGTTCTGTATATCAGAGAAATAACCATACTAGTATGCGATAATTGTTGTAGAAAAAGTCCAATCATCCATTTACATTGAGTTAGGTCATTCTCTAGTGGTCAGTGCCATGTAATATATAGAGAAGTAAATGGCTAGATTTAGTTTTTGCTCTTCATGGTTGAACTCAGAGCAAACAGAAAAACAAAATTAAGTGAGGAATATTGTAGGAGAACCTGCAGTCTTCCAGCAGTATCCACTATCACTACATCAATGTTCCTCTTTTTGGCTTCTTCCAGACCATTTTTAGCAATTTGTGAAGGCTTTACTTCTGTTCCTTCTTTATAAACAGTCACACCCACCTGCCACAGGGGTAAAAAAAGCATAATAAGAAACAAGACGATAGAAGAAACTATAAAAGGAAGTAGATGTTCTATAGAAAATGCATGATAATAACTCAATCAATAAGAAGTATTAAAGTAGAGATATGCTGGTCTCTGCAATGATGGATGAAGATGTGGATTTATCAGAAAATTGAAATTAAAGAAAATGCAAAGGTACAATATGCGCAAATTAATAAAATGTATAGATGCACTTTCATAATTTGACAGAAACTTAAGATTTTATGAACTTTCTATAAGAACCATGATTCCACTGTTTTTAAGGACCTTTCACAAAATAGAGTTAAAAAGGAGGACCAAAACTCTGGGATGTTCTTAGCATGTAGCATAATTATCTGAAGTATGGGTAAATTGAACTAAGCCCCCAAAAACTTCTAGCGTTTTGCAGTAACCCCTCAAAAACTTCCAAAATCGCACTAAACCCCAAATAACTGCTGGAAATGCAGAAAAACCCCAATAAGTTTCCACATTTTGCAGATAACCCCCATGATGGCATAAGTCCATATTTTGCGTTGGCAATACAGTTTAGATCCTAAATGTGGATTAACGTCGTCATGGGGGTTATCTGAAAAACGCAAAAACTTGTTGGGGGTTTTCTACTATTCCAGTACTTATTTGGGGTTTAGAGCCATTTTAGAAGTTGTTGGGGATTTACTAGAAAATGATAAAAGTTCTTGGGGGTTCAGTGTAATTTATCCTTAAAGTCTATTGTCAAGTGAATTAACTGGACTGTCGTTCTTGTTGACTTTAATCTTTGTATTATCAGCCTTCTCAGTTTTTTCTCACGTACTTAATGCTATTTCTATGTTTTTTGTGCTTGTGTCGGAGCACATACTTATATGCACATGCATATACACACACTCGGCTGGCGGATGATCTCCATCCAGCTTCTTAAAAAAAACTCTAGAAACATGAATTTGGTTCTGACCGAGGAATATAGCCCTATAAGCGAGAAGGCCAAGGTTCTTTGTTGTTGTGTTGCGCAACAAAATATATGCATCAAATGGAAAACGATGAAAATGTGAACATGAAAAATACAATAAATTGGAATTTGTATGCAGAATCAGATACAAGTACCATTATTATGATAGCAATATACCTGCTCACCCAAAATCGAAAGTTGGTCTATAGCAGCAGGCCTGTACACATCTCCAGCAACTAACATGCATCTCTATTAGTATCAATAGTATATGCATTTATGAATTTAAATAATATTCAAAAGTGTCATAGACTTCACCAGCTTCTTTAGGTAAAAGGCGAGTTTTGCACAAACAGTAGTCTTCCCAACACCTTGTAAACCAGCTAGTAAAATCACTGTTGGACCAGTGTTTGCAAATACCAGATCAGCCACTTCTCCTCCCATCAATTTCATGAGTTCATCATTTACAATCTGCAATATGCAAGTAATATATTAATACAATCTCTGAAAATGTAAACTTTAGGTCATTGAAAAACAAAGACAAAAAGGGCATTCCCCCCCTAAAAAAGGCATTTGATGGAGGATTTTTCTTTATCTTTCTCAGCTTCATGAGCTACAACTATAAAAATCTTAAATATCCGTTTTTGAAGTAGATTAGTTTTTCTTAAATATCTGCTAACTGATTTCTGTCCCTATTGACATGATTAAATGCTGAAAAACTACGAACGATGCTTCTAGTCTTCATGAAAGGTTGTCCCAGATATTAGTTGCTTTGGGCAAGAAGGTCAATTAGTAAATTCTATGATCTGTGTATGATGATTATTTGTTAGCATGCAACATAATGGTTAATGTCTCTTTTTAAAAAGCGCATGAATCATGTGAAACAAGCAAGTGTCAGTTACATTTGGTTCTGTTTTCAGTCTGTACACCAACTAAAATCACATAACCTCAACTGCCATAATCACTCATTAAGCTGCAACCAGCACAAAGATTAGCTAAAAATTCATCATAGACTGCCAGTATAATGTTTGAAATATTTATTCTCAAATGCTGGCTCCAACCTTCACTAATTGTTGATCAGGTCTCACTCCTCGAATCAATCCTACACCAACTGCTTGTTCACTAACAGCCTGTACGAACCTCCGCACTACCGGCAAACTTACCTGGAAAAAAATGGAATAAATTGAAATTAACCAAGAACCATAGTCATGAAACAAAAATGTTGATGTGAGACATAACAACACAACTCACATCTGCTTCAAGAAGAGCTCTCCTTATATCCCTCATCGGTTCAACAATGTTCTCCTTCGTCAAAACCTCTAAAACATGATAAATTCATTAAATATGACACTTGGGCAGCAACAATAGGATCAATTAAAAAAAAGCTCCAAGAATCTGACTTCTTCTCTTCCAATAGTTTATTGCGATTTGTGAGTGCGAGTTGCGATAAAATGAAGGTCTTTTTGTATATGTAAAAACCTCTAAAACATGTTAAATTCATTAAATATGGCACTTGGGCAGCAACAATAGAATCAATTAAAAAAAAGTTCCAAGAATCTGACTTCTTCTCTTCCAATAGTTTATTGCGATTTGTGAGTAGCGGTAAAATGAAGGGTTTTTTGTATATGTACCCCTCACATCATGGATATTCGCAAAGCTACCACCAGATCTCACTATTTGCAAAACTAGCACCAAATTATCAACTTTGAAAAAACAAAAATAACAAATCATCAACTTCGATTGGTTAATCTGTAAATGCAATGGAAAAATATCGCCAAAACGCTCAAACTTTTACTCACCGTATCCAACAAAGCTGATGACTTAATGATTTGGGTGTAGTTTTTTCCCTTCGAAGTTGATGATCTGGGGGTAGCTTTACAAATACACATGATTTAAGGGGGGCACACACACACACACACAAAACTAAAATGAAATTGGTCAATATGCAATGTCAAAAACCCAAGAAATATTAACAAAACATGATCTTTGAATTGCATTTTGATACTAAAGTTTCACAAAGAAGATCAAGAGACCTTCTCCTTTGAGTTTGCTCCATGCTGCTTCAAGCCCACTAGTCAACTGCCCAAACATCTCAGCCCTCACTGTAAACAATCTCTCTCTACCAAGATTTCGAGATTTCGAACTGACCCAACTCCATATTTCCCTCTGACATTAGAGAAATACCAAAATCATATTAGAAATTAAACTAAATAAGAAAAAAATTGAGAGTTCGAGTGACCTACAGTGAAGAGATTTTTTCGAGAAGACCCAATGGAGAGACTGGAGCCAGTCCAAGAATAAAGCAACTTGGCGGGAAAGTTCGGCCTCGATGAGCTTCTCGAGCCAGAGAATGCCACGTGGCAGTGAGAGATTTGGCGGGATGCAGCGGCTGAGAACGGAACAGCTTCCATGGTGAAGGGAAGTGAAGAGGGAGAAGAGGAGGACGAAATTTTGAAGATAAGGTATTTAAGAAAGTACCCCGAAAATCTTTTTTTTCTTTTCACCGGATGCACTCCCCGAATTGACCCCATTGACAGTGTGCTCAATATTTCAGGGCCTAGCTTTTTTGTTTGTTTTCTTTTTTTTCTTTTTCTTTTGGGAAAAAATTGTGTCTACGCACCGAATTAAGATTTAACATGTGATCAAACCTATTGACCAAATTCAAATATGTCAGTCTTTTTTTTCAACTTTCTTTTCTCTGCCCTTTTTTTTTAACTTATCTTTATTGCCCTGTTTGGATGGAGGGTAGAGAGGGCGGAGGGCGAGCGCGAAGCACGAAAAATTATTGTTCACATTGTTGGAAGTTTTCTTAAGAGGTAGAGAGGTTAAGAAGGGGAAAGGAAAGGGGAGAGGAATGGAAAATAGAGGGGAAAATCCCCCCCCCCCCCTTCCCCCCCCCGCCCCCCATTTCGGGCGTGTTAGAGGACCGGGCAACGGGAACTGGGAAAATTCACAGCAATTTGATATGTCAATATTGCCCTTCATCAACAAAATAAATCAAGGGTTGTTATGTAAACCCTACTCTCCCATCTCTTTTCCATTTTTTGCAGCCACCATCCTCTCTCCGCGCGCTCTCCCACCCGCGCTCTCTTTCCCCGCGCGCCCCCAGCGGTCTCACCCCCGCGCTGTTGTCTTCTTCCCCTCGTCGGAGTTCTCTACTCGATTGCTATCGCCGACATCCTCCTTCAAGTAACCAACCATCCCTCTCTCTTTCTTCTTAATTTCTGATTTTTTTATTTGAAGTTGCAATTTTTTTCTGGGAAATTAGGATCAGGCATTTTCGACGAAGTTACTGCTCATTTGGAGGGTTTTCTAGTGGCGGCCTTGCAGTTGGTGGACTCGTGAAGCTTTAACTGGTTAGTAGCTGGTAATGGAAATTGTTCTATGTCTTTGATTTTTTTTTAGGGGTTTTCGGTTATTTTACTTTGAATCTATATCAATTAGCTTCAGTGCAACATTGTCAGAGAGAGCAAATGGCTACATGTGTTATAAAAGAGTATTAAAATTTACATTCCATATCAAGTAGTGTTATAAAAGAGTATTGAAATTACATGATAAGCTAATTTGTGTATAGTAATAAGAGCTTCTAAATTTATCATTAGTTTGTGTATAATTAACGATTTTTAATTATAAACTTGTTGCCAAATTATGGATGCTTATGGCAAACTTGGAATATTAGGTGGCTATTGTAACTTCTTGTCACTTTTTGGTTATTGTATGTCGATTACAAACTTGTTGCCGATTTATGGAGAATTGCATGTGGCAAAATTGGTTGGAGAATTGTTGTTTATGTTTTGATAAGATACATCGTGTGTTTTGTTAATTTGAGTTGTGTGTAAAGATTTGATAAGATTATGTGTTATTAGTATAAGGTCATTTGTGTAAATTTACATATATTTCCTTCCATTTTCTTCCCTCCATTATTACTCCCAAATAAGTTATATTAATTTCACCTTTATTCACCTTACTCAACTCCCAAACAACATATTACAATTTTATTTCCTTTCCTTCCCTTCCCCTCCCCTTGTTTACTTTTCCTTTCCTTCCCTTAATAAACTCCCAAACATAGCATAAAATAACATTGTCTTCTTTCTTTTCTCCTCATTTCCTCCTTACTATTAACATTTGTTTCTCCATTCAATATCCTCCTGTCTCTCCTAACTATTCTCTCTTCCTTCATTTTCATCTCCACATTCCTCTGTTTCTATCCACCATTCTCTTTCCTCTCCTCTCCAAGCTAACTACATTCTCCCCATCTCATATTTCCTCCATCTCAACATTATTCCCATCTCTCTTATTTCACTTTCCTTGCTTCGTTCTCCTCCTTCCTTCTTCTCTTTTATCCCATATTCATTCTCCTCCTATCTCCACTTCGATCTCACATTCATTCTTCCTACTCTTTTGTTACATTTTTACTTTCCCCCTCTCTCTTTCCTTCTCATCTATCGTGAGACCATTGCAACATTAGTCAAAGGTCTCTGCCTTTGCTTAAATGGACCATTAAGATTTTTCATCACCACGACATCTCGTTCATCATTTTTCCTCCCTCATCTCTCCTCCCTCCTAACTACATCATCTTCCCTCCTTCTTCATCTCTCCTTCCTCTTCCACGCATCCTTCGCTCCCCTTTTTTCTTATCCATCTCATCTCCACTTCTCTCCTCTCCCCTCCCCTCATTCCTTCTATTCTATTTCACTACCACAATTTTATTTCCCCCGCTTTGATGATGGATGCTAAGTTTACATAATAGATGTTAATTTTTGACTTATCTATTAATGATCCAAGCCACATAATAATCTTAAGTCCCGTTCGGTAAAGGGTTAAGGAGAAGGATTAACATAGTTAACCTACTTGATAATCCGAAAGACTAAATTATTAACTTATTATATAAGTTTTATTTTAGCCATTGTGGTTATTTTTAGTGTTTGAGAATAACAAGAATTTTGACTATTTTCCTTATAATTAGAAGGGTTAACTCTTAATCCTTCTAAACAGGAGTATTATTAAACTCCTTATTTTGAGGGGTTAACTCATTTTAATCCCTCTAGAGGGGTTAGCTTAACTATTCTATATTTTTTATGTTTGACAAATTATGAAGGGTTAACTCACTTTAACCCTTGTATAGATTTTTTGTGTTTGGCGAGTTAAAAAAGGGTTAAGTCTCCTTAACCCTTCACTTAACCCTTTACCAAACGGTACCTTAGAGAATAAATATTAATTGTACGGAGTAGATGTTAGTTCATATAGTTAACACTAATATGTTAATCTTAACAGCTAATTCATAGGGTTAAAATATATTTGTTAAACTTAAATAGCTAAGTCATATAGTTATCACCTATATGTTAAATTTAATACATATGCTTTATAGCTAATATTTATATGTTAAACTTAACACCTATGGTATATAGTTAGTATCTATCTATTGAACTCAGATGTTAACTTTAACTGTTATGTGTAAACTTTGGTGTGACTTTAAGAGAGTTATTTTAGCCTAAAGGAGATGCTCATTGAGTGGCATACTAATAGTTGTGGGAGAAGATTGATGGTAGATGAGTGTGAAGGAGGAAAAATGACAAAAGAGAGTTCATGGAGGCCAAAAAAAAAAGTTAAGAAATGATGA
>NC_033795.1:17256525-17259866 GCF_001876935.1 Asparagus officinalis | reverse complement strand
TGAACAATGTTGCTATTATTTTTTTTTTTGCCAAAAACTCAAAATCTACAGCGGAATATATATAAAAAAATTAAACTATATAAAGAAAAACAACTATCACAAAAAATAACTAACAATAAACAAACAAGGTTTTACAGTGATTAGGAAAAACAATCCTACATCTACTTTTTCTTCTCCCGATGTGACTTCCTCGTTATGCAAAGAGTTCACCTAAATTATAAAGCTAATTTACTAGGCTTACAAAACCGAAATCCTACTTTCTTCCAAACTAGTCATCCCATAACGAGTAACTTCTAGCCCTAATTAGTCACAACCCTCAATTCAACCGGCTTGAGTACGCTATAAATAAAATTCAAAGTAAAGCCAAATACAAAACAAGTAAGCTCAAGATAAAGAACAATCTTACAATCCTTTTGATAAAACAATCCATCCCTCAAAGGATATAAGTGAAGCTAGATGAATAATGATAAAGAAGATCAATTCAAGGGCAATTCTTCTTGCTGAAATGATCCAAAATGTGTGCACGCGATTGAGAATTTGACAAGGCTCTAGGGAATCAAAAACTCTCAACTTGATCTCTCAATTGCAAAACCTAGAACTCCTCTTTTCTCTTTCTATGTTATAATCTCACAATTAGGTCAGAAAAAAATATCCTAAATGGGGTAGTAGTTGGAGATAATATAAATGACGAACAACTATGATTGAATTACAAAATACTACATTTACCCAACTTTACCATTGGTAATGCCCCTCGTCGATCGATGGTGTTGAGAGATCATCAATAGTTGAGAAGCTTATCCATGATATTCATGTCTCTGGATTTTTGCGCCATAAATGTATCATAGTACCATCAATGGTCACTATGCACCATTGATGGTCAAATGGTATCATCGATGGTTGTGGTACTGAAATCAGCTTTTGAGTTGTTTTTTTGCCTCATTTTAGCTCGCACATGTTCCGTCTCTGTATCTACCTATACTAGATCATCTCATACTAATATTAGTACCAAATTAGAGTTATCTATTACTCAAGCAAAAGATATTGTACATACAACATCCTAACAAGTTACTGTGGAAAAAGATGATGATTGAAGGAGGAAGAGAAGGAAGAAAACAAATTCATGGGTTCATCAGGAAAAAAAGAGAAAGATAAGAGGTTGAGAATGAGGATAGTTTAGGGATAAAAAAGGATCTCTTCTCTCTCTGCTGAGGAGGCAGCTAAAAGGAGGCCTTTTCACATAAAAATTGCGATCAGGGGGCCTAAATACGTGGGCCCAAAATAGAGAGTTTTGATCACATGATATATCTTATTTTGAGGCCAAAGGACAAATTATCTATTTTTTTAATCTACAAATTTAATTATATACCATCTTGCCTATTATTTGCATTATTCTCTCTCTACTTTAATTTTTCTCCATAAAATTTTTTATCTGGAAAGTGTGGCTGAGGTAATAATATAACTTGGTCTTGCAAATAGTATTTTTCAAGTACCCAAAATAATAATAATAATAATAATTTATTGAGAAGTAAGTTAAGTGACTCAAAATAATCGATATCTTATCGTAATTAATTATTCAATTAATCTTATTTAAATCTTTATTTTTTGAATCTGAACTAACTTATTTTGGTTTTTTATTTTATTTTTTCTTAATTCAACATTTTTATTTTTTTAATTGCATAAGTGTATATTACTTTTAGAATTAGATGCATGTAACAGACGGCTAAATTGGAGTGTGCACATTGCTAGACTAAAATTTTATTGAAAAATAATATCATTAATAGTAAATAATTTAAAAAAAATATCTTTTATTTACCACATGGGTGGAAAAGTCTTTTCAACCATATGCTTAACATAGTTTGTTGTCATCAAAATTTTGGAGGCAATGTGTGTTTTAAACATAACGCACATTCCTTTTTAACCTTATGTTTAACACAGTTTGTTGTTATCAAACTTTTGGAGGCAACGTGTCGTGTGTGTTTTTTAAAAATTACATAGGAAATAGCATAAATTACTCCAAAATTAGCCAGATGGTGGGCCTTTAGCTGGGCCAAGTTCATGATAGTGCGTGTCGTCAAACTTAACACACTGGGCTGTACTTGGCCAGTGCAATACGAGTCCATCTTTTTCTAAGAGCCTGCTACAATGAGAGAGAACTTGAGAAGGAGAAGGAGAAGGAGCCTGCTACAATGAGAGAGAACTTAAAAGGGAGAGGAATTCAATTGATATGACTTGCCATTAGTGGTAGCCATCATATATATTGGTGTGTTTGGGTTTAAGAACGTGTAGATCAAGTTCAACGGAGTGGATCGCAAAAAAAAAAAAAGGAAAAAATGGATGGTTGTGATTTGATTTTTCTTAATATTGCTAAACTGATCAAAATTTATTTTTCTAAGAAAAGGTAATTTACTTCAACATGCACCATTGACTAAGAGCAAAAAACAATTTAGTAACTTTGAAAACAATGTAGCTTAAAATAATGCGAGGCTTAATTTTATAAAACATCCACATAAAGGGACAAGGTAACAATTTTTTAATCCTAGTTTTGAAAGTCCACTAGGAGAAAAATAATATAGAGAGCCCAGGTGCACATAACGGAAGTTTATTTTAACTACCTATTAAGTACCTAATGCATATACTGTCCATTGAATAAGATTTGGTTAATCAAGGATCTCCTCACCTTAATCCTTTCTCGTTGACCTCTCCGTTCTCTTCATCTAATGGCTAGTTCAATTTTAGCTTTGATTTTTGCATCCTTTTTATATTGTTCCTCTGTGGATGCAAATTATCGTCGCAACTTTTTGATTCGGGAGTCAGAAGCAGAGGCAGATTCTATAGCTAACACCAAGTATAGAACCGCTTACCATTTTCAACCTCTTCACAATTGGATCAATGGTATGTTCATGCTCGACCTCTTCATAGATAGCCTCTCTGTTTTCTTCACTCGGTTTTTTTTCCCATTCTATTAACATGAATCTTTACATTTGTTTCTCTTTTTTTTCACTTGGTCTTTTGGGTTTTATTGAAAAGAAAAATAGATCCAAGCTAATAATTGTGTACAAGTTGCCAATCTAAAATATTATACAATCAATGTGCAAGTATCACCCGGTAATAACCAGTTTGCGGATATTGTTGTTGATTTTTGCACTTACTAAAAATAATATATTGACGACATGGAAAAGTTTGAGCCTGGAGGAAAATTCCCCCCCTCTTAATCGAGGTAGAATGCTTATCATTTATATTAGCGTAATAACGGCATTCCGAAAGCTAAAATCAAAATTACAAAAAATCATCAAAATTAATCAGTAGCATATCCCATTATTTCCAAATGTCCAAGAATCAAC
>NC_033795.1:17256152-17256515 GCF_001876935.1 Asparagus officinalis | reverse complement strand
ATAAGTTGCATTAATTATCTAATTCACCTTATGAGGGGTCATAGATTAAATGAAGATTACCCAAATCATCAATTCTATTTCTAATATCTCCATTTGTTTTGCTATTTGCATGAATCCAAACACCAAAAGATCCGAACGGACCAATGTACTACAATGGCATCTACCATTTATTCTATCAATACAATCCATATGCTGCAACTTGGGGCAACATTACATGGGGACATTCAATCTCAACCGATCTCATCTCTTGGACCGGGCTAGAGTTTGCATTAAACCCGTCCGACCCGTTTGACATTAACGGGTGCTGGACCGGATCCGCTACAATCCTACCTGGCTCCAAACCCGTTATCATCTATACCGGCA